>NC_085061.1:10676273-10980023 GCF_963662255.1 Cinclus cinclus
CTCTCTGCACTGGCCGCAGCACCTGCATCTACCAAACCTGACACCACTCACTTCAATGCCCCATTTCCCTGTTACTCTACCAGTTCCATTTAACAGTCAGCCCAATTTCTGACACATTTTTAGCAGAGTCTGATGTTATAAATGCTTTTAAAAAACATGCCCTATCACCATGACATGGGAAAAAGTCCAAGGTGGTGGTTTCCTCCCTCCTCTCTTAGAGCTTGGAGCTGGTTACTTCCAATTTACTATTGCCTATATCCTGCAAAACTGGGACAAGTGATGTCCAAGGTGGTACAGAAGGCTGCTCTGAGCTAAAGGTTTGGTAGCTCTCAAACCCATTCCTAGTGATTACAATATTCTTCAGCCACTGGGCCGTATTGACCAGGCTCGTGCCTGCACTCAGCATGGCAGGAATGAAGCAGGAGGTTGTTCCCCTGCAGCCATGAGCAGGTTTGCTGTCATTTGCACTGTGAATATTCACACACATCAGTTGTCACGGTCCAGTGCTTGTGGGAAGGGGATACCACCCTCCAACAAGGGAGTCTGCAGAAGGAAAGTCCCTGGTGCAGCAGTTTGATCTTCCTGACCCTCGCTCAGCCCAGAGCATCCACCACACATCTTGGGGGCTTGAAAAAAGCTGGGATATCAGGATGGATCCCTCTAAAGCTCCACAGGGTGAGCTCTCCACTCCTAGGGGACCTGGAGGAACACTGCTCAGTGCAGAGACCAGGAATGATCCCTGGACACCTGCCAACGTTAGAAAACAACAACATTGAGCTCTGAGGTTTCTGCCCACTTGGCATACATCTGTAATCACATGTGTTGACACAGAGCAAGGCTGCCATGTCAGGTTATATGTGGCAAGTTGCTGTCAATACCAGTTCAGGGCAGAGAGAACTGCTCAGGGAAGCCATTTTTTGATAATGTCCTGAATAAAGGTGTGGACCAAGCCTTGGGGACACAGCTTGCCGCTAAATGTGACCATGCAGGGGAATAATCTGGCTCGGGGACTCCTGAGACACGGCCCAGGGAGAAGGTGTGTAAACCAAAGATAAATGACCAGCCTCAGGCCAACCTGGTGACACCTGGCTTGGAAAAGTTTGTGACCCCTTCCTCTCTGCTCAGACAAGCCTTTTGCCACTCTGGAATACAAGAAGACCTGGTGGTCGGTGTGGGGAACTCCTGCCAGGCAGATAAACAGGGCATAGAATCACAGAATCATTAAGGTTGAAAAACACCTCAAAGATCATTGAACCATTGAATCATTCAACCATTAACCTGACACTTCCAGGTCCGCTGACAAGCCACAGCTCTGCATAGCACATCCAGCCACTGCCCAACACAAATGGGAATCTATAAGGACTGAATATCCAGCTATAGCCCACCCCCAGCCCACTTAACATCCAAGCAGCCATCGCCCAGCAAATGCTGCTGAGCAACACAGCACTTTCTTTCCACTGCCTCTTCTCATCTGTCCTCAGTGCTGACTGGAGCTCTCCTTCCTGCAGGGCTCTGGCAGGTTGGTCCCAGCCTGCTCTCGATCCCTTCCCTAAACCACTGCTGCAGGCTCCCTTACAGTGATCCCACCCCAGTGATTCCATCCCAGCCAGCGGGAGGCTGAAGCAGCACCAGCAATGATGCTCCCAAGGACTCCAGGCCGTGTCTGTAACCAGTGGGGGATGGAGGGCAGGGCTGTGACTGATGTGTATCGGAGGGACCTCAGCATGCTCCAGCTCAGCTGACAGCAAGGACAGGATGCACAGGGAACATCCAGAGGTTTGGTCACCTGCATTCAACACTACTGCCCTTGCACCACCTAATGCACTGCTACCTGGGACACCTCGTGCTGAGGTTCCATGGCACCTGGGTGACCTCCCATGCTTCATCTGCCTCTGCAACTGCAACTGCACCTGCTCTCCAGTGTGGCACCCCAAGCACAGCCCATCTTCCCCTAGCTGTGTCTTGGGAGTTGCACTGAAGGCAAATGTGGATGGTTGAATATTTTACATATTTTCTTTTTTCCTCTTCAAGGTATTTTTAATCTTTAAGGAATTTTTTATCTTCTTTGATTTTTTTCTTCTTCAAATATTGCACTGGTGGGTGACCTCAAGAAGCAGAGATGTGCTCCCATAACCATGCTGGTGTGCTGCCTGTGGGAATGCCTTGCCAGCTGACAGAATGGGTGACTTGTGCCTCTTACTCCAGGACACTATGGGGTCTCAGAGCACCTCTGGACACACATGCACAGCCTTTTCTGGGCCTTTCCTACAGAGCCACTCCAACCTAGTAACTAGCTTTGGGAAGCTACATCCCAGAGATTCTCCCAAGGAGAGGCATCTCCTCCTTCCAGCACTGGTCCTCTCCATCATCAAAGCATCAGAGGAGGGCAGCACTAGGAGGGTCTTAAATCACCAGGAGTCAGGGAACCTCAGTGACTTTGAGGAGCTGGGCCCAGTGCCCACTAAACTAAAGTCTGTGGAGTAATCCTAGGAGAGTGTGTTCAGGGGTTAGTCCTGCAAATCCCTCTCCTGTACAAGGGACAAAGGTCAGTTCTGGGGTACCTGGATTTGCATCCTCCTGTTTCATGTAGCTCCAGGAGAGACATTTCTCACTGCAGTGACATTGGTTCCTGCCCAGGAGAAGCTAATGGAAAGCAGCAGGAGGCATGAGCTGACACAGGATGGAAAACAGGATCCTATGTCAGCATGTGGTCTCTTGCTGTCCCTAAGGAGGTCTCTTTTCATAGAATCATGTAATTTCCTGGACGGGAAGAGACCCACAGGGTCCAGTCCAGCCCCTGTTCCTGCACAGACACCCCAACAATCCCACCCTGTGCATCCCTGGCAGTGCTGTCCAAACACTCCTGGAGCTCTGGCAGCCTCGGGGCCGTGCCCATTCCCTGGGGAGCCTGGGCAGTGCCAGCACCCTCTGGGGGAAGAACCTTTCCCTGATCTCCAGTCACGTCTCCTTCTGGTCCATTCCTTCTGCTCCACAATGCCGGCAATCAACTCCACACCAGCAGCTGGAGGGAAAATTCCTTTTATATTTAAATCCCAGGGAATCTGGCTGTGCCCCTGAGAGTGATTAGCACTGAACCACCTCATCCCTCAACAAAGCCCATCCCAAAGCCAGGAGGGGCAGAGCAGGGCTGCTGGTATTCAGGAGATTCTCCTCATGGAAGAGATTTCTTTTCACCCTTTTTGCAGTCTAAGGAGGGAAACTGGTACCAACTCAGAGCATCCTCTGCAGCCCAGTGCTGGGGGTCACACCAGCTCTGAGTAGCCTCCTACCTTTTGTTTTCTCCCACAGCCTTGTTCCCAGAAAAAGAACAGGAATCTTGCCTGTTGCAAATGGTTCATCTGGATTTTTTCCCTTCAATCTGAAAATTCAATTTATTTCAGCTACAGGACACAAGGTTATACATTTGGCAAAGATCATTTTAACTCAAGACACGGAGCAGCATCCCAGTTTTCCTTTGTGCAGGCTGGAAGTCCTGCTACCTGCTTCAAAATCTGTGGGAACGACAGCTTTCCAGCTTTCCTTGGGCTTTGGTCAAATCCCTGGGGCAGTTTATATTGCACCCATGTAGCCTCCTCTCAGCTGTGTTCTGCCACTCTATTTGTGTTCTCTTTACTCTCTCTGGAGTAAAACTCCAGCTTTACTTGTCGTCATGGTTTAACCAGCACACTTGTCCGTGAGATGCTGTGGAGATATAGGGAGATAAACACGGAGCCAGGTGACTCAGGGATGTGGCACAGCTAGGCATTGGGTGCCAAATCCTCCCTAAATGCCTGTTTGAGAAAGTCTGCCTGTGAATAACAATTCAATGTAATAACGTCATCTCTGAGTGGTTCTAGCTGTCCCTTGGAGCCTGAGGAGCAGAGCAGAGCAGCTGTTGTGGAGCAGGGGAATGAGCATCCCAGAGCATGGCCAGAGCAGGCAGCCAGGACTCACAGCAGCACATCCCAGTGCCCACCAAGTGCTCCTCATTCCACTTGGATGGGAGCTCCAGCTCCGCATTCAGGACCTATTGACCTGGCAGTGGTCAGGGCTTGGGCTGTGCCTTGGGTGCTGCTTCCTGAGCTGGGCTTCACTGGCCTCCCTTGGGACAGCCGGTGTAGCTGGCAGGACCAGAGCCTGAGAAGGCATTTGCATTTTAGCCCAGATTTTCCCAGTTAATCGGGACCCTTCAGTCTAGTCACTTGCTTTTTTAAAGCAATGAAAGAGATTTCTCAAATCCAGGCAGCTCTAAGATTACACACAGGCAGAGACACCATCAGTCTCTGTCAGTCATTTGCTCTGGCTGGAAAGTTGGCGGCAAAGGAGTTCAGCTGCAGGAGCAGTGAAGCTGAGCCTGGCTCCAGCACTTGGTGAGTGTGTGGAGCTGCTGCTCTGCCCTGTGACATCTAGCTCCCCCTCAGCCCATGCAAATGGTTGCAAAAGATGCTGATTCACACCAAGAAGCTCGTGGGTCCTTGACATGGTCTTTGTTCTGATGGACATTTCAGAGGGCATCAGCGAAGAAGGAGCAGAGGGAGGGAATAACATGAGAAGGAATAACATCAAGCTGGGGAGAGCTGTGAAATGTCTGCTTCGATGTGAGAATGAACTCTTCAGTGCCTTCCCACCCAGGAGAGAAATCCCTTCTGTTCGTACCACCCTGAATGGTCCCTCCTTGGGCTGTGGGGTCTGCCAGAAGAAGCAGCGAGCTTTTCATCTCCCTCAGAGCCCTCTGAGACCAGGGCTTTCATCTTGGGACAGACACTGTCAGGCAGAGAGGACAGTGCCTGCCTGTAGGGTGGCCAGAGGAGGGAAGAAGTCCCAGCACTGGCTGGTTCCTGGTGAGTTCCTTGGCAGGCAGGGCTTTCTTTGCATCCCCCATTTCAGAGAGCACTGGGAGTCACTCTTGTGCAGCCCCTGCACATGGAATCAGCCCCTGAGGGATGCCATGGGGGCAGGACAAGTGCTACAGGAGAGAGGACACAAGCAGTGGTTGCAACAGGTTAGAAATTAACTGGAGAAGGACAACTGCACCTGCAGCTTTGAAACTGGGCTTTCCCTTAGCATCTGCATGGAGTCCCCAGCTCTGCTTCCCCAGCTGGTCAGGAACAGAGGAAACTCTTTCCTTAATTTGAACTAAATTCAGGACAAGTCTTGATTGCCTGAACCTGCCTTTAACAAAAAAAGGGCAATTTTAACAAAAAAATTCCTCTAAAAATTTTGATTCAGCACTGTCTAGACTTTTCTGCTCCAGCATCTAGCTCCCTACAGGGAATATGATTTGTAGAGTGGAGGTGAGGAAGGGATATGAAAGGCGATCCCTTGCAGCATGTGGCATCCGAGGGCTTGGAAGGGAGGGTGATGCAGACAGAGAGGATGCGAGTTCCTTGCTGGAGAAGAGTGAGGAAGGCAGCACTTGCTACGGGAACACATCCTGCCTTCCCTCCATGCTGATACACAGCCCAGACCTGAAGCTACTCCAGGTCACAGCAGGGGGTTGGCAGGTTTTTTCTAGTGAGGAGTCATTTGTTGACATTCTGCACCAAAGGACATTCCTTGTTATTCAAGCCAACTTCAAATAACCAAGTAAAACTTACAGTCCTGCTTCCCAGAGCCTTCAGACATCCACAGGCCTCGTCCCATCCCCTCCTGGTCACCACCAGGGTTCCTGCTATGTTCTTGCACTCTTGACTGCTGCATCAAGCCAGAAGCAATAGTAGCACAAGTAAGAGACAGCATAAACCTGATGTTTGTTCCCATGCCAGGAACACTGACTGGACCTGGCTAGAGACCTGCTGTGCTGGAGCTGGCTGGATGGGATAATCTACTAAATTAAGTATCTTATTCTGCTGCTCATCACCTTGTCTGTCTTGTTTTGTAACTCTTCAGCTTTGCTGGGAAGATTTGGATGCTGGTTATTCAAGCAGCACTGTTTGTTGGCATATCCTCTTGGCTCATGAGAGACTATGGTTTGGTATATCAGTAGTGATGTAAAAGAGGGGTTTTTACATCTGTGCTAATCGCAGAATCACTTCCAGCCCAGACTGGCTTGGGTTGGAAGGAACCTTAAAACTCATCTTGTCCCATCCCCTGTCATGGACATGGGTACGTTCCACTATCCCAGGTTGCTGCAAGCCCCATCCAACCTGATGAATGCTTCCAGGGATGGGGCAGCCACAGTTTCTCTGGTCCTCAGCTATCAACAATTGATCTCATATGAACACATACACTATCTGGAGATCTCAAAGCAACCACCTGCACCAGACTGTCAGCAGTGACAGCAAAGCCCAGAGGGTACACATTGCTGCCCTCTTCCAGGCAGTCTCACCCCAGGAAAACATGGCAGCAGATACTCCAGGCTTTGCTGCTACAGCTCTGCTCAGCTCCAGCCCAGACACAGCCCATTTGCCTGTCTTCTTTCTGTGATCCTGCTTTGCACAAGGTCTCAGTCTGGTGTCACACACCCACTAACTCCTTGTCCCAAGAATCCCATCTCCAACTGGTGACACAAGCTGCCACAGGAACCTCAGTGAATCACAAAACTCTTGATTTCACATTCCTAGGTCCCATACAGGTCTCCCAGATGCACTCCCTGCTGCAGCAGGTTGGCGAGAAGTGTCACCCAGCCCAGGCCCTCCATCTGCATTGGGCACAAGCATCCTGTTCACTTTCAACTTCAGGGAATGGCTGGAGCCATACCAGGGAAGGGTTAGGTCGGATATCAGGAAAGTTTCTTCCCCCAGAGGATGCTGACACTGCCCAGGCTCCCCAGGGAATGGGCACGGCCCCGAGGCTGCCAGAGCTCCAGGAGTGTTTGGACAGCGCTGCCAGGGATGCACAGGGTGGGATTGTTGGGGTGTCTGTGCAGGGACAGGGGCTGGACTGGATGATCCCTGTGGGTCCTTTCAGACTCCAGAGATTCTGCGATTCTGTAACTCCCCATGTGTTCCACCAAGGTCAGCCCTGGCTGCCTGCCTCCAAAGACTCCTCCAAATAAAAGGGTGCCAGTCACAGGAGTCCCAGCATTTTGCTGACTAATTTCCAGTGGAATCAGGAAGATGGGATTACAGGGAGAAGTTATGAATGAAAGGAGCTGGCGTTGGGCTCCATGCAGACCAAGGGCATTACTATCCTACGCGACATGTAATTAAATTGTGGAGCTCATGGCCACAGGATGCTGCACAGGCTAAAAATACATGCAGCTTTGAAATGAGATTAGACAAATTCACTGAGGGCAGGCTCGTGGTGGCTGTTACAGACATACTACTCCTGGCTCAGGAAGTTGCTAATGCCTCAATTGCTGGAAGATGGAAGGGTATCACAAGGGCAGATCTCCTGCCTCTATCTGCCTGCAATTTGTTGCTGGCTGGGACTGAGTTACCTTGATTGACCCAGCCCACACTGCTGCTCTCCTGTGCGAAGGATGGCAGTGGCAGTTTTGGGGGTCTTGGCACTCTGCACGATCCCATCTGTGTGCTCTCCTGCACTGCCTCAGAGCTGCCTCACCCAAACATCTGAAACAAGGGCTCAAACCCCTCCTGTTGCATACAACCACACAGAGATGCTGCTGCTGCAAGGTAAGCAGTTCCTGGCACTCAGCGCCCTGATAAATCCATAAGCCCATGAGCCCTTTGGGCTTGTCCTATCCTTATACCCTGGGGAATTCTTGGGATGGATGAGCCCCAGCTCAAATCCCTGCCTACCCCACTGAAACTGGAACTGTTGGGTATGCGCTCTTCCCAAATCCCAGAAAAAAAATCTCTGTGTCTGCAGGCATCTCCAGCAGCCTTGGGGTGCTGCTGGTGCAGAACTGATCCTCATGCTCTGTCAGTGTCTGGCTGAGACCATATTCCATCCTGGCAGGCTCCCAGGGCAGGTGACCCAGATGTGCCATGGGGCTGACAGCAGAGTTCTGGTCCCAGCAGTGGGAAACCTCACACCATACCGTGTGCACCTCTCCATCCCCAGTGGGTTCAGTCTTTGCACATCCCAGGGATTTCTCCAGGCTCTCTAATCTCTTCTTTCCTGTCCTCTGTCCTCTTTCTTACACTGCAGAGGTTTTTCACTGGACTGCAGTTGGTGAGTTTCAGGAGTCTTGCTCTGCTGTCAATTCTTAAGGCTGGAATCTCCACTCATGATGCCTTCTACTCTGTATCTCTACAGCATCCCCTGGCATGGATGGACAGACACACTTGAACCTGTCCAGGGAAGGGAGCAGATTTGGGGAAAGGGCTGGATCCCCAGGAGGGACTGAGGGAGCTGGGAAAGGGGCTCAGCCTGGAGAAAAGGAGGCTCAGGGGGAACCTTCTGGCTCTGCACAACTCCTTGACAGGAGGGGACAGCCAGGTGGGGTCAGGCTCTGCTCCCAGGGAACAGGGACAGGATGAGAGGAAATGGCTTCAAGGTGTGCCAGGGTAGATTTAGATTAAATAATAGGAAAAATTTCCTCACTGAAAGTGTGGCCAGGCATTGGAGCAGGCTGCGTAGGGGAGTGGTGGACTCATCATTCCTGGAAGTGTTAAAAAAATTATGTAGATATGGGACTCAGGGACATGGACAGTGGAGGCTTTGGCAGTGGCAGGGTTACTGGTTGGACTCAGTGGTCTTAGAGGACTTTTGCAGCCTTAGTGATTTTGTGATTCTGTGAAGGAGTCCACAATTAAAGCCCATGCTATCTCTGACAGCAATGCCTTGTCAGGGTTTCCATCCCTCCACAATCCAGATCTGCTCTGGTGCCTCAGTCTCTTCTGCTTATCTGGTTGTACCCTGTACCCTGACCCCTGTGATGGTGCTTATGGTCTGGTTCAGAATGCTGGGCAGGGAGCATGGAAATGCTGGGCTGGCCATGGTGCCATGCATGTGGACAGGCTGGTGCAGGGATGGGGCACAGTGTGCAGCCTCCTCTCCCAGGAGTTTCCTTCACCCTCCCTGGCACAGGCATGAAGGGCTGGATCCTCAGTGGAAAGCAAAGCAATAAAATTCTGATAAAGATTTTGACTTTGGGATTTGCTTCTGATAGATCATCAGGAAAAACAATAACGATTTAAAATTAATGAGACACTCTCTTGAAGAATTAGGCCCAAATCTTGGAACAGGTGGGGAAGAAACTGTTTCTTTATATAAAACAGGAGAGGGGCCGTGAACATGCTGAATCTGAATTTGTGTGGATGTCCTAGTTTAGGGCAAATTTGGGAGGAAAGCTCTGAATAGGATCCCTCTAAGAAACAGATTCAAGCAGTTCCTCCCCCAGTTAGTTCGGGGAAAATACTTCCTCAGAGAGAAGTGGAAAAAAACCTGTTTATTTAGCAGACAAAGCACTTCCCAGCACAAAAATGTACATTACTAAACAGCAAAACCTCTCATTGCTCCAAGGAGATGACAAATTCAGCAGAGTCCCTTCCATGGGTTGCAGCCCAGCTCACTCAGGCTGTTCTCAGTCCCTCTGGTGCTGGGAAATGTCACAGGCCAGGCCTGGTGGGGCACAGGTGTGAGCTCCTGGTGCTCCTCTGGGTTTTCAGTCCAGAGCAGGTTTGAACAATTCCAAGAAAAACAAAACAAAACAAAACAAACCACATAAAAAAAACCCAAACAAACAAACAAAAAAAGCGCCCCACCACAGTCCAGGGAACTTCTTTGCCTCAACTAGCCAGAAAACTAACCAAAAGTAAAGGAGAGCTCTCTCCTGCTGTCCACTGCAGACAACAGAGTCTGTGTGAAGGATGCGTGGGAGCAAGTGCAGTCTCTGATAACAAACTCTGCACCTCTTCTCTCTCCCTTCAGTCCCTGGAACCAGCCTTAAAGCTGCAGAACTCAATATTCAACACCAACAGAACCAGATGATTTGGGGATGCAATCATCATAAAGTCACCCCATGGAGACATGAAATGCTGTCACCTTAAAGAGAGAGTGGTTAGAGAGGTACAGCATGAGACTATTTGTGAAACATCTAGTACTGAAGAAAGTGAGAAAAGACACAAGTGACAGGATGGTTTCACATGCTCACAAGGCTGTGCTTCAGTGCTGCCCTGACAACAGCCAGCCTGACCACAGGCAGGACACAGCACATGAAGGTGTTTGAAGCAGGAAGGGTGCAGGTGGTGTAAGCACAGGAGCAGCACTGAAAACTTGCAGTGGATCTGAGACTGGTCTCCACTCCACAAACCCAGCTTGTACATACCAGGTAGGTGGCCAAGCCTCAGGGACTGAGCTGGACACAGCTCAGCACATCAGCTGGCACCTCTCCACCCTATGCCCTGCCCAGAGGCAGCACAGGCAGCCTGGACTTTGGGAAACCTTTAGCTGGAGGGCACCAGGACACAGCAGCTGGAGCAGCCAGTGACCCACGTCAGAGAGAGATGGCAGAGGATGCACAGCCATTCCTGGGTTCCCTGCTCTTCTCTTTGCAGTAAGGCTCACATTATTTTGAGGTGGGAGAGGAAAGATTGCAGCACCCAAGGGACAAGAGAGCAGAGCTAAAGCCACAGTAAAGAAACAGCTTCTGGGATGGGAGCAGGGCCATGCAGATACACCCATGGCTCAGGGACATCTCAGATTCTGGATGCTCCTGGGGCAGGTAAGGATTACAGGGGCCTTACCAGACCAGCTGGAGGTCAGTACAAATTGCTAACACTTTTTATGCTGTTGCTTTTTCCCTTTCACTCTTCACTTGCTCACTTTTTATTTTTCCATTTTCAAAGGAGTAACTTTCAATTCACTTCTTAAAAACCTAAATTTTCTGCCTGCTCACGTCCTCCACAAACATTTCTATGGCTCTGCTCACCCCTCTTCTGCCTCATCTCCATTCTGCCTTTCCCCATTACATGCTTCCCCCTCGTCCCTCCTCCCACGGTTCCATCTCTCTTCCCTCACCCTCCCCTGCCCCCTTCCCAGGCCCGGAGGTACAAATGATTAGATTTTCAGCCCAATTAAGGCAGGCTGTCTCCTGGCTGGGACAGAAAAGTTTGGCTCTGGAAGGTGGGAAACAAGCTTTGACAGGTCCTGGCGTCCCCAGCGCCCTCCGATGGCTCTGCCCGCTGAGCCCCTTTGTGCTGCTCCAGAAGCGGGACCAGAGCTCAGCTGGGGGCTGGGGTCTCCTCTTCCCCTCCTCTTCCCCAGCCCAGCAAAAAAGAATAGCTAATTAAGAGGTCTAAACGCAGGCAAAGCTAATTCCCTATTCAGAGTTCTGAGGGGCAGCGGAGAGGGAGGGGAAGGCAGCAGGCGGTGAGCTGGGGAGCGTGGCAGCATCTTCTGCAAGAGCGAGGAGCCGGGGCACAGTTAACCCTCTCCTCCCTGCCCTCTGGCGCGATGAGCCGGGCCAGACCCATCGTCCCATGTCCCCTTGGTCCCCTGCAGCAGGGATGCCCAGCCACGAGTGCTGCCACTGCTGTCTCCACCCAGGGTTGGCTCCATCCCAGAGAGGTTCTGTGAGAGGTGCCACAGATTTTCCACCCCTATTTCCCTTCCCTTTCATACACGGGTGGTATCAAAGGCCTTGCTGGTGCCCAGCAGCACCGTGTTCCCCCTGTGCTTCCCTGGACAGCTGCTCTGTCCCTGCCCAGTGCTGTGTCTGTGAGCCCCTTGCTAAGGTCCAAGCCTTGAGCCATAAGCCACTTCCCAAGGCAGCTGGGGACAAGCCTGAAGAGCTCAGCCACCTGCTTGTGACTGGATCCTGGAATTCAGGGTTCAGCCCCTTGGGATACTGCAATAACCCGGGGAGGTTGCTCCTCACCCTTCCCAGCACAGGCAGCTCTGAGCAGGGCATGCTGCCTTTCCCTGCTTCTCATAGCCTGGCCTGAGCCTGGCATGAGGCCTCTTACCTGGAGGAGAAGGGTTGAAGATTCCCTGGAAGAGGAGCCAGGAATTTTGGCCAGCCCAAAGGGATGCTGCTGGGATTTAATTTGCTTTGGATGAAAGGAACCTTGTCTGCCCAAGTGCATCAAGGTGCACAAGGTGAAATTCAGCACTCCTGAGCACCTGTGCAGGGAATTCCATGACTGTTCCTGCAGGCAGGATACATGCACAAACCATCCTGTCTCTCCAAAGCCAACTTCCCACCCAGCCCCAAGGCTGGATTGCTCAGCTATGACCCAGGCACAGCACTAGACAAAGTTGGGCACTGTTCCTGGGTCCCCATGCAGAGGTAAGAAGCATGGAGAGGAGCAGGATTTCTCATAATGCTTAAAAAACTCTTCCAGAAGTCTCTCCCTTTGGGGTTCTTGTGGGAGCTGAGCTTCCTGGAGACTCAGGTCCTCATTGCACTAAGAGTGTTTCCAGGGTGAGAGAAGAAATAGCAGGTAGTGATGTCTACCTGCAGTATCAGCCTCCTTCCCTCCCTCTCTCCCTCCCTCCCTCCCTCCAGCTTCTGGGGGGTTCACATACCCTGGGTATGAACATGTCTGGGTTCACATTTGAGTGAGGACATCCCCATTCCAGGTATCCCTGTCCTCAGCCACCTGACCTCCCACTCCAGAGGCTGGTCGCTCACCCACGAGGGACCAGCAAAACTTTGCTCTATCCAGGACAGAGCAACTCATGCCAAAAGTCTGCTTACATATTCCCAAACTCCACCCACTTTTCCCATCTCTTCCATGCCTGGCACACTCAGAAGTGTCCAGTTCTTCTTGGGCAACTCATGGCCACCAGCCCTTGTGGCACAGTGCAGTGGGGGGATGCTGCTCTTGGTGCAGGACTGAGTGCTGCCCATGGAGCTGCTTCTTCCCAGTGACTGCCTGGAGCCAGGGACTGTGGCCAGGCTCCTCCATGCCCCCACTGCTGCAGGACACTGATGTCACCTGCATTGGATTGAATGGCAGGTGATGAATGGGCAGCCCCAGTCCATACCAAAGGTTTTCTGTGGGGGGATAGGGGTATCCAACAAAAATGAGCCTCCCAGCATGAATCACTGCCCTGCTGGGAATGATGAATGGTGCCAGACAGCAATCCAAAAGCTTTTTCCTGCCAGAGAGCTGGGAATATTCAGGCCCCACTGTGGTTAGGAGGAGATTGGACTCTACAGAGCTTCTCAGCCCTGCTTGGAAACAGCCATGCTCCATCTCCCTGGCCATGGGTCTCCAGAGGGCCTGGAAGCAGCCACAGGCTTGTGCAAAAGGCACAAAGTTTTGTTCCTAGTGCTCGTCTCCATCCTAAGGTATGGTGGGAACAAGACTCTGCTCTGAGCAGCAGGCAGGGCTCCAGCAGCTGCTTCCATCACAAGCCTCCTCGTGTTTCCCAGCACCTTGAGACTGCTGCAGACTTTGCATCTGCTCAGCTCTAATCTGCTCTAGGAAGGGCTTCCCCCATGAGTTTCCAGTAGATTTCTGGGGTATTTTATTTCAAAAAAGCTCAAAATGGTTCTGCCCTGCCTTCAAGTGAAGCATTGATTGCTCGTTCACTTCTCCTTTCTGAAAGAACTCCTTGCTCCTGGAAGTGTCCAAGGCCAGGTTGGATAGGGCTTGAAGCAACCTGGGACAGTGGAAGGTGTCCCTGCCCATGGTAGGGGGGGTGGAAAGACATGGTGTCCAAGGCCCCTTCCAGCACAAACCATTCCAGGACTCTGTGATGACTCTCACTCCACGACCTGGGCAGTATGGAGCCATCAGATCTCACAGCACCATCCATCTCAGTTTCCTGTCCATGGCTTGGATTCACTGGCATCATCCAAGACAATGTCCACACAGGGTCACATGCCCCACACACTCACTGGTGGTAAATCTCCTTCAGCCAAAGGGCTGAGACAGAGAGAGAGTTGCAGGGGAAAACATAGGTCTCCTCTTCTCTATTTTTCTTTATAACTGGATTATTTTCTTTAAAAGAAAGTGGAGGGAAAACATCAAGAAAAATCCGGAGAATTTCCAGGAGGTTTTACCATGTCATGTCTTTCAAAAGGATTCCATGGAAAGTAACATCAGCCAAGTATCTCCATACTGTGGAGAGCTGGGGGAGATGGTCTTGGGTGATGTTACATCTTGAAATCTTTGGGTGACTTGACCTAAAGCAGGGAGAGGAATTTAGAGAAGAAGCAGAAATGCCAACCAACAACTCCAGCCCAACTTTCCCCAGTGCAACCAGGGTGCCCAGATGGCCAAGGCGAGCTGGGTGCTCCCATCCCTGGCCAAAATGTGCATCTGCCAAAGGGGATTGAGCGAGCTGGGGCAGTGGGAGGGGATGCTCAGGGCCCCTCAGGAGAACCAGACCTCTTCCTGCTCAAGCTCTGTGGTGTGGCCATTTCCTTGGTCTGGGCCCCAATTAAAAGAGCCAAATAGAAATTGCTGGAGAGAAAGAGTGAAAGAAACAACATTTCCTGCCTGAGGAGATTAACTCTCCAAATTACATGTGAACAGAGGGGGAGGCGAGAGGGGAAAAGGAAACCCAGTTTCCACCCCAATAAAAGCCAGTTCATTTAATAAAGGAGGAGCAAGGAGGGGGAAGGTAGCTGAAAGAAAATGAGGCTGGGGGGTGTGGAATTAGCCTTGTCAAACAAGGGGCTTTGCTGTCCCAGAACTACTTCTTTATTGTTCCAATTTTTCATGCTTACTTAGCTCTCAATGCTGCACAAGACAACAGCTCATTATTGGGGGGGGGGGGGAGACAGACAAGATGGGACAGACACGGCTGTGGCAGTACCAAGAAATGGAAGGAAAATGCAATTTTTTAAAAAGGAGTCTTTTCCCTGGGCCTTCAGCCTCTCCCCCCTCCTCCTGTGGAGCTGCAGACATTGTGGCTGGGAGGAGCCCAGCCAAAATGGAAAAAAGGGTTTTCCACAACCTTTGGCACCAGCACTGGGACAGAAGCAACTGACCCTGAAATGCCAGCTTATGGCCCAGTGAGGGGGAAGAGGGTGACACTGGGGACTTCCCCATCTCCTTGACACTCCTCAAGCCTGTCCCAGTGGCTGCTAGGGGGAAGAGTGGCTGAAACAGGGCCTAGGCAGGCAGGACCATGGGGACAAAGCCTCCTCTGCCCCATGGCCAGGCTGCTGAGCTCTTGCAGATCAGCCAGCCAAGGCACGTCTGTGGCATCACTGTCTACTAAACAACATCTGCTCTGACTCTGGAAAGTAACTTCCAGCCTCTTCCCCGGGTTCCTTGTTTGTTTTCTCCCCAGGATTTTCCTGATCAGATTGGCTTGGCTTACAAAGCCAAACTCACACCAGAAAGGCTATCAGGATGTTTGTGGGTAGGGAGGTTATGCTCCATATTAGTGATGCTGCCTTATAAAGCCCTGTTTGCACAGGCTCATAACTCTCTAAAAAATGCTCCCTTTTAGGATCAGGCACGGAGACAGCTCTGAGAGGCAGAGCTGTGCAGCTGATGCTTCCCACTGAGTCACCTCCTACCCCCCCATGAGATCAGCACTGGGGAAGGGGCAAGCTGGAGGGCCTGCAGGGGACTGGGGGGACATAGGAGCACAGATCGGGGAGAAGAGCAGTTGTGGCCAGGCTGGAGGGTTTTCTGTGATCCTTGGTAGAAACCCAAGAGTGCAGACTGACCTCCCAGGTAAGAGGCATTCAAGGATGTCAGTCCCCAGAGGTGACAGTCACAGAGGATCAGTTAGGGACACTCCTGGCCCACAAGGAACACTGATAGCTCCAGTCAGAACTTGTTTGGCTCTGGCAATTGATGGAGTGGTTGCATTCTGTTTTCAAATGTTTTTTGATATTTACTTACTATCCACAGCTTAATCCACCATGGGATACCTAAGTGCTCATATGCTGAAGCTGTTCATGGGCACCAAGACCTAGCTGTGCTGTTGTCCCCAGTAAAATTTGTGGAAGGCTTCCGCAGATGAAGATGATGGACTTGTACCAACATTCACATGCTACAAGGTTGAGTTACCATTTCTAAGTGGAAGACAGTCAACCCTTCCAAAGCAGAAGCCTCTGTAAATGGATATTCTCCAAGAGTGGAGGTAAAATATTCCCCCATTCTCCTCAGTTTGGTAGAGTTTTCCAGTTACTGGATACAGCTCCCATTTGGGAAGCTGGAAGTCCAGTGGGGTCTGTTCTGGAGGCAGGAGAGGTGAGGGTTCCTCAGGACACCCTTAAGCTCCAGAGCGTTTTCCCTTCACCAGGCACAGTCTGGTTAGGGGCACACTGCCACCAGTGAGAGAGGAGTCACAGAGTGGGCACCTTGCTTTTGGTGCCTGGGGAACCTTTGTAGCCCAAGAAGCTCCTGTTGCACTGGATCCAAATCCACTCTGGGTATGGCAGAGGGTGCACCCAAGCTGTGGACACCTCTGTGTCCCTTTACTTTGTGACAAGGGCTGGCACTGGCTGCCTGGTCCAGAGTGAGCCCTGCTCTCAGAGCACTGTGATATGAATGCTGGAAACTTCTCAACTATTCAGAAACAGCTCATTTTCTCCAAAAATTTGAAGCATGCCTCATTTACAGAGCTGCATTCCATCTCTCCCATCATGGCAGTGGCAACATGTGGCAGCTTGGGCTGCAAGCCTGGGGAAAGCACACCTGAGGGGGAGGCTGCAGCCCACGGATTATATCTCTGCTGTCACTGCTCTTCTGGAAGTGTCCCAGGTCCCTTTATGCTTGGGAATACTATCCCAGCACCCTCCCAAACCTCTGCAGCTGCAAAAGCTTTTTTGAGACAGGAGATGGAGCATAAACTGGACAACGAATGCCACAATGCTATGTGCTGTAGTTCCCTGGTGGCATTTTGCATTGATCCCTGAGCCTGCTTGGCTTATGCCAGCAGCTCTGGGCAGGATGACAGTCCATGGGATAGATGACAAACAGCTCCAAAATGTTGGAGCTGAAGTTTTACCTGGCAGAGATTGGTTTGGCCCCTCTCACCTGTCTGCAGCAAGGCACAGCAGCAAAGGGGGCAGGCTGGGCCTCTCTCAGCCCTTGCACCCAGCACAGGACAAGGGCTTTTGCAGGCAGCAGTGTCACTGTGCTCCCAATGCCTGTCCTGCCTGCAGCCTTCACAGCCTGTCAGGATGCCCCAGTTCCTGGAGGACACCACTGTGCTGATGCTCTGCTGCTCCCAGCAGCAGGTGCTCAGTGGGACTAAAGCTCAACCTGTCGTCAGATGCTTTTCAAGGCAGGATGGACAGACAGACAGCAGGAACCTAAAGCCAGGCTGACACCTTGCATCACTGCTCAAAACCTTGCAGGATGATAATCCTAGGCTTTCCCTGAAAAACTGCTTCTCTGAGAATTTTCCCATCCCTGCTCAAGTGTGAGCTCCAGAGGTGCATATCCACCTGGGGCAGTTTGGGTTTGTGCCCATCTTCCTTGAGGACTGACACCTACTTTTCTTCTCCCCTCTCTTCTCTGCACTCTCCTCCCTCATCTCTGCCTTCACACAGTAAGGAACAAATTCCAGGGATTTTGCCTGGGGGCCCACGGAGCGGGGATGTGAGCTGGTCTCCATCTGACTGCGACCGAGTCTCTCCCTCTCACTGGAAATTGAAAGCAGAAGCTGTGGAGCGGTGACAAAAATCTGCATTACGTTATGGCAACTGGATGGTTTTTTTTTTTAGATTTTATAATACATCGTTTTGAAACTCTGCCAGTGATCATCATCAAAGCAAGAGCAGCGCCTTGGAAAGAACAATGGTGGTGGAGGGTGGGGAGCAGGGTGCCTGGTATTGATGTGTAATCCTTTTTAAAACCGGTTCTAGAGACAGCATGGAAGATTTCCTTTTGCATTTTCCTGAAGTGCAGATACAATTCAGTCTGGTAAGGGCAGGCAGCAATGTCAGAGCTCTAGATTAAGGTACTGGATTGCATTAGGGCTGCGGAGCAGTCAATCCTCCTACACTGCCTCTGGCCCCAGGAGGGCAGGGAGGACAGGAAACACAGAAAGGTCCAAAAGAGGAGAGGAGAGGAGAGGAGAGGAGAGGAGAGGAGAGGAGAGGAGAGGAGAGGAGAGGAGAGGAGAGGAGAGGAGAGGAGAGGAGAGGAGAGGAGAGGAGAGGAGAGGAGAGGAGAGGAGAGGAGAGGAGAGGAGAGGAGAGGAGAGGAGAGGAGAGGAGAGGAGAGACTACTGCTGGAAGGGCCAGGGCTCTGGATCCTGCTGGGAATCACAACCCAGAGACATCATCACCTCATAGGGCAGCAGCTTGTGTTCTGCCAGCACAGTCTCTTCGGCTCTGCCAGTGCCCCTGGCCTCCATCAAAGTGCAGGCAAGCTGGGGGAAGACTCCCACAGCCCCCAGTGCTTTGACATCAGCTCCTTGACCTGTGTGCCACTGCCACCCTCTCTGCTCAGCAGTCATTCCACAACCCTCATTTCCCTCGCTACAAGGCCTCCTTCTTCAAGCCAAGCAAAACAAGGGACTTCTCCCAGTCCCTGCCTGCTAAACTCCTGCTGCACAGAATGAGGGGAATGACACAACACAAGTCCCAGTGACAGCAAATGCTGAGAAACCCCAGTCACTCAGAGAGACAGCGTGTCAGGCGTGCTCAGGTGCTCTCTAGAGGCTGAGTCTCACTTATGTTCTTCTGGCTTGAAAAAAAAGAGAGGCAGATCCCCAGAAATCAGCCATCCACAGTCATATTCTCACAGAAGCCATATCAGAAGCCTATCACTCGGTACAAACTTATAAGGATAAAGCTCATTATTTTGGCATCTTTGCAACATCAGATCACCAGCCATGCCAGTTGCCCAGGTGTGGGACTCATGGGAGACTGCTGGCCAGATGGGAAGAGCCCACAGTGTCATGGGACCATTCTGCATCACCTGCTGCTTCTCTGGAGTCCAGTGACCTGCAAAACCCTGGCCTGGCTCATGCTGACCCAGACATACTCATCCAGGCTGCCTGGCCTGGCTCATGCTTGACCTGTTCCAGACGGGATTTTCAGAAGCTGTTCCTTTTGCTGCTGCCATGGTAAATCAAGCTGGAAGCTCTCCTCTGTGCCTTTACCAGCAGGATTCAGCCCTAAGGCACCTCACTCAGGCTCTCATGTTCCTATCACTGAAACAGGGGTTCCC
Source organism: Cinclus cinclus (assembly GCF_963662255.1). Classification (NCBI taxonomy): domain Eukaryota; kingdom Metazoa; phylum Chordata; class Aves; order Passeriformes; family Cinclidae; genus Cinclus; species Cinclus cinclus. The sequence goes on from NC_085061.1 coordinate 10,695,224, forward strand.
ACATCTTCATAGCCTTGCTTCCTTTCAGGAAGGACAGAAAACATGCTTCCTTCATCCAAGCAACTCACAGAAAGTCCCTGTCTCCAGTGAGCCCAGTGCCAAATTTGGTGCTCCAGTTCACAGGGGTGCACTGCTGTGTCCCACAGACTCATACCTGGAAGCAGACATCATTCCATGCATGCAAGGATGGAGCAGAGCTGGGGGAGGCAGGCAAAGAGCTGCAGCAGGTCCAAGGCAATGGTTCAAAGCTCTTGACCCTCTCAGGCCTGGCCTCCAAAAGATGACAAATCACCTGGGCTTGCTGCTGGTCTGTGCCCAGAGAATGTGAGTGAGGCCACCAGTGTGAAACAGTGTTCACACAGCCCACTCCTTCCAGGATGGGCACTGCCAAGGCCACCACCAACCCATATCCCCAAGTGCCACATCCACACAACTTTTAAATCTCTTCAGGGATGGGGACTCTACCACTTCCCTGGATGGCTGTGCCAGTGCCTGACTACCCTTTCCATGAAGAAATTTCCCTGATATCTAATCTAAACCTTCCCTGGCACAACTTGAGGCCATTTCTTCTTGTCCTGTCCCTGTTCCCTGGGAGCAGAGCCTGACTTCCCCCAGCTGTCCCCTCCTGTCAGGGAGTTGTGTAGAGCCAGAAGGTCCCCTCTGAGCCTCCTTTTCTCCAGGCTGAGCACCCCCCCCATCCACCCCTCCCAGCTCCCTCAGCTGCTCCTTATCAAACTCATGCTCCAGACCCTTCCCCGGCTCCCTTCCCTTCCCAGGACAATGCACATTAAGCCCAGATCACCATCTCTGTACAGCAGCCTCTCCAGTGCCACGTTCAGATGCCCTCTCTCTTTTCCTTGCCAGATCACCTAACAGCAATTCCTCAATTCCCTCACACCATGGAGAATTACACTGACCATCAGAAACTGTAAATTTTTAAGCTCCAACCCATCTCGTTAGAAGTGTCCGATGGCAGCAGCTCGGTGCTTCCCAGCTGGGGAGATAGCCTGCCAGCTAAAGATGGGCTGATAATTAAGTCCAGTCCTTTCCAAGATCATCTTCCCCTACCAGTTAATCCCAACAGCAAATAATGTTGATTGACTTTGCCTTGGTCTGTAAATGCAGGACTGCTTTGTTCCAAGACCTCCCTGCTGTCCTCTAAGGAGGTGTCCCACTGCAAGCAGGGGTCTGCCTGGGTGGGGAGTAGGTGCAAAATGCCTCAGTGAGGTGCAAGCTCAGCTGGGTTTGGGCCACCCCCTCACAAGGTGGCAGCTGGTGGAGCAGCCCCAGCTCACCATGTGGGTGCAAAGTGTGAGTGTTTTGGGATGGCCCAGGAAGGCAGACCCAGGGTGGAAGATCAGAGAGCCCCCAGCCTATGTCCTGCTCTCCATGGGGCAACAAGCACTGATGGGAGAGACTGGCCAGAGGAGCAATTCAGCTCCTGCCACCCTGCCCTGGTCGTTCAGCACTGGGCACGAGTGTGAAGAGGTGTCCTCAGCTCAGCCCTGGTGCCCAGAGGAGATGGCCTTGGTCATTATCATTAAGCCCATCATTATGTTTAGAGCATTGTGTGTTCATGGCTTAGCATCAAGGGGAGTTTTGACCCAAAGGCAGCCCAAGCCTGACCCCATCTTCCTGCCCCCAGTGAAGATGCCATGACAAGTCAGGATGGGGGAAATGGAAAAAGGTACAAGCAATGGTAGCAGGTCTTTGAGGATGGTCCCAGATAACCATGGCAAGAGCAGGAATCCCTTTGCATTGGTGATTTCAAACCACTGTCCTTTTCACCTTTTCATCCATCTCCTCATGCACACTCATTTTAACAACAGAACCCTGAGCACCTGCCCAGAGCAGATCCCAGCCCCACTATCTTGTTCCTTGCTTTGGGTGGAGGGGGACAATATCCTGAGACACTGTGTGTGCTCTGTCTCCATTATGCACAACACAGCCCCACAGCCAGCAGGGTCTCGGTGGGTACGAGGGGGGCATTTGGCTCTGCCCTGCTAGTGGGGGCCCTTCACCACCCAGCATCTTCAGGAGGCAGACAGCACCGGTCACTTGTCCTTGGCTCCAACCTCGGTGACAGTGTTCTACTGGAGACGCCTTCTGCATTTGTATCAGACAGGGTGAGGACAAGAGTGTCTCCCACTATGGCCAGAGATGTGCTATGCAAAGCCCTGGGGTCAAGCATGGGGCAGGGGTATCCCTGGTTACCTAGAAAGGTTCTCCGTCTCCTTGGGGTTGTAGAGCACAGAAGAGGAGTGCTGTGACATTGTAGGAGGGTTCCTGCCACCAGCTGCCTGCTGCTAGCTGCACCTGGGTGGGAGCCTGCAGGGGCACCAGGAAGCCCAGTTCCATCCTGTCTTCACTCTCTCTGCTCACAATTAGGACTGGTTGGTATCACTGAGTGCCCTGCTCTCAGGCGGGATGGTCCCTGCCTCAACACCTTCCAGGCACTGCACGGGGTGTTGGTGTCTCTCTGTTCAGCTGAGCGATGATGGGCCCATCCTGGCCAGCTGCTCCCTGTGAGCTGTCAGTTGGGGAACAGCCAAGGAAAGGGCCAGACATTAAAAAGCCACTTTGCCTGTGCCTTGCTGGTGCCTTGCTGGGCCACGGCTGTCACCAAGGTGTGAGGAGGCATCGTGTCTGTATCCTCTCCTGCCTGTGGGGCAGAGAGTGCCTGCTGCCGTCCAGCCTCAGGATCCAGCCTTGTCTCTCCCAGTCTGGGAAGGTGCCACTGGATGTGGGATCCAAGCAGGACGGCCACCTCCTCCCTTTCACCCTCCGCTAACTTGGAGGCTCTCACGTCTCTGTCCCTGTGTGCCGGGGATGGCCCCCAGCCCCAGCTGCCTCCCGCCCTCCTCCTTCGCGGGCGCTGCCACGGAGGGTGGCCAGCACACCCCCCCAGCCCTACACACCCCTCTCCGAGAGGATCGGGCTCTCTTTAATGATAAGCAACAGATGGGTATAGCTGGCAAGTGCGGGCTTCCAGGGCGGGGGCGTTTAATGATGTCTTTAAACATTGTGAGCCTGTCTGTCTCTCACTCGTGTCCCTTCTGCTGTGCAATGGGGACGCCTCTCCCCAGGCCGGTGCCTTGGGAAGAACCCTCTCGCCAGCGGGGCAGGTCAGCGAGATGAAAGCATGCCTGCGAGCCCCAGCTCCCACCTCCTAGGAGACGGACATCGCCTCCCAGCCCGGGGACAATGGCGGGGTCTGGTCCCCCCGCGTCGTCTCTAGGTGATGTCACATCGATCAGAGCAGTCGTACCGAGGGGAGGGGAACAAACACGCACACACACAAAGGAGCCCGCTTTGAAGTCCCGCGGAGGAGCGTGCCTGAGCCTCCGGGCTGCCCGAACCTCCAGCGCTCGGGCCACGGCCGTGTGTGAACGGACCAGGCACAGTCCGGCACGGTACGGCCCGACCCGGCATGGCACGGCATGGCACAGCACGGCACAGCCCAGCATAGCCTGGCACGGCACGGCACGGCCTGGCACGGCACAGGGTCGCTGGGGTGGCTGCACTGGACGCTGGAGCCCCTGAGCATCCACTGTGCTCCTGGGATGCAAAGGCGTGCTTCAGTTCTGTACTCTCACCACAGCCCAGATCACGTCTGAGCTCTGGAGTCATTGCCTGGGGCTGTGGCAGCCAAGCCCGCCTTCCCGTGGCCCGAGGGATGTTCAGGGACCCCCAGCATTACCACAGTAGCCATACTGGGTTTTGGGAGTTGCTCTTGAGCTACCAGCAGTAACAGGGATTCACTTGACCATGCAGAAACAGGGCTCCCGTTTTAGGCAGTAATTAACCACCCTTGGGTTCTGTGCATTTCTTTCCTGCTGAAACAGTTTACTCCACAGCTGGCGGGCCTGGGAGCTGATCCAGTGAAAGCAGAAATGGGTGTTGCATCACAGAATCACAGGATCACTGTGAGACTGACAGAATGGGCCAGGTTGGAAGGGCTCACAGTGGCTCATCTGGTCCCACCTCCCTGCTCAAGCAGGGTCATCCCAGAGCACATGACACAGGATTGTGTCCAGATGGTTCTGGAATCTCTGCGCAGCCTCTTCAGTGCTTGGTCAGTGCATAGGAAAGTTCTTCCGCATGTTCAGGTGAAACTTCCCGTGCATCAGTTTGTGCCTTTGCCTCTGGTGCCATTGCTGGGCCCCCGGACCAGAGCCTGATCCCTGCTCAGAGCCCTCCCTGCAGACATGAGGGATGAGGGCCCCTCTCAGACATCTCTTCTTGAGGTTGAACCGTTCCAGCTCCCCCTGCCTTTCCTTGCAAGAGCATTGCACATCTCCAGAAGCAGGGGATATGGTGGGAAAGCATCACTCTGGGTGCTGCCTGTGCCGACTACTTGCCATAACCAAGCCTGGTGTGTGACCAGCCTTCAGCAACTTGTGAAGAATATGGGAATATTAAAATGCTATGGATTATATGTACCAGTGACTGGCTTTATCACCAAATTTTCTCCCTGGCTGTGCAGAGCAGCAGTTCCCACCCACAAAAGGAACATATAGCACCCATCACCCTATTCCACATCTGCCTTGCTCTTGCTTCAAGCCAACATTGCTGCACTAGTGGCATTAATTAATGGAGTCACCAGGATACTTCCAGCTGGCTACTGCAAGAGGCAAAACACATGAAATCCCCATGGGGCAGCTTGGGCCAGGCCTCTTGTTGTCCCAAAGAAGTGAGATGATCTGTGGTGCCTTGGAAAGCTGAGCAGAAGAGCAGTGAGGAGCTGCTCAGACCTGCAAGAGGAGCACGTGGAGCAGGAGCAGTGACTGCAGGCTGGACAAGCTCTCATGCATCAAGAGCTGTGTCCCCAGTCCATTCCACCAGCCCAGTGCTGTTGGGATGGACAGCATTTCCTATTGACTTCAGAGCTCATCTCAGAGGCTGCACCTCCTCCTCAGAGAATAACTCACTGATTGGTATAATATTCACTCATTTTACACACCCACTAAATGGGGTGCACATCAGTGCCAACCACACTGGTTTCCAACCTCCACCCAGAGCATAACTTCTGACCTTGGTCACATCACAGCTGAACAAAGCAAAAGAAACTGTTGGCTCCAATTTTTAAAAAGTGAGTAATGGTTTTCAGCATCCCCTTTTTAATTAATAAATTAGGGATCAACCAAAAAAACACACAAGAAGAATTAATTTTTAGAGAGAGCAGCACACTTGTCATCCAGAAAAATGAGACAGCAGGCAGCTAAAAATAGTGTTCTCCTGAACTTTGAAAATCTGTGTCCATTTGTGCTGGTTTTCTTCTTCTCCAGCTCCACACGTGAAGCCATCGGAACCTTTTGGGGGCTGCTCTGTTTGGGCAGCAGTTTAATCCCAGAGCCCAGGAGGAAGAAGAGCCCCAGCTGCCAGGGGCTGGCAGCTGAGCCCTGCTGGCAAGCAGCCTCTGCAAACCCTGGCTGCAGAGTTTGTTCACAGTGTTAAACACCCATGAAAGTGGCGGCAATATTTAAAAATAAGGACTTTTCTTCCTCTTCTGAGAAAGTCCTGGGCTGGCCTGTGTTGTTGCAGCCCCTCACGAGCTGGGTAATGCTGCAGAAGCTCCTGCAGTGGGGAAGGATGATGTTCATGCCAGGAGCCTCTCCCGGCTGTGCCAAGCTAGCAGCAGACCCACTGTGACCTGACAACGTCCCTGCTCTTCCAAACCTCTCTGGACAAAGGGCATACCTCGGCACCAGCTGGACTGAGCATGCCTTGGGAACACAGGTTTGGTGGGGCCCACAGTTTGCCCACACTGCCATCCTTGCTGATGGAGACAGGAGGCTGCAGAACTTGGGGGTCCAGCTTTTTCTGCACTCACAGTGTTGGCAGACGTGCCCACATGGCACAGCACACTTTTTATTTGTAAAGCATCTTCCAGAGTGTCTCTGCCTTTTAAAGAACCCCCTTGGAAGCCCAGCCTGGAATTGTTTGCAGCCAACAAAACAAACAGTCCCATCTTTAGTGTGTTGGGTCTGCTGCCTCACATCTGGAGGAGATGAGACACCAAATACAAGAAGCAAGCCATGAAAAGGAAAACACCAACACCACTATGCACACCTGCGGCCTGAGAGGATAGGAGGCAAGAGAAAAGACATGAAAGAATAATCAAACATTTAAGCAAAAGTTCTACGGCATCTGAAAAGGAAATCTTCAAGTACCCTCACATCTTCTTCGTATAGAGCTCCTCTCTGAGAACAATGCAGAGCATAATTGCCCCTATGCACTGGGAAACACCCACTAACCCACTGGTGGAAAACCCATGGGCTTTCATTTTCCACCCAGCAGGTACATTTCTTTGGCATCTTGGATGTCAAACATTCTTGAGGCAACACAGTGAAAACACAGCTCACAAATGGGGGATGTTTTGGGGCTGCAGTAAACACCAGTGCTACTCCCTTTTGGGGGCTTCTCCTCCCCTCTCCGTAATCCAGACTGCACCACAAAGCAGCAGATGCTGGCGCTGCTGCAATTTATTTTAATTCCAACCCCTCCATCTTTTTCTTCCTTTTTTTTTTTTTTTCTTTTGCGTGTGTCTGGGTAAATTTAGTTCCCATAAAAGTGAAGGACTGTCAACACCGGCTTTGGAGCCAACCATACTGTCAGCAGCTGTTGTGCGGGCTGTGCACACAAAGCCCCTGAGTGCACCTCGGGCTGTCCCCCCAGCCCCCACACAGCCCTTCAGCATCTCCAGCTTATATCCCCTCAGCTCTGTCCCATGGTCCAGAGCCCCTCCTCAGCTGGGATCACCCAGCCCTGCCTCCTCTTCTCCCAGCCACCCCATCCCTTCCTCCTGTCTTGATTCCTCCTGATCCCCACTCATCCTCACAGCCAGGCTGCTCCTCCCGAGCTCCCTGTCCACCCTCATTTCCCACAGCCTTCCAAGGGGACAGCTGGCCAGAGACACCATCTCTTGGGCCAAGGCAGTGCTCCAAGACAGCTGGGGAAGGATAGGACATGGGAGTGCTGAGGGAGTTCTCCTTGCACAGGGATGTCACCAATGGAGCTGCTCATGGCCCAGATGGGATGACAGTCTTGGAGGGTCCTGTAGAACTCTCCATTCCCACCCATCTGCCCTGATCCTCCCCTGTGCATCCCTTGGCTCTCTCTGGGTACCATAGGAAGCCCAGTGGGGGTTTCTCCCACCTGGATCTCTGCCACCTTGGGGTTCCTATGTGCAGCCTCCTGCAGGCAGAGGCTGAGGAGCTCTGCAGGCAGCAGCCCTTGGACAACTGCTCTTCCATCAGCAAAATTCAAGTATTTTCCTGAAGTTTCCTGTGAAACAGTGTCTGGAGATATTTGTGAGGAAGATGCCCTCTACAGTGGGGCCAGCCCAGGCTGTCACCACCTGACAGACACCTCAGAGCACAAAGCAGCAGCTTTTGGGTTTGGGGTCACTTCTGTTCCCCAAAGCAGCACCACCTCCAGAGTCCCATGGAAGCAAATTGCTTGTTATTCAGATGCTGAGGGACCCCATCCCCACTGTGGGCAGTCCAAGGGGGACCTAAGGGCTGAGATCCTCTCTTCACTTCCCCACAGCTCCAGGATGACAAAGGGATCTGCTCTTCTCCCCTGAATCATGGAAAGAGAGTTTCCCCCCTCTTCAAAGCCTGAGGGAACACTTTGTTTACACACTGCTCTCCAAATGGAGAAGTTTGGAATTGATGTTGGATGTGTTTTGTGTGTCAATGGACCTTTGCTGGCTCCTTCCTGCTCCTCCCTGTGCAGGAGACCCCTCAGCACAGCACTGCTGGCATTTCCCACACATCCTGCTGCATGCCTCCGCCCCTGGTATGCCAGTTCCTCTGACTGCCCCTTGGCCTTGCTTACCCATGGCATCAACACATCATCTCATCCCTCCTGTGCAGTTCCTGGCACTGCCTGGGTGTCCTGATCTTTGCTGGTGTTAAACCGTGACACCAGGACTGCAGGCCCCGCAGAACAGCCTGCACGGGTCTGGACATCTGGGCTTCCTCCATGCATGGAAACCTAGCTGTCCACTGCAAGGGATCCTTGTTGGGGGCTCTTCTGCGCTGAATGTCCAGCAGAGAGTTGAAATTTCTTGGGGTATGGCCAAAGGGACTCTCAGACCCCAGTGAAGAGCACAACCCTTGCTTGTGGACTTGTACCAGCAGGCACCGAGCAGAGAGCATCCAAGCCTGCTCTGCACCCCACATGCCTTCTCAAGCTCCTAAGCACATCTGACCGAAGGCCCCAGAGTCTGTCTCAGGGTCTACTGCGTGGGTGAGGAGGCCACAGAGGAGCCCCCAGGCTGGAGCAGGTTCCTGGCACTGCAGGAGGTTTGTCATTCCAGCACACTGCAGTCCCACAAGGACGTGATCTGCTGGCCTCCAGTCCCTCTGAGCTGTTCATGGGCTGTCCTGGCCAAGGGCTTATCCTGCTCCTGATCCTCTGGGACATCAGCTGCTCAGACAGCCAGGCTGAGCTCCATCACCCTCTCCTGCTCTGCTGGAACCTTCTCCATCCAGCACTTCCAGGCACCCGCACATCCTCCTGGAGCACCATGGCTCTGTCTGTGACACCAGCCCCCTCCACCTCCATCCCTCTTCTCAGGAACAAGGGGTGATTCAGGAGCCAGGGAGCAGCCTGGAGGGTCTGGCAAGATGCCATGCTTGCCAGGGACCAGCACAACTTCACCTTGCTTGGAGATGGCTGGGAAGCAGCTAACACTTTGATACTGGATTGATTTCTCCTGGAAGGAAGGAAGGGTCCTCACACACTCACACAGAAAAAAATGCAGAAATAACAGGGCTCGGGTGCATTTTTTTTTGTTTTGTTTTTTGTTGTTTGTTTGTGGTTTTTTTTGTTTGCTTTTTGGTGGTTATTTTGTTTTGTTTTGGTTTTGGGTGGTTTTTTGTTGGTTTTGTTTGTTTTTGTTTGTTTTTTGTTTGTTTGTGTTTTGTGGGTTTTTTTGGGAGGGGGAGAGGGTTTGTTTGTTTGTTTTTTAAAAAAATAACTATTCTCTTTTTCTAGCCATCTGTGCCATTTGCAGCTGATAGGAGAGAGGACAATGCTGGATGGGGAGAAACATTGGGTTTGGGACCAGTACTGCATTTACAGTGTACAAAACAAGGGAGGACATCTGTCCCCAGTGGAGTATTATGCACAGGTCCAGGATTTTAGCACTGTGCTCATGTCCAGTGCTGTCATTACAGATGCACAAAGCAGAAATGGCCGTGCACAACTCTGTGTTCCCTCCACCTTGCTGTCTTCCTTGTCTGCATCCACCATCCCATTGACCATGGTCCTGCTATTCCCAAATCTTTGAGTGCTTTCCAGCCTCCTCCAGCCTTCTCCCATCCCTTTTCCTGCCCATGGATGCTTTGGGGAAGCTGCAGGCAGGAGACAAAGGCTGGTCCTTCACACCTCTCCAAAGCCAGCCATGGAGAACACCTCCCTGGGCTGAATGAGGATCTCCAAGCCTGATTCAGGGACAGCCCTCAAAGGCTGGACTCATCTAGATAAAATGTGATCACAGACAGTGTCCTGCCAAGGGATGTGTGTATGTGGTGCTGCAGCTTGCATCTTTGGTGAGCCTGGCCCCTGGCTGTGCCCCCTGATAGCAGCAAAAGGGTATTTTTGTCACAGCCCTGTGACAAACATGCCAGGCCTGTCTGCAGAAGAGGATCGGAGTGCTCTGCTGGTGTTTCCACAGGGATGACTCGAACTGGAGCAGAGCAGAGTCACTGGCTTGGGAATGGCTGCTGAGAGCATCCCTGGGGAGCTTGTGGAGGGCAGGAGGCTGTTCCTGCCGAGACCCAGCCCCGCCAGGAAGACAGAAAGGTTGTACTGAACCTTTGGGTAGGATGTCCTTGGGCACAGTCCTGTCACTTGGACGATGGGCCCTCATTAGCCCTGTCACACACTCAGGGGACTCTGGGCGGGTCTGGTTTTGATCGGTGTGGCTTTGCCATGAGCTTCTCAACTAAACCTGACTCCAGCTTTCACTTTTGGCATGTCCTTTCCCTGCCTTACCAGGTTATTTCCTATGAAGCAATCACCCATGCAGTATTTCCAATCCTACCAAAAGAGGTAGTTTGAATTGTTAGTGAATATTCTAATGAGGAGAGATGTTCTGTTGGCTTGAATGATATGGGACGTGTTTGTGTGCAATGTGTGAGCACTTTGATAAAAAAGCAGCCTGGGGAATTTGGATCTGTTGGAGAGGTCCCAGATGGCCTGCTCCTGCCCTTGACTTCGGAGGGTAGAGAGGAGAAGGGCACATAAAAGATGAACCAGAGGAGAGAAAAGAGGGAATTGGAGAAGCAGAATAGCCCATGTTAATTTTATGATTTATATATAAACGTGAAGGTTTGCACATGCCACCTGGAGGTTTGCAGCTGGGAGGAGAGGCAGTGCTAACAGGGCAGAGAGGGTTACCTGTGGTCAGGAGAACCTGCTCTGAGAGCAGGGAAGTGAGCACGTGCCCCACTGCTCCATACAGCTGCTCAGGCAATTAATCTCCCTTGCCTTGGGACCCTGGAGCAGAGAAGAAGCAGACTGGTGGCTGTATCCTGTGATTTACAATACATCTGATAGTTCTAGCCCATTAATAAAACATGCAGTTGGCCATGAAAGGCACATCTGCCTATTTTAAAGACTATAATAATGGACAAAGCTCTGACACATGGATTTCTGTAAGAAAACTAGCACTGTAAATAGCATTCCAAAATTATGTATTCCATCAAATTCAATGGGACAGTTATTGTATGCTAATTAAATACTACTGAACTATTTGACGTTTGGATGGTGAATAGAGACACGATTTCAGAAATGCACAGTGCCTCAGAACACCCACAGACTCACAAGAATTTACTGTCATTTCCAGCCTGCAATCCATTCTGATAACAGGCTGCAGGCAGGACAGGGATTCACAGCTCAAGTGACCTGTCTGTAAAGACCTTTGGCAACATGGGAATATAGTTTAGTGGTGGACTTGGCAGTTCTGGGCTAAGGGTTGGACTTGATGATCTTAGAGGGCTTTTCCCACCTTAACACTTCTATGACTCTCTGAGCACAGATGTAATCCACTGTCCAGATGGGTAATGATGGTAAACAAAGATTACTTGTCCTGGAATCAGACCAGGCGAGAGCAAAACCTGCTCCACTGCTGCTCTTTGTCTCTGGAGAGAAGAGCTTCACACACTCCTCACTGATGACTCTTCCCCCTTCCTGGTAAGATTTCCTGACCACACTGCTTTCTGAGACTTCCTTCACTTTAATTCACCTGGGTCTTTTGGGTGTATGTCTTGGGCCCTCCATGCAGTGCAGACCCATTTCAGTGTGGGTTAAAAACAAGCACAGGCATGAGAAAGGGCTGACTTCAAAGGCACATCCAGTGTTTGCAATGGGAAACACTGCAATGAGAAGAGAAGCTGGATAAAAGAAAAATCTTGTGCCAGCTTAAAACTGACCTGCTCCAGGCTTGGGGTGTTCCCTGGCAAGGATGGAGAATCCAGGGGGTTTTCCAGGAGTGATGCCATGCTCCATGATCCCACAGGAGACCCTTGTCCGAAATCCTGGGCTGTAGCACACCACCTCTCGACCCCTCCTGCCGGTGGGGATTCCTCCCCTGCCTCCTCCACATCCCTTTCCAGAAGCAGCCAGGCCAGAAACTAATGAAGCAGGGACAGATAGACACAGAGACTTACAAATCTTCACGGATGCCTCACATTATAGCCTGATACACGAGGTCTGAACAGGATCTCATTCCATCCAGTCCCTTGGTCTGGGAGCTTTCACACCTCCCAGGACTGCCAAGCTCCCTGCACCAAAGCTGGGTATTGATAAGGCCTGTGGACACTTCCAAGTCTGCTAAAAAGATGTTCTGAGGTGGCAGATCTTAAGCAACACACAGAGCTGAGCGCTGCTCTGCTCTCCACACCCTTCACCGCTGCAAGGGAAAAGCAGCCACTATCAGTGATAGCTGGATCCAATTTATTAGGCGCTTCGAGGAGACATTCATCAGGCAGGGAGATAAATAATCTTCAGATGGAACAATTAAATTTAATTGCCTGAAGATTATTTGTCTCCTTCCCTGATGATTGTCTCTGCTGAGAGCCTTATAAATTGGATCCAGCTATCAGCAATATTAAAGGCGCTTCCCCTCAGGACTGGCCCAGCTGCCCAGACCAAAACATTGGGCTCAGAATGAACTTTCACTGTTATCGAAACTGATGCTTCCTGAAGACTCATGGGTGTTTTTTTCTTGCAGTTAGACAGTGCTGTGCTCAAGGTGTCTGGATTTTCTGGTTCCTGGTGGTGCATCCTGAACTCAGCAGAACTGCTCCAACTCTGGTGGTCCTGTGGCAGTGATGTCCTGCTTGGCAAAGGCTTGAGGAGGGATGTGGTGAGCCCCACCACCTGATGATGAGGTGGATCGTGCAAGGTTTCAGTGCGCTGGATTTTGTTGTGGCTGTAGAAATGAGGAACTGAAATTGTGAGGTTCACAATTTCAGAGCATACTATGGCACACTATGGAGCAGCGATGTCATTCTTGTGCTGACCATGCTTGTCCTGGCCATGGGAGACCCACATCTCAGCCTGAAGAGACCTTCAGGATGTGTGGGCTCACACTGGCCTGCTCCAGCCAGTCTGACAGCTTGAGGGCCAGCACACTGCAGGAGCACGTCTTTTCCATGCAGAGACAGAGCCAGGGTAGCCAGCTTATTCCTGTTACTCCAGGCCAGTACCAAAGCTGGAACCTCCTCAAAAACCCAGGAGCCATCAACTCCCTCCCCTGTATATGTCTGAAGTCTGGGAAATATCTTAAATATGAGAGAGGAAAGGGAAGGATTTGATCCTCAGCTGGTGTAAATCAACGGAGCTCCATTGACGTTGTTGGACGATTACTGAGACTTATGTCCTCTGACCCCAAACATTTCTAGGGAGGGAGGTAATGACTGCAGAGCATTCCAGTGTTGCAAGAGATCTTCCTCCAGCCTGGCTTCAGAGAGGCTGTTAACTCCAGGGGCTGGGAAGCACAAGGATAAGTGTCTGGGTGAAAGAAAGGGAGAAGGAAAGCCCCAAGGTACCCAGCTGAATCCAGCAGGAAGGCAAACTGGAATCCAGAGAGGCTGGGTTGTAGGCAGCATACACCATGAGGACATCTCATCCTCCTGCACCTTTCTGAGCATGGAGGGCTCTGGATACCAACAGCATTATGTTGTCAGCCCCTTCTGGGCAGTGGTGGAGTCTAATGCTTCTGGTCCAGCCCCACTGGTGACCACTCTGCACCCAGGGTACCCCAGAGCAGTCAGTGACTCACCCCACATCGTCCACCCTGCCTGCCTTGGGAAAGATTTGGGTTGTTGGCAATTGCCAAGAGCCACGGTAACACACCCTCTGCTCCAGCACTGCCAATCTTCTTACAGATGAGCTGTGTCCAGGCGTCCCCGAGCTAGAGGCAGCATTTTGAGGTTCAGGCCAGGCGCCAGCGCTGTGCTCCTTTTCTACAAGCAGCGCCGAAAAGACCCTGGAATCAACATGTTTACTGACAGACTCCTGCGCTCTTGGCCTGCTTTTCTGAGGAAATGAAGCTTGTGCAATCACATTGTCTGGGGGTGTCTGTTCCTAATAACTTCTCAGTCCACCAGCCAATTCCAATCCAGTTTGTCGGACGGGGAGAGGTCTCAAAATATCACATCCTGCCCAGTCTCCCTGCACTGTGCTGGGTGGCAAAATGGGGTGCAGGGAACTTGGACCAGGTGAGGAATAGGAGCACCTTCTACACAAAGTCATGGAGAAGAGCAGCAGGGTCACAGCTGGTGGCCGGTAGGCAGCCCCAGCCCTGTTGGGAAGAGGACCTCTCCAGCTGTGGCCAGAGCCAGATGTGCACCATCAGCTGAGGGAAAAATGTGTCTGGAAGGATGGAGCTCCAGCTCCTTCCCACCTGTCCAGGCAAAGAGGACAGAGTCTGCACAAGCCATGGCTGCCAGAATGCATGGGGCTGGGCACTGAGCAGCCTCCAGCTTCCCAACGTGCCAAGGCTGAGGGTCTTCAACGGGAAGGCAAGGGCTTCCAGTGGACAGAACATCCTTCTGCTGGGGATGGACATTTCCAGGAGTGGGCCCCTGGCCAAGCAGAGCAGGACACAGGGCATTGTGCTGTGTCTTGCTGCAGTCTGGACAGGGTCTGGATAACAGTGCCTTGTTTCTCCTTTGGATGCTGGTTTAATTTGCTGAAGGCATTCAATGGCCCACATGGTCTCTCCAGTTCAGCCCTGCCAGTAACATGAGCTTAACAGAGCTGGAGAGGACTATTTTTTTAAGCTCCTATACAAACATGATTTGTTTTGTAATAACTCTTCTTCTGTTCTGTTTTGAAGGAGATGATGGCTCTGGGATCTGAGGAGTTCCAAGACAGCTCAGAGCGGCTCAAACTCCTCCCCACGTGCTTTCAATTAACATCTTCATTAAACACCCATTCAAAGCCTCTTCCAGCCAGAGCATGACAGCGCAACAGAGCTTGGTTTCATGAAGTCACCCAGAATCGATGACAAATCAAAAAGAGCTTGGTTTGTCCTGTACCAGCCAAACATGCAAACCGGAGACAACTGCCAACGGAGGGAGTGAGTGTCCCTGCTCAGCTCCTCATCACCACCAGGACCCGAAAACAGAACCCAAGCCATAGGAGGGACCTGCTGCCTGTGCACTTGCTGGGAGAGGAATCGGCTGCAGTGGCAATCACCTCCCCTGGCTGGACAGCCTGCTCCCAGGCCAAACCCCTGGTCCCACCGGTGCCAAGGGCAGCTCTTCAGTTGACTTCACTGAGACTTGACCTTCACTTAACCCAGCAAAGCAGGAAGGTTGGGAAAGTCATCTGGAAGGAAACACCACTACAGAATTGTCCAGATTGGTGTTTCTTAGAGACTCTCCATTGTATGTACTCCCTTCTAATCTACTTAACCTGTGGGCATCCAGGAGTCCCAGCCACCGGCAGTTTACGAACTGCCTGTCTGCATCCCCATGAACAGCCTTTTTCAGGGTCACCTCAGGGGTGACCAGAATGGACCACAGCCTTCTGCTAGCAGGACTCAATCTCTGCTTGCACGGCAGTAATGGCACCATCTGGCTTATGAGCCAGTCAATCCCATGTCCCAGAGTTGGTACTAATATTTGTATTTCAGCCTGGGGCAAAAAGGTATGTTCCCATTTTCAGTCAAAACAATGAAATTTGGGATTGAAATCCCTGTGAGAACTTGGGTGCACTGATAATCCATACTGAGTGCTCAGCCTAGACTGCTGACCCCACCACAGGCTCTTCCCCTCTGTTAGACATCAGGAAATCTGAACACCCTGGTGAAACTGGGCAGCACTGGGTCCCACCATGCAGGCAGCCCATCCACCTCTCTCTTCCCATCCTCCTTCCTGGTCAGGGTGTACTGGGCACCACAACCTCACCGTGGTTTCTCACTTGGTGCTTGCAACAGCCAGGGTGGCAGGACCAGTCAGCTCCTGCCAGAGGCTGTGTGCTAACCTGGGAGTGGGATCCACAGTCGTGTTTCACAGGGATAGCAGTGGGACCTTGGAATATTCTTCCTCCCTTGGTTCTGTGCCCAAACACACATGGTATTTGGGGCTATTCTACTAAATTTCACCCAAGGGAAAGATAAAGATTCTTTAAAGATACCATAAAGTCATGGAACCACAGATTGGTTGGGGTTGGAAGGGACCTTAAAGCTCATTTTGTTCCACTCCCTTCCATGGGCAGGGACACCTCCCACTATCCCAGGGTTTCAAGCCCTGTCCAACCTGGCATTGGGCACTTCCAGGGATCCAGGGGCAGCCACAGCTTCTCTGGGCACCCTGTGCCAGGGCCTCACAGATCCAGATACATGGATCTATAATTAACAGTTTATTTCCCACATCCTTTAAGACAAATTTAGCAGACTTTGGCACCTGGTTCCAGTTTGATGGTGACATTGCAGGGAAAATCTTTGTGAGAGTAACAAACCAGCATGGATCACACCTCTGCCGCGCTCTTTGTACAAAACCTCCATCTGTGACCTTCTGAGCTTTGCATCACTGGATGGCACCAGGGCAGGTTTGTTCTTAATGTGGATCATTTACTGAGTGTGCTGCTCATGGAGGAGCAGGAACAGCAGTGCTGGGACTGGGAGTAGGGAATATCAGAACACTTGGGACTGTAACACCTTCCAGTACTCTGTCCCACCCCATCACTCGCCGGTGAACCACAGCACACACTCTAATCTCTTCAAGAACTCTTCACTTTTGTCCGCCTCCTTCTCCATGCAGTGTGGCCATGTGCTCAGTGGGATGGATTTCCACGACCTGGCACACAGTGCATTTGTTTTCCAATGTTGAGGCATGGTTGGAAACCAGCCGTGTTAAGAGAGAACACTGGGAGTCACTGGGAGTTAACTGATACCAGCAAGGTGACGGGTCCCACACAACTGCAAGTAGGAGTGGTGACATTTATTTGCAGAGTGCTCTGTTGTGGTTTGGCTGTGGCTGGCTCCACATGGGGCTTTGGTCCAGAGCAGCACACACAGCTATTTCTGCCATAGCAAACAGCACCTCAATGGAGGAGCTGCTGTGATCCTCAGCAGGCTGGGCAGCCAGTTCCAACCTGGGATGTCCTGGGGACTGAGACAGCTGGAAGGTAGGGAAACTGGTGAATGAGAGGCTGGGCATGTGCTCAAAGCACAGAAAATCATTTGTTTCCTGGGCTGCACCTTTGGCTCATTTCAAGTGAGACCCTCACCTACAGGACTGCCTCCAGATCTGGGGTCCTTGGCATAAGAAAGACACGGAGCTGTCCAGCTCCAGAGGAGGCCACAGAGATGAGGGCTGGAGGCCACAGCTATTAGGGCTGGAGCCCGTCTGCTCTGCAGCCAGGCTGGGAGAGCTGGGAGGGTTCATGGAGAAGGCACTGGGGACAGCTCAGAGCCCCTTCCAGTGCCTAAAGGTGCTCCAGGAGAGCTGGAGAGGGACTGGGGACAAGGGATGGAGGGACAGGACACAGGGGGTGGCTTCCCACTGCCAGAGGGCAGGGATGGATGGGATATTGTGAAGGAATTGTTCCCTGGGAGGGTGAGCAGGCCCTGACACAGGGTGCCCAGAGAAGCTGTGGCTGTCCCTGGATCCCTGGAAGTGTCCAAGGCCAGGCTGGACAGGGCTTGGAGCACCCTGGGACAGAGGAAGGTGTCCCTGCCCATGACAGGGGGTGGAAGGAGGTGATCTTGCAGGTTCCTTCCAACCCAAACCATTCTGTGAGTCTGTGAAGTTGAGGACTGCAGTCCATCCACTTAAAAATCATCAAAGAAAGAGGAGCAGAATCATCATTTGGTGCTATCCGCATGTGCAGATCAAATTAAACTTCTTCAGGACGAGCACATTTGCATCTTCAAATGTTCTTTGAAACCTGAGACAGCAAAGTGCACACTCAGCTTTGAGCATGTGGTTTATATCTATGGCATTAAGCTAGCCATTGAGGGAATACCGATATAAAAACCTTGTCTTAACACTTTATCTGTTGGTTTGATTTTTTTTCCTTCCCACCAAAAAACGCAATTTTATCCATAGTATAAATGCTCATAAAGAATTCTTGGTTTCAACAGAAGATACCCTCCAAAATTCCTGAGTTAGAATAAACTCATAGATAGTCACTGTTTTGTTTCTATATTTTGGTTTTTCAATGAAAGTGAGATCAGTTAAAAAAAAAAACAAAAACAGTTTGCTTTTCTCTTTTAAGTGGAAATAAAATAAAATAATGCACTGCCGCTTCCTCATGAATTTGTATCTTTGTGTTCTCAGTTCCTGTTTTCATAACATTTTATTTTTCAGGTTGCTTTGGGAACAGAAGACTTCCCTGTGTCCCAGGAATTTTCTTGGGATGGAAAGAGCTGTTTCCTGCCTGGCTGGTACATGGGTTTGGAGAACCTCAAGCCAAAAAATCCTAGACACACCAAAGTCATCTGGAGCTTTCTGATGGTGCTAATGTTACCCAGACTCTCATCTCCTCCAGCCCAAGTGTCTTTGTGGTTGGTAAATTGCAATCTTGCTCTAAAATCTGTGCTGTCCAGCCTGCTTGCACACGGGAAGTGGTTTTGCCCACAGCACAGAGCAGACCAGTGTGTGGTTTCCCAGGAAGACTCAGATCCTGAACAAAGGTTCCTGGACATGAGCCTCAGGCCAATGGGGTTTTGCTCAGCAGAGCTGCATCTTCTGGGCAGGGAAGGAACGTGTGGGCACCCTGCAGCCCCTTGACTGAGCAGCATGAACCCCATCACACACCTTTCAATTATACAGCAATGCTATTCATAAACTCCATGGGTAAACAGTCCCTGTCACTGCACAGGGTGGCATGGAGCTCCTACAGATGATAAAGAACTAATTAACTTCGTAATTGTATGTGCTGGGATAGCCCTGGAACTCCCATGCTGTTTTGGATGGCTGGGATGGGTCTTGCTTGTGTTCTCACCTCCTGTTTGAGGGGAGAAAGGCTTTCACTGCCTTCAGTGGGGCAGGCTCGGAGCATCTCACCTCTGTGTCCATTGCAGCAGCTCCTCAGCCATTCCCTAGAGCCAGAAATAAGGAAAGAAGTGTCCCAGGAAAAAAGAAAAAAAATAGAAAAAAGAAGTGAAGAGAAAGTAAAAAGGAAAAAGAAACTCAAACTAAAAAAGACCCAAACAAAACACCCTTATGTATCAGACTCAGAGAGCAAACTTTGCGAAGCACAAACCTGGATTCGTGTCTGATAAACTGAGCAACTCCCTTTGGACAGGAGAGAAGATATAAAAAAGATACTTCAGAATTGATGCCAACAAGCTCCTGATTTTAGGGAGGAAATTCAGTGTCATGATTCAGGTTTATTTCTATGAATTCAGACAATATGAGCAGAATACCACTGAGGCATGGCTCCTATGGAAATGAACACATTCCCATTAAGCTGCATGGAAGTACTCTGGTTTTCTCCTGATGTGATTCTGGGCCTGGGCCCACCTCCAAGTAAAGGGAGAAGACCTGTTTGTCCAGCTGGACAGGTTCATACTTTGCTTCACTGTGCCCTGGAGCAAAAACCAATACACTGATCTGCATTTTTATGCTGTTAGTGATGAAATGACAAGGACAAAGAGACAAAAACCCCTCCAAAAGTACAAATTGTTCTGCAGCATTATATCTTAGTGCTCCACAGCACCTGGAATAGTAGAATGTCAGCTGCCTCCAAGGGAAGCTGGGAAATGCATTTCCCTGTGGCGTCCACTGCTGCCCTCAAATCCTGCTTCTTCCCACCTCCCAGATGAACACTCCTCACACCTACCCCAGCCCAGATGGGAGTTTTAAGGACACACATCTCCAGGATGTGGGATTGTCCAGGGAGAGTTGGTACCAAGCCCAGGTAGGGATGGTGTGTGCAGGTGTTGGGGTGGTGTCAGTGTGTCCAGTGGGACTCAGCTGGTGAACATGTCTCTGTGCTGGGCCACTGGTGAGGCCACTGGTGAGTCCTGGGGTCAGTTCTGGGCCTCTCATGACAGGAAGGACAGGCCCCTGCTCCTTCCCTCTTCCTCTCCCAGGCAAGGGGAGGAGGTCCTATACAGGTCCCTTCAGCCAAGTGATCCAAGCTACTGTGTGCCAGAGCAGCTCCTACAGAAAAGCTTTGCAGGGCCAGTGAGACCCTCCCAGGGGCAGAGCTCTGTGCAGAGGTGTGGACAACCAGCTCCCAGCTGCAGAGGGTCCCAGCTCCAGCTGCAGACATTGTCCCAGGTGCACCCCGAAGACCAGTGCCTGGCTTTCGGTTATGGCTCCATCTCTCTTGATGGAAGAGGGCTTCTAGGAAGGGAGAACAAATTCTTAAGGAAAGGGGAGGCCTTTTCCCCTTCTGGGGTCAAATAAAAGGGCATCAGGAGTTGCACGGCTCCATGCTGAGGAGCATCAGGGATGCAGATGCAGCTTTCTGTACACAGCCCTGATCTAACACTGAATTCAATCTGTGACTCCCAAAAAGGCACTTAAGTTTTCCACCAGTTGTGCATTCCCTCTGCCTTGCCTCAGGTTCTGAGCATCAGGAGGTAACACATGCAAAGGGAAGGGTCACCCTGAAGCTCCTGCCTCTTTGGGACGTCAATGCCTGTGGATGCCCAACAACAACAAACATCATTGGGAGCCTCTGCACTTACCAACTCCCTTCTTCCTTAACCTGGGAGAGTAGGGTTGGTTTTAACTTGGGGCAGAAAACAAGCAAAGGAGAGAGGAGATGGGAGAAGTCCCTTTTAAAAAGTTCCTTTGTCGCTCGCCTGCACTGATGTCAATGTGGTGCTGGTTGATTTGCACCAGCTGAGGGGCTGGCACAGGATCCTCCCCTCCACAGTGGCTCCGACGTGGGGCAGGAAGGGTTCGTGCTGGGATATATTCCTGCCTGTGCCACACTGGCTGCTGCAAGGTGTGGAATGAGGAACCTCTGTTGAACCACAGCCGACACATTTGGCTGCCCACAGAGCCTCTCCTGCACCCTGGCACACCTGGCCACCAAGCAACCCTGACGGGGTGGTGCTGCCCAGCCCTGATATCTCTGTGCCAAAGGAAGGGCAGTGAGGTGGCTGCTGCAGGGGCAACAGCATCAGGAGCCTCGCCTTGCCAAGGGGTGCCAGACTGGCACCTTGCTGGCAGTGTTTGTGCCAGCTGTAACACAGCCATGAGCTCTCGCTTCATCCCTGCTCCTCTACAAGTGTTCTTCCCTCAGTGGAGGCTGCAGGACCAGACCCAGGCATCCAGCCCTATAGCTCTGGGGTTTCACCACCCTGTGGACATGATGTCTTGGCACACCCAAGCTTATCTTGCTGCTTTCCAGTGCAATGAAGCCCAAAGAGCATTTTTGACTTGCACTTTGCTCCCACACATGTCATTTGTGCGTTAATGTAATGCTGCACATCATGGAAAGCATTCCACTAAACACTCCTGGGAAAGAGGAGCCCAGCCCTCGGAATCAGGGTTGGTTTGGGAGATGGATGGATGATGGAACACTGCACACCAAACCCAAGAAGGACAAGTGACATGCAGTCAGCAGCAGTCGTCTTTACTATGGACCACAGGAGATCAGAAAAGTAACCTTGTTAACAGGAGACCTAGTGGCTAACAAAACATCATGCTGTAGGACGTACTAGAGAAGCACAATCACCAGAACAAAACAGCACCCAGGGGGACAGGGAAGCCCAGGGGGTTGCAGGAGATGCCCTATAGCAAATCTCTAGTGTGGCACTGACATGTCTGCGAGTGCAGGGGGCTGGCTGCACAAGTTCCTTTAGTCTTGGGCACAAATCAAAGGGTCTTCAACTTTACTCAACTCCAGTGGCTCTGGCACAATGATTATTGACTTTTTTTCAGAATGAAAATACTAATACAATTTTGTTCCACAAACTGTGTGCAAGAATCATTTCAGGTGCAGTGAAAGGAGGGCAGATAGGAAAACACCTTTCCCAGGGTTGTCCTTGTAGCTCTTGCCCTCTCCTCACTGACACCACAGCCCTCCCCAGCAATCCTCTGTGGCTTTACCTTCAGTGAATCCCAAACAAAGCTTTACAGAAAAAAAAGGGGGAAAAAAAAGTATTGCTGCTTCTTCTTGTAATATTTTTCCTCTCTCTCTCTCCCCTCTCTTTCTCCTTAAAAATGTTTACTTTCAAAAATTCCATTCCTGCAGAGATTCCTCCTGAGCTCTGAGGTCTCTGGACTCCACCCTCCCCTTCTCCAGTCAGAAAAACTGAGTCTCGATGCCTCCTCTTTGGTTAAAAAAAAAAAATCTAAAAAAATAGCACAAACAAATAACACACAACCCAATATAATCCCACTCCACCCCACGGACGCCTGATGAGAGGGTGTCTGTAGAAGAAGGAAGCATCAGAGACGAGCTGTCTGCTCTCTGGAAGTCTAAGTCTCTGCTCCTCTCATACGGTGGTCGCTGGCCCGTACTGGAGCACCAGAGGGGAGGTCTCCTTGATGCGGACATAGAACCGCCCCTCGGGCTGGCTGGTGTGGAGGGACAGAGGCAAGAAATCATCGGGGAGCCACCGCTCGCTCTCGTCAGCAGCGAACACCAGTCCGAAGTGCTCCAGCTGCTCCTCGCCGTAGCAGACAGCGGCTGAGCCGCCCAGCACGTCCTGCGAGATGTCGTTCATCTCCAGCACCACCAACTTCACCACCTCCCTGGCAGGCGTCTGGCTGGTGATGTGCAGCTGTGGAGACAGAGAGGTGGGAGAGATGGATGGTAAGGGGGAGGAACGAGGAGAAACAGGGCTGGAGGCAGCACACAGCGTGGAGGAATGGTGAGGGTGGAGGAACAGCTGCCCCAGTGGTGTCCATGAGCAGGTGGCAGCAGCCTGGCACAGAGCCATGGGCACACCATGCCCAGGGAATGCCCACGGGGTGCCCCAGCATGCCAGGGCCCAAACTCATCGACTGTTTTCCTGCCTCCACTCCTCTCTCCAAGCCCTTGCCACTCAACCCTTGGATATGTCACCTACAGCTCTGCTGAGGCTGCCCCACCATCTCATCACCTGTAGCTGGAGAAGGACAGTGCCTGCCCTGCTCTTAGTACCATGGAGGGATCTGTGTGAAGTCCCTCCTCCTGTGGAGCAAGGTCCACACCCTCAGATCAGCTGGACCACAAAAGCTCTGCCAAACTACAACTGAAACCTCTCTGGAACACGGCGCTAAATTTCATCCCATGCACAAGTCTGGGGTTCTCCCACCAGCGGCTCTCCTGGCCCTCTGCTCCCCTGGGGACAGCCCTGTGAATCCTAAATCCTGTCAAGAAAATGAGCTCATCAGGACCCTGTCTGCTAACACCAGGAGCCGCTGCTTGGCTTCAAAGACCCAAAGGCAGGACATCCATCCTCACCCAGGCAAGGCAACGTTTCCTTTGGCACATCTGTGAGGGCTTACAGAACGCCAGGAGTGCTGCCCCGGCAGGGTGGTCCCAGCCCTGGACCCATGTGAGCACTGCCAGCCCTGAACAGCCGTGGCAGGGCTCAGCTGATTTACACCAGCCGAGGAGCCCTGCCTTTGAACTTGCCTTTCTTGGAGAACATAGTAAAACGCTTTCAAGCAGGCGTGTCCAGAGCTTTGCAACTTCAAAAGCCACATGGGCAGCTTGCCAAGAACCCAAGTGCTGCACTTCAGTTCCACAGAAATCTATGGACATTCCTCAAACGGAAAATAATCTGGGGAGGCAGAGTTGTCTCTGCTAGGATGTCCTGGCTGGGTGCAGAGACACTGGCTATCAAACCTCCCCAGCAATAAACCAATCAGCCTGTTGGCTCTGTTCCTCCTCTGCCATTCCCTTAGGGTCACTTTCAACCCAAACCAGTCCATGATTTAATGATTTGCTGCTCCATCATCCTCAGTCCTGGGCACCAGGAATGTCTTGGCAGGGAAATTTCAACATGGGAAGGATCTCCATGGCTGGGACCAAAGGACACCATAAAGCCAGAGGGACAGACACCACCTGCCCAAGATGTGTGTCCTGGGGGATGTCCTCTGTGGGGGATCCCACCTGGAGCAGGTGTGAGTGATCAGAGCTGGGGGGATAGCTCTTGGCAGCAAAGCCCTTGTGGAGAGGAGTCAGGTCACACATCTGCTCCAACATAGTCTGAAGGAGCATGGAAGGAGCTCTGCCTGCTGCCCCAGCTAGAACTGGAGTGGGTTCTGCCACTGGAGTTGCCACAGGCTGGAGACAAAAGGCTCCTGCTCTCCCTTCTCTAATGGGGAAGGCTGGAGCAGAGATCACACACCTGGGAAGGGGAGGATGGCCAGGGATGTAGGATGAGCATGGCCAGGGAAAGGGTGACAGATGAATTTTGGCCCAGAAGGATGATGTGCTTGAATACCAGGACGTGGCAAGGACATGGCAAGGACGTGGCAATGTGTCCTTTGCTCTGCCTGCCCACACTGGGTGGCAGCAACCTACTGTCACCTGCTGAACCACAGACCAAGAGCTGAACTTCAACCCCACCACCTTGACTCAAAATTCACTATGTGCAGCCCTGTCTCACTCCTTCTGCAGCAGTAGCCATCGCTCCTGTAGAAACACCCTGTCCTACCAGGAGACTCATCACTACAGCAGGGACAGAGGGAGTCAGGGCAGGAGTGCTGTGGGTCTCCAGGTGACCTCACCCCTGAGATGGTGGAGGATAGGGAGGGCAGTGCCAGGTATGGGGCACATGAGCCCTGCTGCCTCTGTACCCATCCTGCCAGCCCTGTCCCTCTGACAATGGCAGAGCCTCTCTGCCACCTGTTACAGACTCTGGTACCTTGACACTGGTCTCTTTGGAGAGTCCCGTTTCATACTGAGGGCAGACCCTCAAGGTGACAGAGCCCAGCTTCTTCCCTTGGTCAGCCAAGCCACCGGGCTGCTCTGGCTGCTGCTCTGGCAAGTTCTGAGTCCACTCATCTGAGCGCGTCCGGCAGGCGGGCTCTGAGCCCTGCCTGCCCCGGTGGTGCTCGGGGCTGGCTGTCGAGCCAGTCCCCAGCCTGAGCTGGCCGCAGTGCCCTGTGGTCCTGCTCTCAGTCGGGGAGATGTCCACGGAGCCAGGGCAGGACTTTCTCGGGGTGGGGCAGTGGGGCTTGGGGAAGTCCAGGCTGCTGGTGCGGACGCAGTACGCCTGTCGCTTCTCTGTGATGCGCAGCAGCTCAATCTGCCGGCTGGGCAGCACGAAGTCACTGTCGTAGAGCATGGGCGGTGGCCGCGGCTCCTCGGGTGGTGGTGGCACTGGCGATGGGGTCTTGAGCTCGTTGCTCTGCAGGACATCCGGGGCACTGTCCCTCAAGGTGCGGGCCACCCTCCGGCTGCAGCATTCGGGCCCCGAGGAGGAGTACACCAGGTCGAGCTCCTTTGGGCTCTGCGCCCGGCTGGAGTCATAGTCACTGTCGGTGGCCAGGAACACCTCCGAGGAGCCTTCCTCATCTGACAGCCCGTGCGAGTCTGCGAGGGGTCAGAGAAGCAAAGAGGGGCTCAGCCTGAGTGTCGGTGACCCTCACTGAGGAGGAATCCAAGGAAGCCTCTGAGGTTTAGCCCCTCGTCACACACCTGAGCTGCGCTCACCGCAGCACAGGCAGAGTGGGTCCTGCCCCGGATAAGCCCGACTCCCCTGCCTGTCCTCCTGGCTGCACCTCGGGCACAGCCACCCCTGACCCACCGGACACGGGCAGCCCCTGAGCTCACCAAGCAGGAGCTTGGCACAGCCGGGTCCTTACCAGAGTTGAGCTTGTGGCTGGTCTCTGGTGAGGGCACTGGGGACGGAAGGTACTCAAGGTGGGATGAGGAGGATTGGGTTTTCTCCTTCATTGGACCTCCAGCCTCGCTGAGGAAGCCAATGAGAGACACCCCACAGGAGGGCTGCTTGTAGCGGGCATGCTGCAGGACATCCATGATCCAGCGCATCTCTCGCCAGATCTCCTCCATTTGCTGCCAACAGAGGAAATGGAGGAGCCTTTTCACATGGCAAATGACAGCAACAAGAAAGTCCCATTGCAAAACATGGAGTCTGTACACAAACCTCTCCCCAGAGCTTTGGGGGAACCCCTGAGCTGGGAAACGCAAAGGAAGTGCTCTCAGGTAGGAGGAGGATGCAGCTGCTGGTTCAGCAGGGGTGCTGGGGACAGGGACAGTGTAGGAAGCTCTTTTGCAAGTCCATCCCAAAATGCACTTGCAGGCCCTTTTCTAGCTAGGAGGGCATGTGCACTGCAGAAGCCTTTGGGTGTCTCCTTGGGATTTTTAATGAGAACATTGCAGTAAGAAGTTGCTTGAGAAAGCAACTGCAGCCTGGAGAAGAAAAGGCTCCAGGGAGATCTCAGAGCCCCTTCCAGTGCCTAAAAGGGCTCCAAGAGAGATGAAGAGGGACTTGGGACAACGGTCTGAAGTGATGGGTCAAGAGCCTGGATGGACAGGACAAGGGGCTGGAGTAACAGGACAAGGGTGAATAGCTTCTTACTGCCAGAGGGCAGGGTTACATGGGATATTGGGAAGGAATTCTTGGCTGTGAGGGTGCTGAGGCCCTGGCACAGGGTGCCCAGAGCAGCTGTGGCTACCCCTGGGTCCCTGGCAGTGTCCAAGCCCAGGCTGGACATGGCTTAGAGCAACCTAGGATAGTGGAAGGTGAAAATGGATGAGGTTTAATGTCTATTTCAACCCAAACCATTCCATTAATCAATGAAAGACCAGCCTGCTGATGCACACAAGCCACATCAAAGGAACCCCCCCAGGGCCACCAAGACCAGGGAACACCCCTGGTGCAGATGCTGCTGCCTGAGTCCTGGCAGGTCAGGGGTACTGTAGAGCCTGGCTCCCACCCCATACCTGGATGTAGTCCTGAACCTGCTGGTGCCTCTGCTTGGCAGTGGAGAGCTCAGCATCGGAGAAAGCCTCCCTGAGGCTCTGCTGGGAGAGAAGTGACTCCAGCTCCAGCAGGGCGGACACCTGGCAGTACTGCGTGATGAACTCTCGGTCGTATGTGAAGAAGTGAACTGGGAGAGGAAACAAGAGAGGAGGGGATAAAAACCTACAGGCTCCTCCCTATCATCCAAGATGAGGAGGCAACACTGTCCACTAGTTCACCTGGACAGCCCTCAGTACACCCCTCCATCCCTCCTCCCCAGGGAGTAAGGGAACTCTAGCCACCCCACTGCCCAGCCCAAACCTCAGAAGGCCTCAGAAGACAAGGGGACCAGCAGGGGTGAGTTTTGGCACTGCCTGTCCTCACCCAGCTCGAAGATCTGCAGTGGCAGTGTGAGGAAGCCAGAGCGAGGGGTGTAGGGGTTGTTCTGGCCTGGAGCAGTGCAGACATCATCTGATGGAGGCAGCAGCAGCAGGAAGGAGACCTGGTCCCCAAATTCCAGCACCTCTTGGCTGTACAGACGGAAGTCTTTGGCCTGCAAGAAGACAGGACAGGTAACAGCTGCACACATAACCTGGTGGGGCCTGTGTCCAGTCCTCATGCACAGAGTAGTCCTCAGGAACCACATGCAGCCAGGG
Organism: Cinclus cinclus; assembly: GCF_963662255.1. Lineage (NCBI taxonomy): Eukaryota > Metazoa > Chordata > Aves > Passeriformes > Cinclidae > Cinclus > Cinclus cinclus. The sequence goes on from NC_085061.1 coordinate 10,722,242, forward strand.
AACACTGCAGCTTCAGCACACAACCAGAGGCTCCTTGCTTCTGGCATCATCTGCAACATCTCATCACCTCTTCTCTACTTTTTCCTAAAAGTCCCGAAACTTCTGGTCAAAGTCACCATGGCAGGGTGTCAAAAACGTGCCACCAGCGATGTGCAGGGAAGTGCCCTCCCAGCTGCCCAGCCAGAAGCACATGCCTGGGACTGGGGGCTAGTGGGTTACCTCCCAGAAGATACTTCGCATGGTAAAAGAAGGTTTCTCCCCATATAGTCTGGCCCCAGGGGCATGCAGCCCCTGGCCAGGGACCAGCCTGCTTTGGAGGGGCAGAGCTGGGCTGGTCTCATGCTGCCTGGGACCAAACCACTGGCAGCAGTAACAAACCCAAATTTGCCAATGTTACTTTTGGGGTACAGTGTGGGTAGGACAAACAGCTCCTGTGCACACTGTCCCTTGGGCAGGCAGACTCACCACTCATCTTCTGTTTGCACAGCACTAAAATCTGGGTGTTCCAGCCCCACAAGGAGGGCCAAACATGCAGCTCTTTGCCTGCTGCTACCACCAGCACCGTGCTCGCATCCCTGTCCCCTCCCCCTGCCCCAGACCTTGGCTCCTGCCTCTACCTCCTGCAATGGGATGTTCACCAGGGTCATCAGCTCCTTGATGGCCACTTGGAGCTCCTGAAACAAGGGGTTCTGGAACCTGTCAGTCTCTGTCTCTGTGGGAACAGGCTCCTCCACGCTGGCCATCTTCTGCAGCCACTCCCACTCATCCCTGCAGAAGGCCAGAGACAGAAGGTGAAGGAGGGAGCAGGTCAGGTGGAGATGGACACAATTACTCTGAGAGCTTTTGTTTGCTTGGCTGGTCATCTCCCAGACACTGCAGCATCCCAAGAGATGTGGGAGAGGTGGAGGTAGAGAGGGAACTTAGTTTGCTCTGGTCTGAATGAGAATCACAGAATAAGCTGAGCTGGTTGGGACCCATGAGGATTGTAGAGTTCAGCCCTGACCCCACACAGGACACCCCAACAATCCCACTCTGTGCCTGAGAGTGCTGCATGTCAGGGATAAGAGGGAATATTATGCTGCTGCTGAAGCAGAAGGTGATTTATGCTGTTAGCCTGAGTGGGACAGAGCAGCCTGGCTGCCCTGGCTGAGCAGTCCTGCAAATCCCACCTGGAGATGTTGGGATTGGAGCGAATCTTGACGTGGCACAGGATGTTGGGGAGCTGCTCTGGCACCAGCACTCGGATCTGATCCACGGCACTGCACAGCTTCAAGTAGCCCAGGTAGAGGCCCGGGGAGAGGGCAAGGCTGCTCCGCTGGTGATATGCCAGCTTGTCCTGGGAACAAAGCCACTGCTGGACTGAGCAAGTCCTCAGAGTGGGGCTTGTGCTGATGCTGTAGCACAGCCAGTCCAGCTGGGGAAGGGGAGCGGCACAGGAAGACAACCTGGTGCTGCCAGGGTGAATCTGGCACCAACTTGATGCCTCCCCTTGAAACAGGATTTTAGGAGGCTGACTGGGCTTTGCTCCCTCTCTGCTGTGACCTTTACAGGCTGAGGGGGAGCAGGGAGCACTAGTGTTTCCCAGGGGAGCCCAGTGCAATCCCTGCCCCAGGAGCCCCAGCACAGACCTGGACAGAGATGAGCAGCATGTCCAGAGCAGTGGGCTCCTCAGGGGAGGACACGGACTTGCGGCTGCTCTGCAGCTTGCAGATGGGGACCCAGCGGACGCTCTCAAAGGTCTGGTTGGTCTTCACCTCCTTCAGGGTGACGATGAGGATGTTGCCCTGTTTGTCTTTGATGGGTTCGAAGAAAACCTGCCCCAGGTCCTGGATGCCTAGCAGCCCCTGTGCAACAGGTTGGGAAGACAGGAGAAAGCAGAGAGTCAGGAGATACCCCAGAGGGCGTGGTGGGTCTGAGCAGCTGGGCAGTGTGGGCAGCTGCCTGCTGGAAACTAATCTGCCCAGAAAAGCACTCTAATGGTCCCCAGCCCCTCTGCATGGACTGCCATGACACCTGGCACCTCACTGTCCCATGGCCGGAGTCCTGCCAGGGAGGATGAGGCAGGGACACACAGTCATGGCCAGCAGATCCTAGGTTTATCCTGACTGTGGTACATCTGCATGCTGCTCCCAAGGGAGCTTGGCCCCTAGCAACCCACTGAAGGTGTTTGTTCCCCTCCCAGGCTGACCCTCACCTGCATCTGCGAGATGGCCAGCAGCATCTTGAAGCGTGTCTGCAGGATGCAGGAGCAGGAGGACTGGGATACGGTGACACACTGCCGCAGCCACAGGATCTCGTCCCACATACATGACACCTGCACACACCAAAGAGCGTCACTGCTGCTGCAGCACATGAGGGGCTTTTGGGGAAATCATTTGCCTCTCTGAGTTGGGTTAGGGATATACGTGGGCACGCAGCACAGCTCAGCAGGGTGCAAATAAACCCTCCAGAGTCTGTACCCGAGGGCAGCCCTGAGCCCTGTCCACTCAGAAATCCATCTGCGCCTAGGACTGGAACCTGAAGTTTGAATACGAGTTGGCCAAGGTGGGGAGGGAGAAGAAAGCACTCTCTAACAGTAGATAAGGACCATCTAGCAAATTTTTTTGGCCCTGAGCTGCCCACCAGCCTCTTCCCCAAGTCTGCTGACATTGGAGGATCTGGTGGCACCTCCCTGTGCATCCTACAGCAGAGGCAGAGGTGCCATGGCAGGATGCTGAGGGGAAGCAGCTCAACAGCCACTGACATCCCTGTGGAGAGGTAGAGCCCATCCACCCTGGCACACAGCCTGCCCAGTGTGGCACTGGTCTGTCACCCATCTTTGGGCTTCCAGGGGTTGGGCTGAAATGCCATTCCCTGGAAGTTTCCTGGTCCATGCTGAACCCCAGCAAGCAGCAAGTTCAAAGGCTGCCTGCACTGCCAAGCCCCAGTGTCCGGGCTGGAGGGGTAGTGGTGTTACCTGATGCCTGCCTGGGTCACCCTGGCTTTCTGCCCAAGCCCAGGATCCCTCAGCCACCCACCTTGGTAAGCCAGAGGAAATCCTGCATGAGCAGGCAGGAGTAGGTGTCATCAATCTCCACCACAGGGATCTGGTCTTCATGGGTCACCAAGATGTTGTCATCCTTGTAGAAGATGGCTGTCAGGTAGAGGCCCCTGCATGGGAGGGAAAACAGACTTCAGTGCTACCCCCAGCTGCCAGCTCCATCTCCCAAAAGGTCTCTTTCCTGAGGGAAAAGGAGATGCCCTGCCCCAGGTCCCCACTTCCCTCCAACAGCCCAAGGCAGAAGAGGCTTGTGGCTGGTACGGGAAGCAGGAACAGGAACCCAGCGTGTCCCAGCAGATACCATGTCCCATGACTCTGCAGCACATGGAACAGAGATGGGGCAGACTGTGCAGGGGACATTCTGGGTCTGTACAAGATGGGGTGCCAGGTGACCCTCAGAGGTGGAGCGGGGATCTGGGCACCAGCACAGCTTGGCCAGTCCAAATGGAGACACCAAGAGAACCTTTGATCTCTGGGACATGGGGCTCATCTCCACTGACACCACTGGCTCACTCCTGGTGCGGACCCCGCTCTGAGCACCCCCAGCCCCCAGTGTGCACCCCCAGCTCTCAGGATGGGCTGCTCTGCTGGGACAGGGGCCCTCACCAACCCCGTGCACCAGCCTCTCACCGCTTCAATGTCTTGAGAAACTTGCTGCCAGGGTGGAAGAGGTGCTTGAGACTCTTGGAGACTGAATGCTTTCTGCTCTGGGGCTGGTTCTTGCAGGGTTCTGTGGAGCACAGAGCAGCAGATGTTGGAGCAGGAGATGAAGAGCTGATGCCAACTCATTGGGAAGGCTCTGCTGAGGTCTCCACTGCCTGAACTGCCTCCCTGCTCTGCTCATCCATGGTCCAGACCTGTTCTTGCTCACCATCCCAGCTTTGTGGATCACACCGCAACCCTGGGGGACTCAGCTGTCCCCCACCCAGCCTCCCTGGAGCACTGTGCTATGAGCTCACCATGGCAAATGCAGTGCTGGTGGACGGTCTTCACCTGGCCCAGCAGATGGTCCAGAGCCTCAGCCTGTCCCCTCCGCCGCGGTGCCCGGCCATCGTACTCCCGCCAGTCTGTGGGGACACACCAGCATCACCCTCACACCTCCTGGCCTGGAGGAAAAGGGGCTCTCACCCCCTCCTCCCACATCACCTGAGTGTCCCCCCTGTGCCACAGCCTGGCAGCAGTTGTGGGTGTGCTGGGAGATGCCCGGTTTTGTGCCACTCTTCTCAGGAACACCCAGCTCTGCGGAGCACCCCGTGGCCTCCCCACAGTGTGGCAGGGACACACCGGAGGGAAGGAACAAGGTTCTGTCTGTTGCTGCTGCACTTCACTGGCCTTAAAAAATAAAATTCTTTCCAGTCTCTTCCTTCAGGTCTTCCCCAGCTACTCCAGATGAGTGCTGGGAGCTAGGCTTACCTCGACAAACACATAAATAAACTCCTGCCAGCTCCACCCGCTGTGGGATGGCAGCAGGACCATGAGCAGGGGACATGCAGGCTCTTCTCCCTCAGCTTTATATTAATTGCTTTAAACACCCCGTGTCCTGCCTGCTGCTGTTTTCCATGGAAAGTTCAGCTCTATTAACTTTGGCTAGAACTTGCCGCTATTTTTAGTAGCTTTAAAAACACCCAGGGAGGTGCCTGACTATATTCTGCTGGTCCAGGAAGGGATCTCTACTGAAGGGAGAAATATTACTGGCAATGAAAATAAATAAACTCCACTCCTGTCTGATTCACTTCAGCCACACTCAATTGATGCCACCTGGATCTTGGTCACAGGGAATGTGACCTGTGTGAGATGGCAAATGAGCTTTAAAGTGGGTGCAAACATGACAGGGACAAGATAAAGCCAGAGTAGTGGACAGCTGCGCCCTTGCTATGTGCATTCCTAGACATGAAAATGGATTTTTGGTGATTTCAGTTCTCTGTGGATCTGCAGCCAGAGCTGTGCATTGCGCTGCACATCTCTGACCCATCACTGGTCACCTCCACCTGACCCCGCTGCCCTCACTGCTCCTGGAAGCAGCAGCCCTGCTCCCTGGGTACCTGCAGCATGGTGGTACAGCATGTGCTTCCATGGCCTGATCCTTGGGACAAACTCAGCCTCCCATGGGGTTGCTCCTTACTCATTCACAGCACCAATCCCATGGGACACCACACAGGCACCTGTTTTGGGACTGGTGACAAGTGGTAGAGGCCATTCTGGAGCCCCCTCAGTCCTGAACTTCACCCTTTGGGCTGCTCCTTCTAGCTCAGTCCTCCTGGCCCTTCTCCACCCAGCACCCCGGGGTGCCTTGTGTGACAACTGGGTGGCTGTTTCCTGACACTTTTCCTGGGACCAGCACGGGGAGGAGAGTGCTGGCAGCCCAGTGATGGTCTCTGCTGGGGCTCGTGACCCCCATCCCAGTTCCATGCCAGGGAATGCAGGTCCTTGGTTCTGGGCTGGATGGAAGAGACCATGTGGTGGCACAGAGTGGGAGGCCACTGCCGTCCAGGACCACTCTGAGTCCTGGCTCGTAGCCACCACCCAGCTTCCTCTGTGGGATGAGGTGATCCAGGTGGCCTGAAATGGCTCAGCCTTTCCCAAGTGGGAAGGGTAATTCAAGGCTGAAAAATCATTATTTGGCAAAGCACCTGCTGGCTGGAGGCAGCATCCCAGACCCCCAGGCACAGCATCCCTGCCTGGCCTGAGACTCCAAATTCTGCCTCTGCCCCTGGGTCTGCTCACTCCTATGCTAGCAGTGAGAGGGACCCCTGGATGGCACAGGGAGCTGCTGGACCCCCACGCGTCCTGTGCTGGCTGCTGTGGGAGTGCTCCCGGGGGTACTCACTGGAAGGGATGGCGAAGGGGGGCGTGGAGGCTTGCGGGGGACCCCAGCCCTTCATGTTGTAGGCAGACACGCGGACGTGGTACGCCGTGCCCTGCAAGAAGATGGCACACTCAGCATGCCCCTGCCACTACTGGCTTGGCAGATGAGGCAAGAATTCCCACCAGGCCACTGCTCCAGTACACCAATGAGGAGTACTCAGCTGGGAGCCCACAGCCCGGGTCACTGACTCTTACCCTCCCTCCCATACAAAGTCCTTGTTATGAGACACTAGAGAATCCCTGTGGCCCTGCTGGGTGGGTTTGGGGCACATAGAGGAAGGACTGGACGTTGCAAAGGCTCTTCACCAGAGATGCTCCAGCCTGAAAGACTCAGTGCTTCTGTGGATTGGGGTGCTGGCAATCCCCTGGAGACAGGGAACTGGCCCAGCACTGACAGTGATTAAGCCCTCTGATTAAAGCTCAGTCAAGCTGACAAATGTTGCCAGGCCTCCAGGCACTCGTGAAGGCGAGAGGAGCCTGTGAAGCAGCTCTGAGAGTATGATTGATGGGCTTGGAGCAGTTCCTTGCAGTGATGCTGCTCCGGGCTTCGCTTGAGCCCCTCCTGCCACACTGAGGGCAGCTCCAGCCCTGACAGAGCTCCTGGGCTCAGCACTGCTGCTGTGCCTAAGCCCCTCTCACCTCAACAAAGGTGTTCTCTGCTCCTCAAGTCAGTGCTCCCTGCCTGCCTACCCCTGGCAAGGGTGACCCATTTATCCCGCATCTGCCCATGTTCCCATCCTGAGCTCCATCCCACTGCAGTCCCATGTCCCCAGTGATGGCCCAGGCATGGCTCTTGTGGTTCCTAGGGAGATAAACTAGCAGGGAGCCATAGTCCCACCAGCTATGACCTTGCTGAGCTGCCAAAGATGAGATGGGGCTGGTCACCCCCTCAGTGACATCGGGGCTGGGGAGAGGGGTTGGACTGTGCAGGTGGCAGAGGAAAGAGCCACTGATTTATTGCCCAGGAAGAGCCAGGGTGGAGACAGGAGTGGGGTGGTGGACAGAGGATAAATCAGGCGTTGGGTGAATGAGCCCACTGTGCCTGTCACTGTCAAGTCCCCGGGCACCCTGTTGGGGAGGTTCCCCCATCAGTGGCTGTGGCCATATGGGGACAGACAGATGTCTCTCCCAGCCCCACAATCTTGGCTGTGCCCAGGCTGTGCCCATGGCATGCAGTGTGGCACAGTCCTATTGTTCCTGCTCAGAATTATCATAGAAACAAAGAATCATTAAGGTTGGAAAAGGCATCTAAGATCACTGAGTCCAACCACTGCCAAGGCCACCACTAAATCATGTCCCCAAGTACCAAATGCACATCTTTTGAACATTTCCAGGGATGATGACTTCACCACTGCCCTGAGCAGCCTGTGCTAGTGCCTGATCCCCTCCCCATGGGCTGCACCATGGCCTGTGGCTTTTCCCAGCTGTGGACTCTCCCTACTGAACCCTGCCCATGCTGGGCACCCCTGGCACTCACCGACACCAGCCCCTGGATGGTAAAGTGCAGCTCCTTCAGCTTGTCGATCAATGCTTCTCCCAGCAGTGGCAAGAAGCTGGGGGAACAGCTCCACTCCACTGCAAGGAGAGAGATCCCAAGGTGTCATGAGGCCCTGCAATGGGGACAGGCCACCAGGACTGGGGCAACATGTCACAGACAGCAGCTGCAGGGGGACTGCAGACAGCCCAGGAGGTGGAGGCAGCAGAGTAAAGGCAGGGGAAAAGGTGATTCATAGTGGGGGGAAGGTCATGGGGAGCTGCTGTCCTCACCAAGCCACATAAGATGGGGTCAGCACCTTTAATTGGTGGTTCAGAAGTGGGGGGTTAAAGAAGTTCTTCCAGAAGCCAAAAATAACTGGTTTAAGTGGGTATGGGGTACAGGACAAGTCTTCCCAGTGTGCAGGATGAGAGGGCAGCCACCAAATGACATGACAAGTTTTGCCTTGGTGCAGGATGATATTTGGTCTAGCTCAGAGCATTTGGGTGGTGGCCAGGCTGTCCAGCAGCCCTGGCTACTGTGCTTCAGCATAAAAGTGGCCTGACTGAGGCTTGGCAGCACTGCCCATGGCTCTGTTGTGTTGACATGGGGTGCAAGGGGTGTGAGGTACCTGCTGTGGCTGTGTGACGCTGCTCTGCTGCAGGGATCCTGGTCCTTACCTTTGTACTTGGTGACAACAGCCAAGTTGATGCTCAGGGGCTCCCAGAAGGTCACCTGCAATGAGGAGCTGCTGGCCACAGAGAGGTGGACGCTGCTAGGGGCATCTGGCACTCCTGGGGACAGAGAGTGCAGGGACTGCTACAGTGAAGACGGTTGCTCTGAACCTCCCCGTGTCCCTCTTGGGTCCTTCCCTGGCCCCGGGGACATATTCTCTGATTGAACAGGCTCTCCCCTCCATGCACTCATATTGCAAGTCCTGGCCACAAGGTGCAGGGACCCTCTGATGGGTGCTGGTGCCATGCACAGCCCCACTCCTTCCCCTGGAGCAGGGATAGCCCCCCAGCCCTCCTGCGGTCACTCACGGGCATGCTCAAACCCTGCCTTCATGCGCTTGTAAAGCCGGAATCGCCACTCCCAGGCCTTGAGCTGTTTCTCCTTCTCGGAGCAGTCAGCGTTGGGTGCCTCGTTCACCACCTGTGCCATCAGCTCGTTGACGCGCTGCTCCGCTTCCCGCACCAGCGTGGAGAGGTGCAGCGAGCGGCTTTCCAGGCTCACGACTGTGGGAGGGTGGCCATGGCCATAGGCCCCAGGAGGAAAGGGAGGAGACACTGGTTAGGGCAAGCTCTGCTTCTGCTGGCAATGAATCCCCACCCTGAGACCCCATCCTCTCCTCCGTGTCCTGCTCCTGGGGTCCACTGGAGTGCACTGTTCCACTCAAGCCCTGCTGCAGCCTGCACCGGTCTCCCAGAGCCCGATGATCACCTCCCCGCCTTCGTGAAAGCCTGTGGTGCCCCACTGCACCACGCCAGAGACCCAGGTGATGGGCACAGCACGCTTCCGTGTCCCAACTCACAGTGTGGGCTCTCCTTCGCTCCCGCCTGTAGCAGGGCCCTGGCGATGGGAGCATTGTTGGTCATGATGGCAATGTCCAGGGGCAGGAGCCCCTCGCTGTTGGGGGTGTTGAGGTCCAGCTCCTCAGGGCTGTAGTGCTTCAGCATCTCCTGCACCCTGTCAAGATCCTGCAGCTCCACAGCCTCAAAGAGGGCAGCATTGCTCTGGAACTGGGTGAAAGGAGAAATGCAGATGGGCTAAGCACTGGGCACCCTCCTCCATCCCACTAAACACCTTGGACCCTCACTAGCACCCCATGAACCCAATCAGGGAGAGGGTGCCCTCATTCCAAGGTTTTGGGAGCATCAGCTCTTTGCAGACACATCTGGATGGTGCCAAGCAAACACCCGGACAAGCTCCAAATGAACTTCCTACAGCTTCACTTCATGCACTCTTGTGCTCTCACTCAGGCTCCAGCACCACCCACACAGGGACCCTCAGCCCGCACAGACCCTCTGTCCCCATCTGGATGGAGCCAGCAGGCACTGACCAGGTAAGACTTGCGGAGCTTCTCCTTGTCACCCCGTCCCACCAGGCTGCCCTCGTCAAAGGAGGTGTAGTTGACGCGGAATTTCCCAGACAGGTTTCGGTAGAGCCTCTTGGCTGCGTTTGGTGAGGAAGGGCCTGGTGGCTTTCTGGCCTGTGCCAGCTGCAGGTCCCTCATCTGTTGTGTCATTTTAGGGGAGGACGACCTGGGAAAAAGCCAGGAGGGAAATGAGGCATGGAGGATGTGCCAGAAAGGCAGAGGCACATCTGTTCTGTCAGGACCTGTCAGGATTCCTGACAGGAATTGCAGAGCCAGAGTGCTCCTGGGCAGCACCAATGGGAGGGACTGCAAGGTGGAATCCAGAGCCAGCAATGCCCTCACCCATCTGTTTTCAGCTGAGGCAGATCTGTTCCTTCTCCTCACCACTGCTGCTGGCCCTGCAGGGGTGCCAAGGGGCTTGTATGATCCCTGCAGGTAAGTTATTTCCTTCCAGACACAGGCTGGGATGCCCAAAGCAACCTCAGGCTGCTCAGCTCCACAACTGGTCTGGATCCATCTCACCAGGGCAATCTCACCACACCAGTCTCCACCATCCAGCTCCTAGAGAGACGGGCTGCCCCATCCAGGGATGCTCAGCCCCCTCAGCAGTGCAGGCTGCAGGACCTGGCAGCCCCCAGACCCGTGCTGGGTGAGTGCTGTCCATTACCACTGGCTTGGAACAGCCTCGTGTACCCTCTCCACACCCACCTTCCACAGGAACGCGTGTCCTGCACTTACCACCATCCCTCAGCCCTTTTGGGTACATGACTTTTCTCAGAGCTGTTATAGCAGCAAAGGGCGCTCTCTGGAAGTGGGAGCAGGAACATTAAGGGCCACTGCTAAGGGCATCCAGACAGTGCCAGGTCCTGATGGGGACCAGTGACCCCAGTCTTCTGCTCACCAAGAGATCCAGGCTCCACAGCTTCACCCTATCTTCTCCATCCATTAACCTACAAAATCTTTTCTCCTCTCTGATCATAGCATCACAGACTGGTTTAGGTTGGAAGGGACCTTGAAGACCATCTAATTCCAATGCCCTGCCACGGGGACATGATTTTGATTCTTATTATCAATACCTACAAGTCACAAGGAAAGCTGACGTTTTTTCTGGGGCTCTCCAGATTGGGAGCTGTTCCTCTCCCTGCAGCCAGGACCTTCCTGTCTCCACCAAGACCTCATCCCACCAGTCAAAATCCTCTGCTTTGGTGTGAGTGTGGCCTTGTTGCTGTGTGGGGCTTTTGCCCATGAGTCATACCCTATGGCATGGAGGGTTTCCACTGCGTCAAACATCTGATCCCCTTCTTGCTGAAGCTCTGGCACAGTTCCCAGAGAGGAATACCAGGTTTAAGGAGAATTCAGCATGGCTACACTTAACACAGTTTCTCTCAGTTTTGACTCCATCCCCCTGGGTATAAGATCAGATATTAAGGGCCAAGGTCTTCCCCCCATGCTTTACTGGTTAAATATCAAGTGTGATAAAAGCATAACATGTGGCTGAAGGTCACGCCCAAACACTGCAGCAAGGCTGTGCCTGTGGTAAGGATGTTTATAAAGCCATCATCGTGAGAACAGGATATTAATAACCCCTCACTCTGTGCTCTTTGTCGTCCTCATTTCAGATGAGGCACAGTGGGCTGAAGAAGGATTCAAATGATTTTACCTTTTATTACTGTGAAATTTAAAGAGTGGAAAATGCTGCAGAGGTTGGCTCCTGGCAATCATTCATCTCACCAGCTTCACCCTGTGCATTTAGAGGTCTCCAGTGTGGCCCAAGCCACGGTGTCAAGTTGCTGCCCTGGGTTGCTCCAGGAATGGAGGTTATCTGAACACAGGGGTTCATGGATCAGACACTGAGCACCAATCACATCAACCAAAGGCCCATTTGCAAAAGCAGACAGGTGTTTTGTCACTTCACTTGGCAAAATACCCCTTAGCAGCCATGTGGGAGTGGGTGAGTTTTGAGCAGCAGAGCCTTTCTGGTTCTGGCAGGGAGGAAGGGATCAGCACCCAGGAACATGCCACTATGGTGGGGGAGACCTGCACAATGCAAGGAAGGGCTGGAACACCAGTCCTGTGGTCTCCAGGATCTGCCTGGCTCTGGACAGAGTCCTCAGCCTGTGCACACCACGTGTCATCATGGACAGGGAGCAGCTCCTGGCACTCCTGAGAACTCCTCATGCCAAGGGCTCACACACAGCACACACAGCCTTCTGCAGAGGGCAGGGACAGCATCCCAGAGGGCACAGGGGCAGAACAGCAGCAGAGCTCTGCTGTCACTGGTGCCCAGAAATAAGAGAAAACCCACCTGTGCCTGAGCAGGCAGAGCTGTTCTGGCAGGAAGAGACAGGAAGGCAGGTCCTGACCCTCAGATAAAGCCTGAGATGCAAAGCACTGCCTGGCATATTTAGGATAAAAACCGATTCAAGAGGTTCTCCAGCAAAACCTTGCCCTTTCTCTTGTGTTTGAGTTCCCTGCTGCCCACGTTCTTCTCTCTCCTCTCCACCTCCAGCTGCTGCTCAGAGGTGAAGGTGGCTCTTTCAGCAGGTTCATCAACAAGATGTGCAAATTCCACTGCAGCTCCCCTTCTTCAAAGGAGGCAAGAATGCTCTTCCCTCTATGGAAGCTGGAGCAGACCCTCTTGTAACAGATCCCTGCTCCATTTGTGCTTGCAGAATCAGGGTTTAAAATGGAGTGGTGCTTGGGAGAGAAAGTCCTTTGTTCTGCCAATTAAAATACTCAGCAAATGACCCAGTGCAGGCAGACTGCATAGCTGGGAGGAAGCTCTCTCAGAGATGGCAGGAACAGAGACAGAGAGAAATTTCTCACTGTTTTCCCTCCTCTGATTTGCTTTTAATGAGAACTAAAGAGATGGAAATTATTCAGTGCTCAGGAGTGAACATCTATGTATATTAAACCAGCTGCCCCCAAGATAAAAGAGTTTCCTGCCCTGTGGTTATGAGTCATCTGGACTCAGTGAAATGGTCTTGATTTATCTAGAGCTAAACTTTGCCCTGGAGCAACTAATAGCCGAAAACAACACCTACAGATGTCCTACCCTCAGGGGCTGACCAGCCAACACCAGCTCACCCGTGGCAAAGCCCCAGCCTGCAGGGAGGTGTGGGTGGAGATCTCACCTCCTCTGCCTGAAGAGTCTCAGTGCAGCCAAACTAAATTTATCCCAGCCACAATTGGTTCTTGTTGCTAATTACTGTCCTACAGTTTGCAAGAAGGGGACGGGTGCTTTGCCTGCCCCAGCAGTTCAACTCTCTGGCCATGGGGGATGTGTTTGTGACCATCAGGGAGGTGATGTGGACATCAGGTTTGCAGTGCCATAAACCCACACACCAGCAAACTCCATAACCATCTTCATGGAAGAGGCTGAGGTTCTGTGGAAGGATGAGCTGAGGCTGGTCAGATCTGTATGGGTCAGTTCTGGGCTTCTCATGACAAGAAAACCTTGAGGGGCTGGAGCACATCCAGGGAAGGGAACAGAGCTGGGGAAGGGGCAGAAGCACCAGGAGCAGCTGAGGGAGCTGGGAAAGGGGCTCAGCCAGGAGAAAAGGAGGCTCAGGGGGAACCTTCTGGCTCTGCACAACTCCCTGACAGGAGGGGACAGCCCAGGGGGGGTCGGGCTCTGCTCCCAGGGAACAGGGACAGGATGAGAGGGAACGGCCTCGAGCTGTGCCAGGGGAGGTTTAGATTGGATATTGGGAAAATTTCATTCCTGAAAGGGTACAGCTGCCCAGGGCAGTGGTGGAGTCACCAGTTCTTGAGGGATTTAAAAGGTGTGTGGATGTGGCACTTGGGGGCATTGTTTAGTGGTGGCTTTGGCAGTGCTGGGTTAATTGTTGGATTTGATGATCTTAAATGTTTTCTTCAACCTTAGTGATTCTAACTATGATGCTGTCTCAGGAAACCAATGCAATAGAGGTGGTTTTCTTTTTTTTAAAAGCACATGAGGATGGATGAGCATAAGGCACATTCATTTTTTCCCCTTCAGCATCGAACACAAGCAAGTCCACAGGGTAGTTTATAATGTGGTTTATGGATATTCTGAATGCTAATGTTTGAAACACTACAGATCTTGGCCTAGTAAAAAGTGTTTATCATTGTTTCAATTCCCTGATTTTAAGTGCATTTTGTTGAAAGGCATAGCCCCTCTGAATCTCCAGCTGAGAAGCAGTCCCCGACAGACAGGGCTGCTGTGCCCATGACAGAGCCCAGAGTCCACCCCGAGCCCAGCAGGTATCTGGACAGGCAGGGAATGACCACCCTGCCAACAGGTCACCAGGTCAGACATACGGAAGAAATTTTTTACCATGAAGGTGGGGAAGCCCTGGCACAGGGTGCCCAGAGAAACTGTGGCTGGCCCTGGATCCCTGGGAGTGTCCAAGGACAGGTTGGACAGGACTTGGGATAGTGGAAGGTATGCCTGGACATGGCAGGGGGTGGAATGAGATAAATAATCTTTAAGGTCCCTTCCAACCCAGAGCAGTCCATGATTCTATGCTGTGGCTGGTGGGGACCATGGTGGCCATCCCACAACACTCTCACCACCAGGAGCCTGGGCTGTGAACAGCTCGTGTGCCAGCGGTGCTGCTGCTGGCAGCAATGACCTTCCAGCCACATCCCGAGGCTGGCTGTGGGACAGAAAAGCTCCTGGGTGCCTCCCCAAGGTGGCAGGGAGAGGACAGGCACAGCAGCGGACATAAGCTCAGCACTATGCTCCAGTCCCTGGGGTCAGTGTGGGTGGCCGGAACTCCAGGGTGCTGCTACCACCATTCCCAGCCTGATGCAGCAAACAAGGAAGCAGCAGGGCTCCATGTATGAGAATAAGGGAGCCTGAAGGATTGGTAATGAAAAGTGTTGATGGCTTTCAAAGGACAAGGGTTGGTACTGGGAGCAGAAGAGGGACTTGGCCCTTGCAGAGTTTGTTGAAGCCTCACAGCCATGTGGATGTCAGTGGTGTGTTAGCACAGGATGCCAGGGATGCTCTCCTGAACCATGCTCCAATTCAGTCCACAGGGGCATCCAAGGATGGAACAGGCAAAAGACAGAAGAAGCCTAAAAATCAGTTACCAGGGACAGACAACTCAATCCAGCCAACCTCACCCCAGCTGGGAACTTGCAGCACCAAGCATAGGCAGCAGGGCAAGGGGACAAATGTGCCCTTCTGCCCTGCTCAGGTGAGACCCCACCTGCAGAGCTACCTCCAGATCTGGGGCCCCAGCACAGGACAGTGAGTCCAGAAGAGGCCACAGAGATGCTCCAAGGGCTGGAGCCCCTCTGCTCTGGAGCCAGGCTGGGAGAGCTGGGGGTGTTCAACTGGAGAAGAGAAGGCTCCAGGGACACCTCAGAGCCCCTGCCACGAACTAAAGGGGCTCCAGGAGAGCTGGAGAGGGACTGGGGACAAGGGATGGAGGGACAGGACACAGGGAATGGCTTCCCACTGCCAGAGGGCAGGGTTGGATGGGATATTGGGAAGGAATTGTTCCCTGGGAGGGTGGGCAGGCCCTGGCACAGGGTGCCCAGAGAAGCTGTGGCTGTCCCTGGATCCTTGGAAGTGTCCAAGGCCAGGTTGGACAGGGCTTGGAGCAGCCTGGGATAGTGGAAGGTGTCCCTGCCCATGGCAGGGGGTGGAAGGAGGTGATCTTGCAGGTGCCTTCCAACCTGAGCTGCTCCATGACTGTACCATCCTATGAGATCAAGTGCAAGATAAACATACAGGTTTTTCCTGAGTGAAAAATCTGAGTGTGAGAGGTCTCTCCACACCTGAGCACACTTGACCCAGGTCCAGGGACACACTCACCCCTGTGCAGCAGGAATTCACAACTATGGTCATGCACAGACAGACACCAACACTTGACAGCAGAGACCAACATTCAGAGCAGCTCCTCTACAGCCATGGGGACAGGAATAAGAAGTGCCACGTCTGACATGAAGAGGAACTGCTGATGCATTTGTGTTTTCCATTCTTTTTGTCCAAGCATAAGCATTTTTCATGACTGGCAAAATAGAGTCTGGATTAAAAATGGAACATGAGTAGGGGAGCCCTTCCAAAGAGTGGGATTTCATAACCCACCAAAAAGCATGCTCAGAACTAGGACCAAATGCCACAATCAGCATCCCTGCAAGGCAGCAGGGCTCAGGGAGCAACAGGCACAGCAGTTACCCAACCTGGGCTGTGCAGACCACCAAGGCATTTAGGTGCTGTGCAGTGACCTGACCATGCAGACAGAGCAAAACACTCCTGCTCCATGGAAACATCTGTGTGTCTAGAAAACACACTTGCTTATTGAAACCTGGGTCCAGGGAAAGGCAGCAAAGTGGACTTTATTTGTTTGTTTGTTTGTTCATTTCCTCCAGCTTTTCTCTTTTCTCCCCACTTGGCAAACCTGCTGGGTTTTGTTTTGAGTGGAGCTGAAGCAAGCATGCCTCTTTTGTTTAGCAATGACAACTAACTTATATAGATGCTGCTCCTGCCAGGACATTCTTATTGGCGCTCCAGAAGCCCAGTGCTGTTAGACCCCAATGCTTGGAGGAGCTCAGCATGGTGTCAGGCCCCTGGGTCAGGCAGAACTTCCTGAGCACCGATGTCAGCACATGTTCCCTGCTGTCCCCATGCCAGGCACACTGCAATGTGTCTGTGCTGCCTGAGGAGCTCATGGCCCGTGGCAGCAGAGAACATCCCCTGGACACACAGGACACACAGCCCACCCTGGCGCAGCATGGCTCTGGAGTGGAAAGCTGACTCCCAGCAGCATGGTACCCAAATCAAAAACACATCCTGGGTGAGATCTGCAACACCCAGCAATGCCCAGTACCCTGCATCTCACCAGGGGATGAAAAGGAGCATTCCCCCTTGGAGCAATTCCCCTCCAAGCACTCCCCCTGTGCCATCCAAACTAACTCCCCAAATCAGAGGGGTTTTGTACCCTTTGGGGAACACGTGTGCTGGGAGCACATAGCAAGGATCCCCCCTCACCCCATACCCTCTCCTGGGTCTAGTCCTCACTCAGCTGTGGCACAAGGGACTCACACAGGCTGGACACACAAGATCTCACACCACAAGGCCAGCTGGGGGTCAGCAGTGCACTCATGAAGCACAGCCATGTCACCTGGCACAGCACAAAAGAGCCTGCCCAAATGTCTCACCCCCACTGCATCTCCCTCTTAAATCACAGGCTGAACTTGGGAAAGACGGAGACTTCAGGACTCCAAGAGAAGTTCAGAGCTGACCAAGTAGATCACTCACTCACTGACAGTGTCCCATAAAACACCCCACTGCTGCAGGCCCAGCAGTGCCTTTGGGGAGGAAGGGATCAGAGATGCTTGAGCAAACTCTGCTACAACACAATAATGCAGCTGCTTCTTGCTCTTCTCTATTTTTTTTTTAGTTAAACCTTCTGATCACTGCTTAAAAGTGTGACCAGAAGGATCTCGTGGTTCAATGACCATTAAAATGTACCCTAAATCACTTTTACTTGTAGTGTCCCAGTGACATCTGCCATCATGGTTAGGACTGCTGCAGGCAGATGCTGCCATCACAAAGTGCCACTGTCCCAGCTGTGCCATGCGTGGGCACCCCCCTGCACCCCCACCTCATGCAGCACTGCCAGGGCATGGGGGCACCTCTCCCTGGGACTGTGCTGAGGGACGTGGCACAATGACTGGCTCACCAGCCAAGGTAGGGGATGCTGCCAACAACAGCAGCCCATGAGCACCACCTTGGGCTTCAGTGAAGGGGGCACCAACAGGCACAGTCTGGCTCTTGGCATCCTAGCCTGGCTCCAGGCACTCCAAACCATCCCTTGAGCGAGGAGATTCAACATTTTAGAGGCTCACAGAGTCTCCGTCCACAGATCTGTGTCAGGAACGAGATGCTGGAATATTCTACACCCATTCCAGCTCTGCTGATTTTACTGTTTTCACAAGGATTTACCCCAGCAGAGCTCCTGCATGTCCTGCCCAGAGGTTCCTACCTAGAAAATACACTTTTCTGCTTCTGTGCCACCAAACTTCTGTGGGGATGGAGCTGAGTGGGTCTGTGCTTTACAGACTGAGGGCATCTCTGGAGAGGTTCGGGAGCTGCTGCTCGGGATGCAGCAGCCCTGTGTGAGCCGCACGTGTCCCTGGGGCACCTCCCAGTGCCAAAAGCCGTCGGTCCCTCCCCACCGGCACAGGCACTGGGGATGGCTCAGCCCTGGGCTCCTATCTCCGGGCCAGGGCAAACCTTCCTCGCTGCCTAGTCACAAAGCCAGCCTTTAATTGCTGCTTGACATTAAGTATCTGAGCAAGGAAGTCTTGGGTAAATGTTCTTGCTATGGGAACACACAGTGCTGAGTCTCTTTAATTACATTGTTTTTGTTTGGTTTTTATTTTTTTTATTAGTTGTGCTGCGGCTTCCCCTCCCTGACAAGCCGGCGAGGCTCACGCTAAATAAGGCCGGGTTTAAAGTCCGCCGTGAAACCCGAACCGCGGCACCAGACTGGCTGGACGCGGTGCAAGCCAGGGTTACGCGGGACACGCATTCCAGCCGCGGGGTCCGGCCCGGGCCCGCGCTCCCCCCGCCCTGTTCACACATCGGAACCTCTCCGAGAACCACCACGCTCCAAAACACCTCTACAGCTTCCTCCTCCTTGCCCGGTGAAATCCTCCTGTGAACAGCCTAACCCTGGGCTCCAGGCTGCCCCATTTCTGTCCAGCTCATCACTTCCACGCTGGCCCACATCTCCATGGTACCCATCGAGCCTGTGTCCATCGCATCCGTCGCTTCTGTGCTCTCCCCATCCCAAACCGCCCTGCCCCACACCTGCTCAGCCCACCTCCAGGCTGCCCCTCAGGGTCAAAGAGCCTTCTTCCCACTGGCCACACTGCTTTCATCTTTCTCTGCCCTCCTTGTTATTTTAAAGGCATTCCAGAGGATGCCGTCAGGCTTGGATGTGGTTTGGTTGGGTTGTTTGTTTTCGTACTGGAGGTTTTATGATCGCATTGGGAACAAGCCCTAATTGAGCTGCAATTCGAATTGCAGTCCGTGGGTATTTGTTTCATTTTTGGAAGGGCTCAAACGGCTGTGTAGCTTAGGCTGGAGAATGCATTTGGTTTTAACTGGAACCTGATGGAGACAGGACAGAGCAGGACAGGCTGCCTTGAGTCATGATCAAAGTTCCTGGGGAAGTCCAGTGTGGTCAGCCCGGTGCCAGGTACCCACGACACAACAGGCAGTGTTGGTTGTGATCACAGCCCTGCGACCACCCAAAAACCCTGGCACCAGCAGGGAGAGGCAGACAGAGCCAGAGCTCTGGTGCCAAGAGCCAAGCGCACAGCCCTGGGGCTTGGTGGAAGCTTGCAGCCACCCTGCAAACCCCTGTCCCCTGCAAACCCCTGTCCCCTGACAACCCCTGTCCCCTGACAACCCACGTTCTACATATAACTGTGCCCAGTAATTCCCTGCACTTTGTAAAACCCCTGTTCCCTGCAAACCTCTGCAGGGGTTTATGACCTTGTGCTTGCATGGCCCCCTAAGAAAAGGAGCCCAGCACCCCAGAGGGAGCTCAGCACCACTGCTGACTGCTCCTTGCTGAGTCAGGAGCTGCTCCAGACCGGAGCTGCCCGCAGGGAACAGGCAGCAAGAAGAGGTAGCACCTAAAGGTCAGTGCCCAGACTGCCCTTCATCGGAACTGGATGGTATCACCTTCCACTGACCGTGTCCCAAACTCAGATGTGTTCAGCTCCACACTCAAATGTGCCTGATGATTCCAGCACCAGCAACCAGCCAGACCTTTGAAAGTAGGGATGGGTGGACAGGCAGACAGAGGGTCCAGAGAAGGACCTGCTCTGCTCCACTCCCGTCCTGCCAGGATCTCACAAGCTCAGGTCAGCAGAGCTCTCAGAGATACCTCCAAGCCACTACCACCCTCCTGGTTAAATCAGACTCCCACATGGGGAAGCAGATGAGCCGTGGGGACTCCCTGCCCTTCTGTGAGGAGGAAGCCCTATCCCAGCCTGGCCTTCCGGGAATGAGCAGCACTCCTGCTACAGCTGCATGTGTGCAAACCCTGCTTCAGGGGATCAAATGCAGGAGCTGAGTCATACAACAACTGAAATCAAAGATCACTGAAGGCAAATGAAGGGAGAAAAAGTATCCCTGTGCGTTCACAGCGGCCCACTTTGGATCCAACAAGAGCAGGAGGAAGATGCTCAGCACAGAGATGCCCAGGGCACAGCTGGCATACCAGGAGGAGTGAGAAGGGATGTAAGGTCACACGCACCCAGGCCTGGTCCTGTCCCCTTCCTTGGGTCCTGCCCCTTCCTTGGGTCCTGACACACACTTCTGGGGAGGAAGCAGGGCAGGGGACTGGCAGAGTCCATGGGTCCGAGGCTGTTCCAATGGGAGAAGGAAGTGGGCTAGGATGGCAGTGTCCCAGCTGCTGTGAGGGCTGCTGCTATGTACCTGCACCCCACCAAAAAGCCCAGGACCTTCCACGAACCAGGAAGAAGCACAAGAGAGCTTGAGGTTGTACCAGAGGGTTGTAATGTGTTTTGTCATGGCCTCACCCCAGGGTAATGTTCCACTGCCTCCTTACTCCCCTGACACCACAAGTGCTCTTGCCGCACGTGTGGCTCCTCCACACCACTGTGCCTTTTCCTGGCATGGTGGGCTCCACACTCAGGGTCCCCAGTACAGTTCAAAGGTTGGGTCAGCTCCTGGTTCAGCTGGAAACAGGGCTTCAGGGAGCCCCATTGCCCCTGGGTCTGAGGATGGCCGGGCATGGGGGCACAGCTCTGTACACTGGGAGCTGAGACCTGCAGACTCATCACAGCAGTGGGAGGCAACACATCTGCAAGCAGCCCTGCAGAGAATCAAATCATTTAACCTCCTGCGCCACCTGGTGCCCCCGGGAAGGACGTGCCACCTGGATGCACCACCCAGCAGGAACCACCTCTTCTCCAGAACCACCAACAGGTAGAAAAAATGGCCCAAGAAGGCCTTCTGGAGGTCCCCTGAGCTCACTCCCCCATGCCTATGGCTGGGCTCCATCCTCAGCCTCATACGTCCCACCTGTACTTCCCAGCCTTCCAGTCCATCACTGGGATGTTTGTTCTGATGGAAACCCACCTCCATTCCATTGTCCCACAAAGACATCCAGTCAGATGGGACCAGCACTCTGATGGAAACCAGGCTGAAGACTTCCAGAGCTGCACCCAAAGGGGTTACAAAAGGGACCCCACAGCCATTGATCTCGGCGGGGAGGAGGAGACATCGGCCAAGTCACAATGGAAGAGCAGACAAATGCACACACCCGGCTCCAGAGCTGCTGCCCAGCTGGTAATTGTTACTGGAGTCAGAAACCCGCTTCCCACTGGAAGGCACCCAGCAGGAGCCAGCCAGCAGTGCTGGGCACGCCGGCCACTGCCCACAGACTGTCCCCGGTACGGCTACCAAGAACAGACACCCCCACTGGGATCTCCCTGGACCGGCATGTCCCAGCCTGGCAAACCCCTTGTCTGGCCAAATCCTTCATGCCAGGATTTGCTCCCAGCTTGTTCCAGATCAGATCCCTGCCCAGCACCCACTGGGATCTTCTGTGACCACCCCACCACGTCGCCCTGGGGCTGGTCTCATGCCAGCACCACCCAACTCATGAGCAACACTAGAGAGGCTGGGCCACTGCCACCCAACTACAACAGCATCTCCACGGTGTCAGGATCCAAAGCCTGCAGTACAAGAGGAGAAGCCAATTTTTTTCACCATTTTACTAGAAAACACCCTACAAGTGCCCGAGCACTCTTGTAGCCACACTAATGGGGGACAGTAACCACCAGCAGGGCCTCCTTCCAGCTGGAGCTTGCCTGCTCTCCTTTATCAGACCAGAGATTTCACAACTCATGTGTCATTCCTCTCTCTGCAGAATTAGAGAAAGCATCAAGTAGAGAAACCCCAGCTGAAGATAATGGAGTCTGTGGAGGAATTTTCAATGCCCCCAGGACAGCAATTAGAAAAACTTTTCACTCTAATTTAAAAGAGCAACTTTGAAAACCATAGGGATCACCAGGTCAAACCTCCAGCTACCAGGACCTGCTCAGCCTGGATTTGATGGACTTGAAGGTCTTTCCCAGCCATAATAATTCTGGGATTCTGTCCCTCCATGCACGGATGTGATGCTGCTGAGTTCACCCATGAGACAGGCAGGTCTACCAGCACCCTTTCCCAGGTCTCACATAACAGGAGCATTTCCTCAGCATCTTCTCCTCTCACAAGGCACTGCCCAAGCTGGCCTAAGCTCTGCTCCTTCTCTCTGCTGAGGGTGAGAGGCAGGTGAGTGCCATGCATGGGAAATGGGCACAAGGACAATGCTGTCTTGGGTAAAGTGTTTTTGAGACTTGTTATTGGGAAACAGCTCCTTCAGCCACCACTCCTGACCTGGACTTGTGTGAGAAAGGGACAGGAGGACACAGTGTGGCCAGAGTCCCTTTGCTGAAGAGCTCCTCCAGGCATGCCCAGCCACGCTTTCCAGTGGCTAACCATTTGACCAAATCCATGTTGATCTCCAGCAGGAATGCATCATCTCTGCCAAATTTCAAGTCTCTTTTTCAAAGAGTGGAGACAGAAGCCCTCAAACAAAGAGACAGGAGGAGAAGAAAAAAGAAATTGGCAAAGCTACCATTTTCCCCCAGCCTTCTGCTGAAAATTGGGATAAATAGAGGGGAAAAAAAAGGAGAAAGTTCAGCCTGAGGCAGAAAAGCATGGAACAATCCAGCCCAAACAGTTAAAGCCTGGCAGAGGTTAAAGCAAACAAACTTCCACTGGGAAGTGCTGTACAGCCCTACCAAGGGTAAGCTGTGGTGCCCTCCTTGCCTCTCCATGCAGGTCACAAGGATGACTTCCCTGCAGCCCAAAAGAGCAAGGGTGGCAGGGGCCAACAGCTGCAGGTGATCCTGGAGATGGGAGGTGGCAGGGGGGTGAGAGGAGACAGCACCTCCAAGATCTCCCAGAGCCCTTGGGACATTCCTGCTCACACAGTAACACCAGACAGGATCTCTGAGCCACACACTTTCAGCCAGCTTGGGCCCTTCCAGCACCAAGAGGCTGGGAAACATCTCCAGAGCTGGTGGCCCCAACACATGATGGGTGCTGCTGCCTCCTTCCTCCCCCTCCTCATTCCCTGAGCAGTGAGGTGAGGGTTGGGGATACCCTCATGCCCCTCAGACACTCAGCTCTTCCCACCATACTCCTCACCATGTTTTTCACACGTGCTGCAAGAGCTTCCTCAGGACCAGGATGCTCACAGATCTGGGAAACCTCACTGTGCCCACTGTGCCCTGCCACAGGCTGGCCTAGGATGGCACAGCTTGTCCCTGTGTTCACACAGGTGGCTCATGCTGCAATCACAGCTTGCCATCACTGACCCAACCAGCCCCCAAACCTGAGGGCCCTCCCATGCTCCATTATCCCAATTTTTCTGTGGTCTGAATGCAGACAAGGGAGGTAGCAAGAGTGATCTCCAGGTAAAGTGTGGGAGCATCATGAGGAGGGTGATTTAACTCTCTCACAGACAACCTGGGTGACCCTGAGCAGGCCACTAAAGCCCTGGTGCTGCGATGGGGTGCCCACCATCCCCTGGGACCAGGGAGAGCAAAAGTTACAGCAGCACAGACCCAGTGTAACACAGGAACAGTTCTACCTGTCTGCTGGTGTTCCTGCCTGGACACCAAGAATTACAGAATCCTGGAGTAGCCAGAGCTGGAAGGGACCCACAAAGGTCACAAGTCCAGCCCCTGTTCCTGCACAGACACTCCCACAATCCCACCCTGTGCCTGAGATCATTGTCCAAACACTCCTGGAGCTCTGGCAGCCTCAGGGCTGTGCCCATTCCCTGGGGAGCCTGGGCAGTGCCAGCACCCTCTGGGGGAAGAACCTTTATGAGAGATCCAGACTGACCCTCTCCTGGCACAGCTCCAGCCATTCCTTGGGTCCTGTCCCTGGTCACAGACAGCAGAGGTTGAAGCTGGCCCTGTCCTTCAGAAGGATGAGGTGATCATGCTGGTGCACAAGGAAGGCAGCTTTGGGTCCCTTTACAGTGCAGCATCCTGATCTTGACCTGCCTGCATCATCAGGAAAGAAAACAGCCAAAGAAACTTCGAGTTCATGTGAAGTTCACCCGGTTGAGCTCTGCTCCATAAGCAAAACTTTCCTGCCTGCCACGAGCCTTCCAGAGCTCATGACCGGGACAGAGCAGGGCCAGGACTGTGCTAGGAGGGTGGGATCTCCTGGCAGAATCCATCTTCCACTTGCAGAGATCAGGCAGGAATTCCACCTCCCTGCTCCCAGAGCTCCAGAAGTGTGCTCACTGCTGAGACTCCACTGGACAGCAGCAGGACACCAGGAACAGACAGGGAAAGCAGGAGCATGGACTAAATGCCACAGCAGCTTATCTGTGTGGGATTTCAGGGCACAGGAAACCCAGTCCAGGTCGCCTGCCTGCACAGACCCATGGACACAGCAGGACTTGGCTCTGGAGCCCGGCTCATGCAGGGAGGATGGAGCAGGAGGATGGGGGCACAGGCATGGACAAGTCACATGTCAGAGCTCGAAGAACCTGCACCAGCAAACCTTTGCCTTCTCCTGGTCCCACTTCCCAAGGAGATCTGGAGGCAGAGCAGTCCACTCTGGGGGCAACCACAACCCAGCACAGCCTCACCAAGTGCCCCTGCACTTGGGGCTGGTCCCTGGCATGGGACAGCAGGGACTGATCCCCAGGAGTCTCTGATGGGTCACTCCTTCAGGACTTGTGTCTTCTGACATAGGCCAGGCTTGCAGAGGCTGATGGCTCCAGCAATCAGGGGGAGTGTGCACCCCATGGCTCCAGGGCCTGGCACACAGTGATATTTAAACCCAAAGGAATCTGGGTTAAGATCATACCTGCCTGGATCTTCCCAGATTACCTCTGCTCCTGTCACTGCCTCTGACCATAGTAACTGCCTCCTCCTCCCCACTGAAGATGCCTAGGAATGAGAACGCTGCTTGGGAATGAAAAAAAGACACTTTTTTTAGACCCTGCTCCCTGGGCAGAAATTTCAGTTTCTCTGGACACCAATTCCAGAACAGAAACCCTGTCCTTGGTGGTCTTAGCTGCATTGGCACCAGCTGATGTACAAAGCCTACCAGGAAAACTTGACCTGCCAGCCTGGAGCTCAGAGCAAGCGCACAAGTCACTGGGTCTGGGGGATGGCCAGCACGAGACCCCAGATGCCAGGTGTCCTAGAGCAACAGCAGCTCCTTCACCAGCAGATCTCGCAGAATCAGAGGATCCTGGGATGGTTTGGGCTAGAAAGGACCTGAAAGATCATCTTGTTACAGTCCCTCTCCATGAGCAGGAATGCCAAAGTGCCTGAAAAAGGGGGTCAGCATTGCCATACTCCTTTTAAAGAGTGAGAAGCTGAGGGTCAAAGAGGGCCAGCTCTTGTCCTCAGCTGCTCAGTGGGCCAGGAGAAGCCATAGGTACTACAGGTACCACAGGTATCACAGGTACCGCAGTCCTCTCTGCAGTGGGTGAAGATCAGAAGCTCTAATAAGTCAGTTTGTGTTCTGACCTTAAATGTGGAGTCTGGGGGTGGAGAGGAGAAGCAAGACCACAGGAAGAGGTGAGTAACCACAGTGCCAGGTCACCCTGCAGTCCCTGCCCTCTCAGGGCCCTCAACAACCCTGCCCTAGGAAACCTGCAGGGTTTATGGAGACCACAGCTCAACAAGCCAGAGTCCCACCCAAAGTGACTGTGGCTCCTTTGGGGGCAGTGGGCCAGAGCCCATCCTAACAGCACCAAGAAGAGATGCTCCTCAGAGCTCTGCTCATCTCAGCAGCTGCTCTGAGGCCAAGCTTAACAAACCCTATGTAATGTCACATGTTCATTTTTCAAAGCTCACAAAAAGCAGCTTTTTACAGCAAATCAAGAATGCAGCACAAGAAAGATATAGACTTGTTGGAGAAATTCCAGAGGAGGCCATGAAGATGCTCCAAGGGCTGAAGCCTCTCTGCCCTGGAGACTGAGAAAGCTGGGAGTATTCAGCCTGGAGGAGACTCCTGGGAAACCTCAGAGCCCCTTCCAGTGCCTAAAGGGAGCCTGCAGGAGGGCTTCAGAGGCAAGTTTTGGAAGGCCAGCCAGTGGTAGGACAAGGAGGAATGGCTTTAGGCTGAAAGAGGGCAAATTTAGATTGGGTTTTGGGAGGAATTTCTTCCCTGCAATGGAGGTGAGGCCCTGGCACAGGGTGCCCAGAGCAGCTGTGGCTGCCCCTGGATCCTTGGAAGTGTCCAAGGCCAGGTTGGACAGGGCTTGGAGCAACCTGGTACAGTGGAAGGTGTCCCTGCCCATGGCAGGGGGTTAGAACGAGGTGATCTTGAAGGCCCCTTCCAACTCCAAACATTCAATGATTTTATGATTGAAGCCTAGGGAGAGGTCAGACCTCTCCAGGGAAGGGATGGGCAAAACGAATCCCACTCCATGATTCTGTGATCGTATGAAACCATTAGTAAGAACCATGCCCTGACTACAGGCAGGAAAACTGTCTCCCAGTTACTGCCTGATGAGCCCTGGAGTCCTGGTGGGACACTTCTTGGATGGAAACCAGGCTCTGAACCAACCTGGAGGGGGCTTGAGTGAACCTCTGCACTGTGGGCAGGGTGAAGACCACATGCAGGTTTTCAGGGTGACACTGGCAGCTGCTGCCAAGTGTCCAGTTCCACTTTGGACACAGCCAGGCATGAACCTTGCCCTTTCCCGGCCTGAAATCTATCAGATCTGCACTACCTGGCACTGCCTACATGGAAAATTCTCATCCACAATGCCCAACAGCTCCTTGTGGCAGAAGATCTTCATCCCTGTCTGACCTTCCCTGTTACCAGAAAAATAAAGGCAGCAAAGGCAACATGAGACACGAAGAGGAATGTCCCTGGGGAGGGAACTGCTGGGGTAGATGGATGAACAGTTTAATTTTGAGGAGAAAGGGAGGAAATGTGGAAGTCAGGAGTGGAAGGCAATAAAACTTCCCCCTCTGACGTTCACCAGGCATAAGGCTCAGCAGATGTGGAGGCCACAGGCTCACAACTTCTCTGAAAAGATCCAGCCCACACAGGAAGGGTGTGTATGAGGGATGGGGAAGAGTCAGTGTTCAGTAAGACTCCATCAAAGTTGGAAATAGGTCCCAGCACATCCAAGGACACGGTCCTCCTTGTCCCAGTGTCCTGGGCTACCTCCTCTGTCCCATTTGGCCTCCCCACAGAGCACTGTCCAGGCTGCCAGCATCCAAGCTAGTAGATCCAATATCAACCTGACACTGTGAGACACTCTCCAGGAAGATAAACAGGAGGTTCCTGAGGCACTGGCAGGCAGAATTGCCTCTGGCAGACGAAACTATCCAAGAGCAGAGGAAACCTGCCCAACAGTGACTGCCGCTGCTCAAGGGACAAGGAAGGATTAAAAGTACTGGAACACCTTGGAAGTGCCAGTTGTCAGGATTATCTGGATGTGACCATGCTTCTGTGTTTCCTGACCCAGTGTCTCCAGAAGCATCAGCAGCAAGACCAGTGATCCCTTCTGCTCCCAGGGATAGAAGGATTACAGCCTGGTATTCCAGAATGGGAGTGAGCTGCTGCCCTTGCTGGAGCTGCTCTAGACACACAACTCCTCCACACTACCCTTCCCCAAGTCCAAACTGGCTCATGGAGAAGGAGGTTCACGGTTGGAGAGCTCAAGACCTGACAGTAGTAGGAAACCAAGACTAATATGGATATTCCCATCAAAAGAAACATATTGAGATACTTTTGTGTGCTGGCTAACGGGACTGGGTGAGCAAAGACCTTCCAAATCCAGCACACTGGCACTACACAGTGATGAATAAGGGGGAATGGCTTCACACCAAAAGGTTTAGGCTAGATATTGAGAAGGAATTGCTCCCTGTGAAGGTGGGGAGGCCCTGGTACAGGGTGCCCAGAGAAGCTGTGGCTGCCCCTGGATCCCTGGAAGTGTCCAAGGCAAGGCTGGACAGGGCTTGGAGCAGTCTGGGCTAGTGGAAGGTGTCCCTGCCCATGGCAGCAGGTAGAACAAGAAGAGCTTTAAAGTCTGTTCCAACCTAAACCTTCCTATGATTCCATGGGAATACCAGATGGTGTGCACTGAGATTTAGCTACCCATGAGGTTTCCCTTTCATATCAAGGATTGTGACATCTCTGTGATTTCCCCAGTATATCCATGGGGCTTGGACTACCTGTTGTGGAAATCCACTGGCACCTTCCAGTGGAGAACAGGGGCACAGACATGAGGCAAAGGCATGTACACGGAGAAGAACCAGTGGAGATCCTGAAGAGCATCCTTCACACTCTTCAGCATGGACCAAGGCATTCATCCTGCCTTGCAGACCTGGCCATGGGAAATGGCAGAGGGATGATGACAATAAAACAAAACAAATCAGGCAAATGGGCTATTTGAGAGAAATTAAAATGTACTGAGGGTAATGGACTGAGAAATAATCTTATTGGAGGTATCAGCTACCAGCAGAGGGAAGCGGCCAGAGCACCAAATCAGTACAATATTTTATATTTGTCTTTCAAATGTTATTTGTTTCCTGTGCTCTCAGAGAGGAAGGGATCTGGCTGAGGGCTCAGGTCCCTGACAGGGAGAACCTGGACATCAGTCTTCTCTGAATATTTTCCTTCCATTGCTTCCCCAGAGGGCTCAATTTCTCCTACTGCAGTGACATGAGAAACAAATGGAGATGTGAGTGCTGGATCTGCTGGAGCCTGCGGCAGCACAGAGAGGGTCCAGGCCTCGCTCTGCTCCCAACCTCTCCACTCTCATTGTAATCATAAGCTGAGTTGCCTCTCCTGAGAACAGGAGAAAAACTGAGCTCCCAGAGGCTTTTGGCATCAGGAGTGGAGGCACAAGGTCTCTCCTTTCCCATCTGTACCCATAGGTCAAGATGCTCCCAGCTCCCTGCTGGCAGCATGAGGCAGCAGAAGCAGAGCTGCAGGATCGTGGCTCCTCTCCCAAAGCTGCCTCTGGGCTAAGGACTGGCTGCAGAACCATGTCAGTCCCACCGGGACCAGCATCTACCCTCCAGCCTGACTGCCTGCAGGCAACTCAGAAAATGAGGATGAAAAGTGATCGTTCACAAGTAAATTATTCCTTTGCAATGCTTTCCTGAGGTTAACCCGACTTTCAGGGAGATGCCTGGACGGCTCACTCCTCCCCACCCTCATCAGCATGTTCCTCACAGTCACTGTTAAATCATTGTCCCCCCAGCTCTGGGAAGGGGGTGTAAACCCCTGCTTTCTCAGTACATCCAGAGGCACTGGCCATGGCCGTTCTCAGGCTACTGGGGACACCAGCAAGCTCTTGAACAACATTGCCCCACGTGCAGTTCAACACCAGCACCTCCAGGGCTCCCTGCCTGGCACCCAATTCAGTCCCATAGAGGTGAGCTGGGGGGGGATGGCAGCACCAGGACGGCAGCAGAGCCCCTGGCACAAGAGTGGCTCGGAGAGCCCCCTGTTCGCTGGGGTTGCAGCTCCTCTTGACCACATTTACTGCCCCTAAACCAACCGTGCAGCGTCCTGCTGATGGCAAGGTCCATGTGCCACACGGGGGAAGCTCCAACTGCACAGAGCCCGGGGCAAGGGGCCCTGCCGCGGGCTGGCTCCGGGAGCCCGGACACCCCGGCACAGCCCGGCACGGTGTGGAAGTGCAGCTCCCATCCAGCTAATTCAATAAGTCACAGATACCATGACTTCATAAGGCACAGAGGCTCCACAGCTATTAGGGGAATTGGGAGCAGGGGGAGGAGGAGCTGAAATGGAGAAGGGATGGAGACTGGGAGGGTGGAGAGGGGGAAGCTAAAACAAGCAGCAGAACAAAACATCCCATAAATCATGAGGAGCTGCTGAAATACCAGAACAAATGACCCCATAGCTTGGCCATTGTTCCCGAGCGAGGGCTTAAAGCGCTCCCAGTTGAGACAAAGCGCCTCGCGTCTGGTTTCAG
The DNA here is from genome assembly GCF_963662255.1 of Cinclus cinclus. NCBI lineage: Eukaryota > Metazoa > Chordata > Aves > Passeriformes > Cinclidae > Cinclus > Cinclus cinclus. Next base: position 10,751,752 of record NC_085061.1, read on the forward strand.
CGCCATGCCACCCGGCCGGGACCTGCGCTCGGCACACCCGGGCTGGGGCTGTGCTTCATTCACCTGGGCTCACACCCGGGCTGGGGCTGTGCTTCATTCACCTGGGCTCACACCCGGGCTGGGGCTGTGCTTCATTCACCTGGGCTCACACCCGGGCTGGGGCTGTGCTTCATTCACCTGGGCTCACACCCGGGCTGGGGCTGTGCTTCATTCACCTGGGCTCACACCCGGGCTGGGGCTGTGCTTCATTCACCTGGGCTCACACCCGGGCTGGGGCTGTGCTTCATTCACCTGGGCTCACACCCGGGCTGGGGCTGTGCTTCATTCACCTGGGCTCACACCCGGGCTGGGGCTGTGCTTCATTCACCTGGGCTCACACCCGGGCTGGGGCTGTGCTTCATTCACCTGGGCTCACACCCGGGCTGGGGCTGTGCTTCATTCACCTGGGCTCACACCCGGGCTGAGGCTGTGCTTCATTCACCTGGGCTCACACCCGGGCTGGGGCTGTGCTTCATTCACCTGGGTTCACACCCGGGCTGGGGCTGTGCTTCATTCACCTGGGCTCACACCCGAGTGGAACTGTGCTTCATTCATCTCGGCTCATACCCGGTGCCTGCAGCTGAGCCTGCCCAGAGCATCTCCTTGTCCCGCATGCCCCCAGGATTGGCATTCCAGGATCTCGAAGGACTGGCATTCTAGGATGCTCCCAGGATCTCGCATTTCTCCCCTTCCAGTGCAAGGCTCAGGGCCTCATTCTGCTTATTTTCCATCACTCAGGCTAAGAGTTTCCTGATCTGGGAAGAGAAATAGCTCCAAGACTTCTCTGGAGTGAGACAACTCGAGTAGAACTGTGAAACCTGGAGGGGCTCTGAGCCCGCCGTCTTCATGGTGCTGCTACTCTTTGCCTCCCAAAAAGTTGATGACAACTCACTTTGTGCTGGCTGGCTGACAAAGGGACAGATGTCACACAGAGAGTCCTGGGGACAGTCCCACATGGCTGTGGACAGCTGTGGGAACAGCATCAGGCTCTCAGTGAGCTGTGCAACAGCAGCACTGCCATGCACTGGGTCAGGAACAGTGAGTTGGATCCGCTGGCAGCTCAGCACCTCCCCCAGGCCCTGCAGCTCCAGCAGGACCACAGCACTTAGTGCCAGAGGTGAGGACCCCACGGATGGGGACAGGTCATCTGGCTGCTTGCCCACAGCAGCAGCAGCATCAATGTTAGGAGGCACTTCCACAGCAGGGATTCCATGCCCAGCCACACAGGGAGAACCTCCACACCACTCGAGACCACTTAAAGGGGAAACAAACATTACGACACTTGAAATAACCTTCATGGAAACAGTTCTCTTTTTTTTTAAGAAAAAAAGTTCTTGATGACCAAACCTGAAGCACAAGGCAGAGTGTAGCAGCATCACATGTGCCACCTCCACCAAGCAGATGGTGCCAGTGAGGTTGCCATGTCCAGTGGCTCCTGCTCACTTGGCACCTTTCACCCGAGGCTGTGTGGCGTGCACGGTGGCCGCTGGGCAGGCAGCCCCAGGCACATCCCAGCGTTAGGCAGCAAGGAGCTGGGATCCAGTGCCGTGCCAGGGGTCAGGCAGGAAAACAAACTGCAGGCAGGGCTGAGCCCGAGGCAGCAGCCTGTCGCCAAGAACAGACACGCTGCTGCCAGCATGGCTTCAGCCTCGTGGTGGGCAGCCAAGGAACAGAACTGAGATAACGGTATGGGGGGAGACAGGAATGTGCTGCATTTTTCCTGAGCTGCCATGGGAATAGGCTATTCTGACCATGGATCACAAGGAGGCTGTCTGACAGGGAAAATGAGAGGAGCCCAGAAAGAAAAAGCAGTGAGTAAGCAATGAAGGAAACAGGGAAATCAGGGTGAGCAAGTAGTGAATATCGGGAAAGGAGCGTGGGGGAAAAGCAAACCCAGGAAAAACAAACAGAAGGAAAACCAGAGCTAGAGCTAGAAAGGAAAAGGAAAAGGAAAAGGAAAAGGAAAAGGAAAAGGAAAAGGAAAAGGAAAAGGAAAAGGAAAAGGAAAAGACAAAAGGATTTCAGAAGGACAAACCTGCCAGGGCTGAAGTTCCCAATGAGCAATGGAGATGAGAGGATGCGAGAGGAAACAGAGGCTCCCAGCTCTGCCCACACAAGAGCAAACCAGGGATCGCAGCCCTTCCATTGAATTAAGCTTCTCTTAAGAGGGAAGATAAATGTGGAGCATATCTCAGGTAACAGGCACTGGAGAGAGGAGGCCTCAGCTCACTCTAAGTGGGGAGAACAGGGATTGTTGGAGTTTTGGCATTGCTGTAGGACAGTGTGAGGTCTCCATGGGGATCACCAGCTTTCACCTTCTTCATCCCAACAGCAGAATGTGGGTGCTTCAGTAGCCTTGTGCTGTTTAGGCTTGGGAGCCAGATTAGGACCACAGAAAGCAGAGCTTTAATAAATGAAATCCCAAACCCTTCCTTGCCTCAGTTACCAGGTTTTGCCTAATTCGGTGCATAAGCTGCCTTGGTGACCCAGCACACATCATCCAGCAAGAGGAGAATGTCAAAACCAGACATGTGCAGCCCCCCAAGTTTCTCCCAAAGACTGGGAAAGCTCCTCTCCAGCACCTCCCAGCAGCAGGACACCGGCACAGGGAGCCATGAGCTGAGGTGATCCAGCACATTCACGGGCCTGAACACTGGGGACTTTGTGGCCCTGGCTTTAAAAAAATACCCTAAAAAAGGCCTAATAATGAAGTATTTATTTCAGTAAACAACGTATGAATGAAAGAAGTGTTTTCTCAATACTTCACTTTTTCTCTGCCTTCTCTCCCTTCCCCCCAGCAATTTTTGTTTTTAATAAGTGGAACTAACAGGGCTTCTCTCGCTGCTGGCCTGGCAGGGGAGCAGGGCTGTGCTGCACTGGCCTGGTGCAGCACAGGAACACGTGCCATGGGAATAGAGCTGCCTTGTGCCTGGGGGAGCATGACCCATCAGTGCGTCCCAGCCACTGAGCCAGGGACATGTGCTCTGATGGACACTGTGAGACCTGCCTTGGGAGCATCCCTGTGTTTGGCAGCAGCACGGGACATCCAGCTCCTTATTCACCGTGGCACAAAGACCTGCACCTCCTGGCCCAGGGCTCCTGGCACTGGAGAAGGGCCAAATGGAGGTGAAGGCATCTGATTCCTGTCCTGCCTGGCTGTGCTCAGTGCAAGAACACAGAGTCAAGCAGACTCTGTGACCCTGTGCAGCTCCTTCTCTTCTACCTTGGCTCCATCCACCCCTACCTGAGAATCTGAATAATTGGGAACACTGAAAAACTGCCTCAGTTTGCCCTGTGTGGGGATGGGTTTACTGACAATACTTTGGTAGGAATTTCAAGCAGGAAACTCTAATCCCTGCCCCAGCTTTTCAAAGCAAAGAGCACAGATGATGTTATGCTTTTCTACCTCCTCCTTGGCAACAGGCAACAGCAGGTTGTGAAGCTATCCTTTGCCTTCAAGCCTTGGGGTCAAGATGGGCAGGATTTTCAGAAGCTGCAAATTTTGGAAAACATGGTCCATTGCTCTTCCACGCCACTCCTACCCATATGGGATGAGCTGAACCCGTCACACACAGTATGGGTGTTTACCTCTGTGCAGAGGCAGGTGAAAGGATGTAGTGCTAACCCTGGGATGTAAATACAGACAGATTTGATGCGGGTAGGTATTTGCTCTGGAAGACAAATTAGGCATCTGTAGATATGCCAGAATATAAGCCAAGTTTCTCACCAGTCAGAGCACTGAGGAGCAGCCTCATCTGCAGCCCAGGATGGTTTGGGGTGACTGAGGGCTCTGATCCTGCTGTGATGAGCAGAGATCCCTGGTGATGTACAGGGAAGGAACACAAAGAAAAACAGTTTCACACCAAGGAAAAGGCCAGGAAATTCCTTAGCAGGTCATGGCTGCAGAGAAGGCTGAAAAAAATCTCCAAATGGCTCTCTGAGGACCTGTGAACATGAGATGGATGGGAGCAGGCAACAGGCAGGGTCCCCAGCCCACTGCCAACCCTCATCATTGTGACCCTCTGACGTGATCCCTCTGTGCCCTGCCAGCACCTGAGCTCCAGCAGCCCAATCCACCCTATCCTGGCTGCCAGGGTCATGTCTGATCCAGCTCAATACATCTCCAAGCCGTGGATAAAAACCCCCAGTACAGGGTGGGAGCACTGCCTGGCCATGCCCGTGTCCCTGCAGGATGAGGACGTCACGTCTGTCTCCCTCAGCCTCACAGCCCGAGCTCTGGCACGATGGCACAAGGCAAACCAAAGGCAAAGGCAGTCCCTCCTCATCCAGAGCTTCTTTTCAGGCTGCTTTACAAAATCCCTCTAAAAGAGCATCGTCTGCCACTGCTGCGAGTTGCTGCTGCACGAGGTGGTTTGCCAAATGCAAGACAGATGGTTTCCCCCAGGAAAAAGCTATGGAGTGGGGGGAAATGTACCACAAATATCCCCCAACAGGGCTAAACTGGGACCCGGGGGCTTCAAAGACAACATTTAGAGAGGAAAGAGATTTGCTGGCTTCTCATGCTTCTTTGTTATGAATAAAGACAAACTCTGATTGTTTTTAATGAGCTCTTTGTTGTTTCCCTATTTGCTACATTACAAATTCACATACTTGTCTCCTTGGGAGATTGAGAGTAATTGCAGACCAGGTTTCCTCAATACATCTTAGCAAAGGGAAGAATGTTGTGTAAGTGGAGAAGAAAGCAGTCTGTTCCCAGATATCCAGAATTCTTTGTCTGGTTCATTAATACCCGGTGAGCTTTGATGCTCAAGGAAACTCACAGATAGAGGAAACCTTTGAGGAGGGTTCCACAGCCTCACACTGAAGTGTTAGAACAGACAATAAATGCCAGAAAGACCTCCAAAAAAAAAAAAGCAGGGAAATTGAAAACCAAACTCAACATTCTTGTAATTTCTAAGCATTTTTCTCCTTTTTTTCTTTTTTTTTTGGTTCAAATTTTACCCTCCTTTATCCATGTAAGGAAACAGAAAGCAATGTAATTTCCCGCTCTTTTAAATATCCTTAGCAGGTCAGCTCTAATGCTGTGATGGCTGGCTGTGATCTGCTTCCAAGACTGTTGCATCAGAGCTCAGAAGCCCAGGATGAAAGACTCCCTGCTCGAGTGGGGACAGCCCTTTGAGATCTGTGCTCCTACGAGGGGCCACAGGCAGTGCAGCAGTGGGGAAGGAGGAGCACTGAATCCCTCTGGGCCATGGGGCTGCCCCTCAGGGTGGCTCAGGTGAAACAGCCCTGGACCCTCTCACTGCTTGCTCTGGGCGTGGGGACACAGGGCAGCCCCTGAAAGTGTCCCTGCAGATCCCAGAGCCCCCACAGTGGCTGAGGCCACCCCACTGCATCTCTCAGCTCTGGCTGATCCCATAGAAGAGCACTGGGCATTGAGGGACCAGGGGATGCATTGTCCAGCAGCTCCCACTCCCTGTGGCTCCTTATTCCTGTTCCTGGGGAAAGGGAAGGAGGCAGTGGTGGGGGTTGCCAGAGGCTGTGTGCCCCAGCTCAGCAGACACTCCCATTACCCATGTGAGCCCTGACAGACCTTTTAGTTGGGGGATGCTCTGGTTTGACACCTCAGGGGAGCCTGTGCAGCATGGAGGGGTTTGGAGGGGTGCTGTCCCACTGGGACATTGCTTGGACAATGGCAGCAGTGGGAAAAGGGGAAAGGAAGGCAACTGGAAAGGCAGACACTTCTTCCCCCAGCCCTGTCCTGCAGCTCTTACCATTCAATGCTCAGAGACCTGGGCCGGAAGGCAGACAGCTCGGCTGAGCCATACTCAGCTTTCCTTCTCTTCTCCTGCTTCTGCTTCACCGACAAGCGGTGGGCAAACCTAGCGAGGCTGCTCTCCGACCTGGGGAGGGAGAGGAAAGGTGTTAATGGCACCAGCACTGCACCCTGGCTCCAGCTGCACACCCGGGGCACAGCACCAGGAGTGCTCAGTGCTGAAAGGAGCGGGCTCCCAGCAAGGCAGGACCACCAGTCCTAGGGCTGAGAAGTGGGGGAGCAGCAGCAGGTTTGGTATTGCTCAGCAGGCTAGGACCAGCACAGGTCCATGTTAGCCAAAATGGAGCTTCAGCCTTGCAGGCTGAGACAGCCAGGTCCTGCTCCCTGTGCAGCAAAATCACCTCCCCAGGCTGTGTATTCTTCCCCAAACTCCAACTGGTGACAGCCAGCACCAAAGAAGCAGCCAGGGACACGTCGGTGGAGAGAACCAAAGCAGACTGAATCAAAGGCCACACGCTCCTTCAGAGAAACCCTGGAGACCCTGTGGCCTCCCAGCTGGGGCTCCCAAACACTGGAACCACTTCCCTGAGGAGGCTGGACATGGAAGGATGGACATATGTGCTGACAAAGCCCCTTCCCACAGGTGGGGAGCTGCAGTGTCGCTCCCAGCCCCTGGGACCAAGAAAAGCACATCAGAAGGCTCTGGGAATGTGCTGCACATTCCAATCCATCCCAGGCCTGTCCAGGGGAGAGCTGCTGGCACAGGGCACACCTGCCCTATCTGCAAGCCCAGTGGTACACAGGCACACAGGCTGAGATTGGCTGAGGAGACGCCTGCCCTGCAGAGACCCTCAGCCCCCTGCCCCTGGAGCCCCCTGTGCCAAGGGTGGCACCCCCAGCCCAGGGCTGGACATGGCACCACAGCCTGTCCCTGCTGCCAGCATGGGGGACGAGCCTGGGGAGCTGGGACACCCAGACTTGGGCACACGACCAGGCACTGGGGCCGTGTGCCAGCCCTGCCATATGCTGTCACAGCCACTGCCTCTTGTCCTCCTTTAATGTGCCAGCACAACCCGCTCCCACCGCTCAGCCAGCCCCGGGCTGGGAAGGGGAGGGGACAAGAGGGATTTGACAGAGGTTCTAGGGGATGAGGGGCAGAGTTGGGGGCAACTTTGAATCTACACACATTGCTAAAGCCAACTCTCCTCTCCTCTCCTCTCCTCTCCTCTCCTCTCCTCTCCTCTCCTCTCCTCTCCTCTCCTCTCCTCTCCTCTCCTCTCCTCTCCTCTCCTCTCCTCTCCTCTCCTCTCCTCTCCTCTCCTCTCCTCTCCTCTCCTCTCCTCTCCTCTCCTCTCCTCTCTCCTGCCTCAACCAAACAAAATACCTACAAAGAAAAAGAGAAGCTGTTTCTCAGAACTGAGAGCTTTCTGCCTTTCCTCACAGTAATCAGGCCAGCCCCAACCAGCTAACAGTTTTTTCCCCGATACATTTTAAACACAGACATCCTCAATTCATTAACTGGTTATTGATTTAGTTTTCAGCTTATGAATTGCTGTTGCTGGGCATGGGGTGGAGACAGCTTTCTGGAGAAGGTTCTTGTCTCTCCAGTCCCTGCCAGCAAAGAGCTGCTCAGACCTTCCAGGGTAATTCTTTACATTCTTGAGAAAAAAAATCCCACTCTGATGTAAAGGATGAGGTTTGCCTTAAAAGAAACCCAATAAGAAACCCAAACCTCAGCTTCCCCCCGCTCACAGCCGGAGGAAGAGGCGATGAAGAGGAGTGATCCTGGTGCCCATTGAGCAGAGCCCGGCACCAACACCACCCTCACCACCTTGCTCTCCTTTGATCTGGTGTCAAAGCTCAGCTGGATTGGAGAAGATTCCATTTAGGGAGAGGTGAGAGGTGGGCATTGACAGCCAGTGCTCTGCAGCAGCCCCAGGCATGATGTGGACACCAGGATGAGCAGGGCTCACCCAGGAATGGGGCTGGGCAGTGGGAACAAGTGTTGCTGGTTCCCTATAGCACCTCCACAGTGGCACTTTCTTGTTTCTGCCCCTTCCCACCTGCCCAGGAGGAGCTCCTGCCACCCTGCAGGAATGAGGGCTCCAGCCCCAGCTGAAAGGATGCTGGGGGTGTTAATCTCCTGAGATCTGGGGACTGCCCAGAGAATCCTCCTCTGTCTGCTGTGCTGACCCCACCTCCACCACACTCCCTGCACTATTACAGCCACCCCTCCCAGACTGGTCCCCAGCAGGGATGAGGAGCTGGGAAATCCTACATGCCCTGCACAGATGCAGGAAGGCAGCAGCCCCTGCAACAAGAGCCTCTGTGGTGCTGGTACATGGCCCTAGCAATGACCACCACGGGCACAATTACACACCCAGGAGCTTCACCTGGATGCATCCACCTTCCCAAGGTAAAGGAAATGGATGTGACAGTTCTGACAGCCCAACACCTCCCCCTGAGAGCTGTCAGCAGCTCATGCAGCCATGAACCAGCCTCCCTCACCTCTGCCAGACCACAAAGCTTCAGTAGAAGCATCACTAATTAGAAGCCAGGAGCACATTACAGATCATCTGGCAATTTATCCAGAGCTGCTTTACATAAACCGTGATGCAGAAGAGGGAATGAATCATACCTGCTCTGCTGTGGCACAGCCGAGCCACTGCCCCTCTCCCCAGCAAGGCCCTGCTGCTGCCACAGCTCCTGCGAGCTCCTGTGCTGAGCTGCTCCAGTCCCCCGGGGTCAGAGTGCTCCCAGGTCTGGGCAGCACCCCCAGGCATGGTGTGCCAGGGCTGGGATGCTCCCACAGGCCTGGGATACTCCCCCACCACTGGGCACTGTGCTGGGTCTGGGCTCTGCAGGTGGCACTGGGGGTGAGCCTCTAGCACAGGGAAGGGGATGCTGTTGACACCATACTGTTACTTCCCAAGCGCTCTCCAAACAATAACAGATGTCCCTGTCCCTTATGAAGGATCAGAGTTAGGGATTTTATGGTAGAAGCAGGGAAACGGAGGCACGGAGGGGGCATGCAGGTAAGAAAGACTCCATGGTTGTCAGCATCCTTCCCCTTGTGGACTTATCTGATGGGTAGATTTCGGTGCCTTCCCCCATCAGGACCACACTGCCCCACAAGTGCTGGTCTGGGGAACGGGCAGCCACAGGTGCCACTGTCACCTTGAACCAGCTCCATCGCAGCCATGGGATGGGGACAAGGCCAGCACTGATCCCCCAGCCCTGCCACTGCACTGCCCTGCTCCAGGTCCATCTGGGCAGGATCTGGGCTCACCTGCCCAGCCCTCCATCCCAGTCCAGCATCTCTGCAGCAGCTCAGCACTGGAGCAGTCAGCGCTGACACAGCGGGCACAACTGGCACCTGCCAAGGCAGTCCCCACACACCAAGGAGACACGTGGAAAAAGCCATCAAATGGAACGTCAACCGCAGCATTGGGAAGAATTGTCTCCTGACAACCAGAGAAGGTTGTTCAGCTACTATGCTGTATCATAAATCACACCTCTATGACTTGCCATCTGTCAGCCAGATTACACGTGTTCAGAGTCCCATGTCAGCATTTAGAGTCAGAACACGGCATCTTTTCCCAGAAATAATTACCGGTGCTGAAGGCTCTTGCAGCAACATCCATCCTCAGCCCTTCCCTCCAAAGCTCTGGACAGAACAGAGCTGGTGTTCCCAGAGGGCAGGACCACCACAGAGGCGCACAGACTACATGTGATATGTCCCCCTAAATCCACTGCTTCAGGCACAGGGAGGGGCAGGGTCTGGCATGGCAAATTCCCCCCGGCATCAGCCATGACACCCAGCACCCTGAACAGAGCAGGAAGGGATAGGCAGAGGCAGAAGCTGCTGCTAAAGGGAGACAGGGACAGTGCTGTCCCCAGCCTGGTGTGTGCTGAGAGGCCGGGACTGTCCAGCCAGGATGAACAGAGTGCCCAGAGCAGCACTCGGACCCCAGCGTGGCCAAGGGGGAAGAGTCCAGCTAAGCACAGGGCACAGCCTGTGTGACTCGATCCTGTACCCATCCCTTCACCCCACAGGTTTTCTGGGAGTCCTACCCCACAGGGGTGACTGCCAAAGCCCCCAGCCTGCCGAGGCAGTGGGAAGGCAGGCTGAGCACGGACATGGTGGGTTGGCAGCCTGTCCCCATCCTGCCTGTGCCTCTGGCAGCTCGCTGAGCCGGCACCGGACACGGCAACCCAGCACACAAATCCCTCAGCTGCCCTGGGATGAGGAAAAGGGGCTGAAGTGCCACTCTCCACCCCCTCGCTAGGTAGGCAGACGAATGAGCAGTGACATTTTCTAAAGCTCAGGATAGAAATACACAGGCACTGGATTCATCCCTCCGGCTTCACCCGCCACACACAGGCGTGAATCCGGCCGGGGGTTCGCAATCACCACCACATTCCCCACACCACAACTGGAAAGTGATGACAAGCAAAATCCTGATCTCTCCTTCCCTCCCTCCCCTGTGGTGATCTGCTAAAAGACTTTTGGCAGGTTGCAGCCGCCGGGGTGAGCGGGTGCCCGCAGGAGCCCGGGTGCTTCAGCCCCTGCTAGCACAGCACCACTCTGCCATGGCCAGAGCTGCAGGGACACCAGAACCACAGGAGAGGGATGACTGAGGTCACGAGAGTGCCAGCCCAGACACCGGCACAGAGTGACCAGCACCAGCAAACACCCCTGCTCCACCAGCGCACTCAGCCAAAGCCCTCACCACCACACACACAGCAGCCATCCATCCCACAAGGTATTACACCCAGGCACGAAAAGCTCCCACTTGTTGCACACTCCTTAGCCTAAGACTCGGGAGCCAGCATGTGCCTGTGGCTCTGAACTAACCCAGATGTGGGCAGCATCTCTCAGCCTCTTCCATCAGCACAGACAAGAGTCCTGGGATGAGCCATGGGCTGCAGGCAGCCCGGGCAAACAAGCAGTTTCAGCTGGTCCTCCCTCCTAGGGGAAAAACTCCTGCACAAACAGCTTTGAGCTGGGCTTATGTCCAGTGGCATCCCAGCTACAGCCACTCTGGGAAGGTGGCAGTGCCCGGGGTGAGCACACAGCCGCTTTGGGAAGGTGGCAGTGCCCGGGGTGAGCACACAGCCACTCTGGGAAGGTGGCAGTGCCCAGGGTGAGCACACAGCCACTCTGGGAAGGTGGCAGTGCCCGGGGTGAGCACACAGCCACTCTGGGAAGGTAGCCAGTGCCCGCGGTGAGCAGTGCTGGGAGCACACAGCCCTGCACTCCCTGCAGCTGTGGGGTTCGCCTGCTGCCAGTGGCTTATTTGCACAGGTTACAGTCAGGATAAAACAGAGGGAAAAGAATCAAATCTGGAAAGGTTCTTCCCAAGCAGGAAGCAGCCTTTTGGAAGAGAGAGGGTTTGGAAAGGACAGACACACGGCCACGAACATGCAGCCAGCCTCCAGGCAAGTGCTGGCTGCACACACCACTCCGGCAAGCCACGCTCACCGGCAGCACTCTTCCCACTGACCGTGGTCCCAGTCACTAGAGTGTCTCCAAAGCAGCAGCCTGTCACTGCAGGGCCAGGACCCCAGAGAGCCATGCCCAGCTGTGCCCTGCAGGGACAGGGACAGCTGCCGGCAAGCCGCGCGAGCGATGCTCACTCACCTGCACAGCCTGTGCTCCTGGTGCTCGGCTCACCCGCTGCCACAGCAGCAGCACATCCCAGAGCGTCTCTTCGGGAGAGTCCCTGTACCCCCTGTGCACACTCCCATCCTGAATGGGGTCCCTTGCTCCCATCTGTGTCGCCTGACCTCTTCAGCTGCCACCTCCGCTTCCCTCACCCATCACCTCAGGTTTCTCGTTTGCTCTGTGCTTGGCTCTTTTTTCTTTTATTTTTTTTCCTCCCAATCTTGTTTCTATAGAAACGAGATTAGCAGAGGGGGAAATAAAACAGCCCCATGTGACTCAGATTCCGACACTGAAGAGATCTCCTGGTTGCGCTTGCCGTGGCTTTACATAACCAGGAGCCTCTGTGGGCTCAGATGGGTGTACTAGGCTCAGACGAGGGACCCAGGGCTCAGCCAAGGAGAACCAGGCTCAGGAGAGCAGGATCAGGCTCAGGTGAGGAGTACAAGGCTCAGCTCTGAAAGGACTACCAGGCAGAAGGCAGTGATGCCTCACCTCTGCTTGCTTTGGGTTTGCTGTGACAACCCTGATGCAATGACATGTCAACAAACCCTGGCGGCATCCCCACGAGCCCCACCCTAAATGGCCCTGCTTCACAAGGGGACAAAGCAGAAGCAGGGATGCTGAAGACTACTCTGAGTCCCACCAAAACCTCTAGGGTCCCCAGGTGAGCTTTGGAGGAGGAAGCCCCAAGACCCCCCCAATCTGCCAGGCTGTCCTGTCCCTGCCCTCAGCACTCAGGAAAGTGCTTTGGGCCACTGGTCCTCAACCTTCATGGACTCATGGGTGACCATGCAGGCAATCTGGTGAGCTGCAGGCAGCCACACATTCCTCTGCTGACATTCTTCCTACTCAGTCTCCCAAATCTGTGAGCAGTGCCCATGGCTGGGACACACAAACCATGGACTGAGCTCTTCCATCACTGTTTTGGGGGACCAACACAGGGCACTGCCCAAAGAGACTTGCCAAACCCAAACCTTAGCTCCAGGTGAGCTGGGAAGCACTGAGCACCCTGCCTGAGGACCCCCCATGTGCTTCCTTAGCTTGGGGACAGATGCTGATTGCACATGGCCAGTGCTGCCTGCCAGTGTGACCTACCCAGGGCTTCTGCTGATGAACTCCCATGTGTGTATGGGACACTGCCCTTCTGCTGCACCTCTGAAGGCTCAACCCCCACTCACCTCCCACTCCCCAGGTACTGCCCAGGAGTGAAAAAGATGCAGCATGCTCTTTTACTTGGGTACTTTTAATAGTGATAGGACAAGGAGAAACAAAGTAAAAGAGGGGAGATTTAGATTAGATGCTTAGAAGAAATTCTTTGCCTATAGTGTGATGAGGCCCTGGCACAGGTTGCCCAGAGAAGCTGTGGCTGTCCCTGCATCCCTGGAAGTGTCCAAGGTGAGACTGGATGGGGCTTGGAGCAGCCTGGGATAGTGGAAGGTGTCCTTGCCCATAGCAGAGGGGTGGTAAAACATTATCATGAAGGTACCTTCCAACCCAAACCATTTCATGATTTCTAGGATTCTGTGAAATGGGAATCTAGGATGATGTCCTGCCAGAACACAGCAGTGAGGTGCCTTTCCCATGGAACAGCACAGAAGCTCAGCTGAGCTAGCAAGGCAGCAGAACATCTCAGGAGGTTTGGCTCCTACCCAAAGGACAGGGCATTGGCTTATCCAGTTTCTCCAAGTTCCTGGTTTTCCTTTGGGATTTCAGTGTCCCACTTCTCAGGCTGACTCAGCTGTGATTAGCTGGTGAGCTCTGCTGCTATGCCAGCCCCAGGCCTGCTGCAGGATATGACATTAGGAAACCTCTCCCCCCTTAGGGCACACTGGTATTCAAGGGGGTCTCAGTTTCCTGCCTGAGCTCAGGACAGATCAGACATGTCACAGCAGCTGTGGGCAGCCACACTGAGAGCAAGTGATGAATTCGGGTAGATCCACCCAACCAAACTTCTCCATCCCAGAGGACTGTGGATCTGTGTGATGTGCCAAGGTTGGGTGGTGCTGCAGAGAAGGAGCAAAAGGCTCAAGCAGTGCTGAGGGGATGATCTCTGTGAGGGCCCTGGCTCACCCACCTGCTGAGGACAGCTTCACACCCAAACCACCCTGTCTGCTGGAAACCAGCAGAGCTGGGGATCCCTGTTCTGACCCAGCAAGGAGGGTACTCATGGGAAGGATGGCTAGGCAGCAGCCCGAGGCTTCCCAAGGCCAGGGAGAGGGACCCTGGGGACGCTGCAGATGGGGAAGGAGTGACAGGACTTGCATGAGAGGGCAAAGAAAGAATGTAGATGATTCATCAAAAGTGAACGAGGAGAGATGTCTGACAGCCCTGGGATATGAGGCTGCAGCTCCAGACAAGTTGATCCTGAGACCCTGAACCATTCCTACCCCTGCCACAGCTCACCCCAACATGAGCCATTGCTTTGATTACCCTAAAAGAGTAAAGGAAGGATGGGTCAGAGTGCAACCACCTGAAAACCACAGTCTAGGCAGCCCCTTTCACTGGCCCAACACAGCTGCGGTCACTGGGGACTTGAAGAAGGGATTTTTATAACAACAAAAGTCTCAGTGGTTGCTGACATTTGCCAGATACTGGGGTGCATAATCAGTGCTTAATCAGTGAGCACTGCTGTGCCAAGCCTGGCTCTTCATAAGCCGAGCAGATGCAGGCACCAGGACTGATGCTGGGCTGGCTTCCCTTGGAAGGACCAAGCTGGACTCTGCAGGACCTGGCTCTGCAGCCAGAAGCCAGGCAGAGCAGACGGGATCCTCTATTTAAAGTATGGTAACAGGGTCACTGAAATGTCTGCCAGCAAAAGCACTTGGATACCTTGATCTAATTATAGCTGGCATTATCAGGCTGCATTACAATTAGCAAGTCAGTGGCCAGTCTCTATTTCTGGTCTGCAACACGAGGCAGGTCAGTATTCCAAGGAAGAAGGAGAAGGGAAGCAGGAGGAGCAGGATGGAGATACCTCAAAGTGTGTTTAAATAAGAAGCACAGCTGCTTCCGAGTGTTGTGGAAAGACGAGTTTTATTTGGAAGGTGTTTATATGGAAAGTCAAGCACAAGCCATCCCTTCAGCACAGCTTCTGTCAGTCATCTGCAGGCAGCTCCTGACCCTGCACCCGCTCATTTCCCCTGATGGTGAGGGCTGTCTGCACCTCCAGCTGAGCTCTGGGTCCCACCAGACCTGGGGGCCCTGTGCTTCAGAGTAGAAACCTGGCCCAGCTTTTCATGGAATTGTTAGGGTTGGGAAAGTCCTCTCAGATCATCAAATCCAACCATTCCCCCAGCACTTCCAAGGCTACCATGTCCCCAGGTGACACATTCACACAATTTTAAAATCCTTTGGGGGGGTGGTGACTCCACCCCTGCCCTGGGGCAGCCTTTTCCAGCGCCTGACCACCCTTCCAATGCCTGACCACCCTTCCATTTCTTCCAGTGAAGAAATATTCCTTAACATCCAATCTTTTCTTAGCTATTTAGAAGACAGATTAAAGCAGCATCCAGGAGGTAACCCAACCACACATCCTATTTGAACTCCACAGAGCCTATTCCCATTGGCCTGTCCAGTGTTCAGCACCAGACCAGTAACTTAAGGACAGCTGACAGCAGCCAGAATCCCTGGAAATGGCTGGAATTTTTAGAACATATTTTTGTTTTCTTTGAAAACCAGAGTTTTGTCAAACTTAGAGCATTTGATGCAAAGTATACGATGCTAATTGAAGCAGAAGGAACCATCTGATGAGTCCCAAATTAAAATGTTCCTTTGTTTTGGCTTTCAAACATTCCATGTTAATACTAATGCACAATCTGAATAGAAAGTAAATTTGCATGTCCTTCCCCTAAAAATTCTTTCTCAAAACAATAGTTTTACTCATTTGCATTTTGACAATAACAACTGTCCCCTCTCTGACCAACATCTGTGCTGTGACAGAGATGCTGGGCGCATCTGCCACGGCCTGGTGAGTCATTCTGCACCCCAGTGTGCCTGTGCCACTTGGGGGACTGGACCTACAGCAGCGTCATCTCCCCCCTGGGCAGACACCTTCTAGCTGGAAACCCATCCCTCAGGAAGCATCCCAAGAGTGGACACAGCAAGGAGGCAGCAGGATGTGCTGCTGAGAGCCCAGGGGTATGAATGTGGTCATGAAAGGGACTGCAGGACCTTGGGAGAGGTGGGATCCTGAAGACAATGTAAGACAACCAGGAAGTTTCCTCTCTCTCTGGATTTGAAGCAGTATTTCGGCTGGGATCTGCACACCTGTGCCACTGTCACATGAAATCCTGTTGTCACCATTTAGTGAAGGGTTTGGGGGTGTTGGAGCTAAGAGCTGGACATTCCCCTGCCGTGTGCACCCAGAACCCCTCCTGTGCTGGACTGAGCCCCACTGTGGGCAGCAGGGGAGGGGGGGATTCTGCTCCCTCAGGTGAGACCCCACCTGCAGAGCTGCCCCAGCTCTGGAGTCCCTGAACAGTAAGGACGTGGAGCTGCTAGAGAGAGTCCAGAGGAGCCTATGGAGATGCTCCAAGGGCTGGAGCCCCTCTGCTCTAGAGCCAGGCTGGGAGAGCTGGGGGTGCTCACCTGGAGAAGAGAAGGCTCCAGGGACACCTCAGAGCCCCTGCCAGGTCCTGAAGGGGCTCCAGGAGAGCTGGAGAGGGACTGGGGACAAGGGATGAAGGGACAGGACACAGGGAATGGCTTCCCCACTGGCAGAGGGCAGGGATGGATGGGATATTGGGAAAGAATTCCTGGCTTTCAGGAATTCAGCACCTGGTGAGGGTGCTGAGGCCCTGGCACAGGTTGCCCAGAGAAGTTGTGCCTGCCCCTGGATCCCTGAAGTGTTTCAGAACAGGTTGGACAGGATTTGGAGCAATCTGGGACAGGGGAAGGTGTCCCTGCCCATGGCAGAGGGTGCAACAAGATGAGCTTTAAGATCCTTTTCAAGGCAAACAGTTCCATGAACCTATGATTGTATGCAAGCAAAGATCTTTTTCTGACTCCCAACCATGACAAGGACCATTTCATGACTGGCACATGGCAGTGTGTTTCACTCTCAGAATTAACAGTCTACTTTAAACCCAAAAATCCATCCATATACAGACAACAAATACATAAAATCTAAAAAGTAGCATGGTCAAAAATTCCTTTCCTTGGGCAAAATCCCCATCACTTTGCTTGTTTTTAAGAATTCTATCATTTCCCTCTGTGATTGTTTTTAATGAATATATCTATCACTTCTCCCTGAGCAGCAGGATGGAGCACTTGGGCTCTTCAAGCAGGCTGTGTGAGCATGATGGATTGTCCATGTGCCAAGTTAGAGGAACGTGCAGACTTGATCCTGTCTTGCTGGGATCCAGGTTTTCAGAATTCCCCTACGAACAACTACAGCTTTTATCCTAATTAAAAAGATACAAGGGGAAATAAAGAAAACTATGAAATCCAACCAAGGTCTTTGCTCACATGCAATCAGGAAGGATGGGTGAGGTGGTTCCTGAGGGGCTCAGCCATCCTGAGATCTTCACCTCCCTCCAGTCCCACCAGCTGAGCCCCCACATGGTGGGCAGCCCCAGGCTGTGCTGGCAGCCCTGCCATGCTGTCCCCAGTCCCCAGGCACCCCCAGGCACCCCCAGGCACCCCCAGGCACCCTGTGTGTCCTGCAGCCTGCTCTCAGCCGTGCAGTGTGCGGGGACAGATGCCCCAGGGATGTGCCATTGTTTAGTCTATGCGCAGCCCTGGTGCTGCAGCCGCCTCTTGTTTTCCATGGCCCCGCGTCCCACACTGCACACAGCAGTGGAAAAGCTTGTTATTCTGGGCTGCTGGGCAGCCAGGCCCTTCCAAGAGCACAGAGCAGTGATGTGGTTAAGGCGAGCCAGCCGCAGAGCCTCCATGGCTTCAGCTCCTGGCTGGCACCCATCTCCTCCAGCAGACCATACTGCCTGCACCAGTGGGACAGGCAGGTGACACGAGCTGGCTGTGCTGGGCACGCTGATGGGCTCTTGTGTCCAGGTGTCCTTGCACGGGTCTGCAGGGAGGGTGAAGGATGGGAGAAGGGTAAGAGAACAAGCCCAGACCCTAAAGGCATCAGGACAGCTGCCCAGAAATGAGGCTCAGCATCCCACTGGCCTCAGTGCTCAGGAATGGTACAAAGCAGTGCCAGGACATGTCCCTTTGGGTGATGGAGCACTGCAACAAGCTGCCCAGGGGGGCTGGGGGCTGAGTCTCCTTCCCCAGATATATCAAAACCACACCTGGGCATGATCCTGTGCCACCTGCTGTAGCTGATGCTGTGCTTTAGCAGGCGTTGGGCAAGATGACATCCAGAGATATCTTCCAACCCCAGCCTCTCCCTGATTCCATACCACACACAGCCTGACCCATGGCTCTGCTGCCTGTGCAAGATCTGGGTAGCTGGAGGTTCTGGTGACCTCCAAGGGCACCCAGTACCTCTGTGTTTCACTCATGAAGTTCCTCAAACTGGTAAAGACCTAACAAAGAAATTAAGACCTATTAAATCCCAACCTATGGAGGATACTGGGCAATCAAAGGGAAAAAGGAGAATGGCAAAATTCCACAAGTCTGATTATGAGATGTAACACTGGTGTTCACCAGCACCAAAGAGGAAAAACTCATTGAAGTATTTCAATGGTCAGAAGAACACAATCATAAAATGCCACTGTATTACCACAGCACTGTTCTACCCTCTAAGGTTCCTCTCCTAGACAGAGAATGTTTATTAGGGACAGCTGGGCCCACACCACAAAGCCCACGCTGCTGCCAGCACCTCCTGGGTCCAGGATGAGCTGCAAGAAGATGCAGAGCTGGAGTGGCACCTGTGGAACTTGTGCCCTCACCCCTGGGAAGTGGAGATGCTCCAGGCTGCAATTCCAACCACATCTGTCCATGCTAAATAAAAACCTCCCTCTGGTTTTCCCTCAGGATTTGTGAGCACATCAGGAATTAAACTCCAGTCTCCTGGGCTCATTGCACTGGTGGAGGAATCTGCATCTTTTTCTCTTCACTGTGTCCCAGTTCTTCCAAGTTCAATGAAAACCCCTCCACACCTTTCCCAAAGCACTTCAACATGCATGGGGATGCAGGACGCTGCTTAGCGGCCCTTGAAATAGTGGGGACCAGGAGAAACACATCCCTATGGGCACACCATGGCTTCTTCAAACTTCCTACCAGTCCAAAATTTCCCTTGAAAAGGCATGACAGGGAGTTACAAAGGTCCCTCTTGCAAGAAGGGGGGGAATGCAGGAGAAAAAAGCCCTTGGAGTGCCTCCCCCACAGCCAGCTCCAGCCCCGCGGCTGCCATGGACGTTTCAGGGACTTGAAGGGATTTGCGACGCAATAAAAACATTCCTGTTTGCAAAGCATGAAACCCCAAAAGTTTATGGGAAACCACTGTCTTCAGGATGTCTGCATATCTTCAGGCATCCTGGGAGCTGTAGTTCAAAGAAACCAAGAAAAAGCAAGCAGCCGATAATGATGGTTTCTGGATGGAGGTTGTGTGACTATTGGCTCCCGCATGAAAGCCTGCATTTCTGGGATGCTGAGCCCATTTCTGCAGCCAAGTGAGAGGAGAGCTCCTTGGCGCCTGGGGCACAAGGGACTCCAGCATCACAGTGAAGGAGAGTGAGAGGCACCCAGGGAAGGGCAACCCAAAAACCAGGCATTAATGACTGGGAAAAGGGGTGTGCTGCAGCAGATGTCAAGAGGGACAGACCAAAGCCATTTCCAGGGCTGGGAACCTGACTGGAGCATGGCCTCGCCTGTCAGCTAAAACCTCTGTGCCTCAGTTTCCCCATAAACTATTATTATCCCCCTATTCCCAAGGGCTGCAAGGATTGGCCTTTGCTGTTTGAACACTCATGGGGAGCTGACCTCCTCAGAAGCCAGCTGTGCCCCAACAGCATTAAATCACCTCTGGGCCCATTTCCTCTGAGCCCATGAAGGACAGCTGGACCAGCCAGGCTGCTGAAAGGCACTTTATTCCCACACAAGACACTCTTCATGCAAGAGTCACCTCCCAGCAGGAGAACCAGCAGCAGGTGATGTGACACCCTCCAGATGAGGCACTGCCCATCAGCACAACTGCCACACCTGAAATGCCCTGGGGTGCAGGGGCAATGGTGGGGGGGCAGAGGTGTGAGAGGCTGCGTATCATCCTGGACTGAGCATGGAATGATGCAGGAGAGACTTTCATTTCCGACCAAGAAATCCCGAAGCAAAAACCACAACCTGGGTAAAGCCAGGACCGGAGACATGAGCCAGGTGACCTTCCCACTACCTGCTTTTTATCATAGGCTTGGGCTTCACAGGCCAGAGCGTGAGACTGCCCCGTGGCTGTGCAAGGCCCTCGCTGACACAGGACAAGATCTGCCCACCAATGCACCATGACACAGAGCTGCAGGGACAAACCCACAGCGTCAGACTTTGCTCCAGCTGAGAGAACCAACCCCAGCCTAGTGTGCTCTGCTGGCTGCTATCAACCTGAAGGCCTCAAAAGTGGTTTCCAACACTTGGAAAGCAAAGGTAAACCACAGGAGAGTATGTCCTTGGGGAAAACCTGTAGCCCTGAAGAACAAAGAAGAGGTGGAGCATTCACACTGGCAATAGCAGTACGGATGCTATTCTATGGACAGTCTCCAGCTGTGGCATCTTCCTGCTCCAGAGCAGAATATGGTGCATGTTGTTGACAAAGCCACATGTTGGTGCTTTGCAAACACTGCCAATAGGGTGGGAACACCACAGGAGGCAGGTACCCAGGACACAGCACTCTTCACACCTCACTGCCACTCTGTCCAGGCTGTCACAGAGCAGGGGCTTTCAACATCTCAGCACCACTCTGGTGTAACAAGGCAGCAGGTCCACAGGCCACTGCAGTCCAGAGTTGAGTTTCTGGAGGTTCTGCAGAGACACCTTGGTTTTGCAGAGCTGAGCCCTCTGCTCTGGAGAAGAGTGGTTAGAATGTTTCTGGGCCAGCTGTGCCTTCACAGGCAGTGGAAAGGGCACCATGAGATGGTCAAAGCCAGGGCACATAAGGTGAAGACCTACCAAGATTTAAGACACAATGCCAGTGCCTCTTGCTTCCTTCTCCTTGACTGCCAAACTCACACAGCAACCCTGATCTGCCCTGAAACTAAACCCAGATGGACCGAATCGGCCCAGTGGACACAGCCAGTTCCCTGCTCCGAGGCTCCAAACTCCAGGCAATACCCACAGGCCATTGGCCAATGTCTGCTCCACCTCTCCCAAGGCAGGAAATCTGCACTGTCTAGCAATGGCTGTCCCTGCTCACTTCAAACCTCAGTTTGGAGCCCTCATCCTGCTCCTCAGACGTGATAAAACCCAACTGAGGAAGGTAGTGGGGGCTGCAGGAGCAGAGCAGGTGCTCAGAAACCAGGACTAGCTCCCAGCCAAGCCCAGCCAAAGCACAGCATGTGCCTCCTACACCCGCCTCTTCTACTGCAGGTCTTCACCTGCACTGCCCAACCCTGACTGAGCCTTTTCACTGCACCACAAGCCTCTGGAACGGACATCTTCAAAGTAGAACCTCAGGAAGAGAAGGGAGAAGCATGAAGCTGCTGTTAAAGGCCATTTTTGAAAAGAAAAGCAACCATCTGGGTTCAGAGCACCTCCCAGCAGCAGGAGGAACACACAGGCACTGCTGTGGTTTGAGACAGGTTGGCTCAATGCTCCCCAACACGTACCCCAGGCCTTCTGCAGTCATTTCCCTTTGAATTAACACTGCTTCTCAGATCTGACTGACAATGCTGACGTCTGTCTATTATACCAGAAGTCATTCCCAAAGCTCCTGTATCTTTTTCCAAAGGAGCCAAAGCAGCAAAAGGTTATTAGCCAGGGAGACAGTGAGCACAGGGAGGGAATGTGCTGTTCTTTGACATGAACTGTGCTAATGAACATTATAGAATTAAAGATCAGTAAAACCTTAATGACAACTTCAACCCTAGAAAAGCTGCCATTCAACCCCAAGGAAAACAGCCAAGAAAGAAGAAAGTTCACTGTGGATTCTGGGTCCACATTCCAGAACCTTCACCTCCAGCACAAGGGTGCTCCATTAAAGCAGAGTCTGGCATTAGGCTCATCACAGAGGTATCCCAAGGCCCTCTGCTAATTCTGGGTATGATTACAACCAGCCACCACCTGATCCTGATGGAAAGCAGTTAGGTGATAGCTGAACCGGGGCTTTGCAAGCTGCTAAGAACACCATGCAGGCACGAATCCCTGTCTTTTCTTTCAGCACATACCCTGGGGACAAGTAGCCCTGGTGTCCTCTCTCCTCAATGCCTCCTTGGAGCTAGTTAATCCACAGAGAGGAGCTGCCACAACATGATGTTTGTGGCCTAGCAAGTGGCTTTCAGGTTTGCTTGAATGGCTTGAAAACTTGAGTGGTTTTCAGGTTTCATCTCCTTAGCCACTGCTCCTTGGACTACTTTTACAGGAGCAAGTCCAACCAAACACTTCAGTATGTGCTCAGCTCCCAGGTAAGAGCAGCCTGTGGACATCAGTGCTCCAGAAAAACACTTTCCTGGATGTGATGAAGATGCCACCACCAAAGCCCTACCTGAGTGAGACCTCCCAGGGCTGCCTCTCCCTAGGAAAAACAGCAAACCTATATTCAGTATCAACCTACACTTCAGGTGTTTAAAAACAAGCACAGTTCACTCTGCTCTACAAAACAACAAAAATCCTGGAAAGAACAGAGCACAAACTGTACCTTCACACATGCCCCACCAAGTGTCAACACAGGGTGAGCAGAAGCATGTGAGTCCAAAGAGAGTCCCATTTTCTGGGGAACATTAATGCAGTCCTGAAGCTGATGGTGACAGGTGAGCCCCAGGCTCCTGGCTGTGCTGGGCTCAGTGGGAGATGGAGCTGGACCCCTGTGGGACGGAGGCTTCAAATTAGGAATGCAAACATTGCCCCCCCCACCCCCGCTCAGCAGAAGGGTACACTCAAAGTGTCCCCTTGTCTGGGACAGCCAGTGGGTGAAGTGAGGCGATAACAACAGCCCTGCCAGAATCCAAAATATACCCGCAACTTGTTTTGAATTACTTTGTGCTGGGCTTTAAAATATGCTGAAAAATTTCCATCCAGTCTGGCTGTGGAGAAGCAGGAGGAGCCTGGGGTTTGTTTCCACGTACAGTGATGCTGATCTGAATTTCTCCCCATGGGTGGTGAAAAGAGAACACTCAGGGAGGGCAGTACTGAGAGGAGCAAGGGGACAAGCAGCCACCCAGTGTGCTCTGGGAGTGATTTTGGGTGGGGACTGCACAGTACCCACACCAGTGGCTATAGGGGGGAGCGAGGCTCCTTCCCAGCACAGGGAAGCACCCCACGGACACATGAAGCTGTGTGAAAGCACAGAGGGAGATCTGTTCCCTAGGCACAGCAGCACAGCCCCTGCTGCACTGGAACTTCTCACTTGTGGCTCAAATCAACGTGGCTCCATTGCAAACAAACCTGTGGGAGGGAGAGACAAAGAAAGAACCCCTCGAGGAATCTGCAAGGCACTGGAGGAGCTAAAAATAACCACCACCAACATATCAATCTAGAAACAGCTAAAATCCCTAATAATAGAGGGTTGCCAGGTGGAGGAGGGAAATGCCTGGCACCCTGTACGCTGGCTCTGCCCACCAAGGATCCTGCAGAGAGTGGGGGAACAGGAATGTGGAACTGAGGGCCTCTGCCTCCAAAAGGCACCAGATCCCATACAGGGAAGGGTGGCATTGTTTCCCTGTTGTTTCTTACCTTTGTGTTTTCAGAGTCTCTTGAGATGGGCCAGGTGACTCCAAAGAACCAAGGTGCTTCAGCCAAACTTCCCAGTCCTTCCTCCGCTCCATTCCAAGCTCCAGAAATGGAGCCAAATCTCGTGTCCTTTCCAGTTCTGGTCAACATCTTTCTCATATCCCTCTGGTCAGATCAGTCTGATCTTAGGACTCATCTCTGTATCTATCAGTGCTTGTCTCTGCCATTTACCCCCTCCCAGACCCCTCCAAGGATGCATATCCCAATCCAGGCCTTCCACCCCTGAACATGTGCCACCACAGACAGAAACCTCAGAGTGCAGGTCACGATGATCTCACAACTGCAGAGTAACAGAAACACTCTTGGAAAGCGAATAAAAGGCTCTGGATGGCAACTCAACTGCAATGTGAAATTCAAATGTGAATTTTAGGACTTCACAGGACCAGAAGATGGAGGTGCTAAGTGAGCAGGGTGTAAGAGCCCTGGGTTTGTTCACCAGGCACACAAGAGAATTCCTAGCCCACTGGAAGGTCCCAGCACATGGGCAGAGAGCTGCTCCTGTCCTCCAAGGACCGGCAGGGAAGAATGGCTCCCAAGGGGGACTGGGAGATCTCCCCGTGCTTGTGCCATCCTCACCCCCATACTACCATTTATGAGAGGACGGCATGTCCACAGCCAAGCAGAGATGTGCCATAGGGGTTGCACCCATCCACGGTCTGGGACAACATCCTCGGTATGTCCCCACCCCAGCCATGGCACAGCTCCCCAGATCTGAAGGGGGGACATGAGGCAAGGACAGGCCACCCAGGAGCAGGGACAGGAGCCCAGGAGGAGGTAATTTGATGTCTTGCCCTTGCCTTCCCTGGCCCGGCTCAGCTTAGGTGACAAGTGCTACAGGAAAGGGGATGCTGCTCTCCTGACACCAATACCCACTGCTAATCCCACGGCTTTATCTGTCACATCCTGCCTGGCTCCTGAGGTGCTGCACAGCCTCCAGCTCGCCCAGCTCTGCTCCCTGTCTGCCTGCTTCCCCACCCCATCTCCTCACTCCCTCCTTTTTGATAAAAGCTCCAGCAGGGGAAAGAGGCTGTTGACAGGGTATTTGTTAAATCAAATGAGTTCAGAATGAGTGGCAGCCTCATCAGGCAGTGCTCCCAAGTCTCCTGCCACAAAGTACTTCCCTGGGCTGGGAGGGGAGAACAGGGCTGTAGTGGGGCTTGGGACTCACCCCTGGGGTCGATGCCAACAGGTCGAGTGCGCAGCAGGTATAGCACTGGGCAAGGAACTATGGAAGAACAGGAGCAAAGCTCCCAGTGGCCACCAGCCCCTGCCCTCCTGGGTGCCTCTCCATCCCACTGTTCCCAGCAGGGACCCCCATATCCCTCACATCCCAAACCCCCAGGGACCAGCAGCTCGCCCTGACATTCCCATCCAGCACCTCCTCTCTGGCTGTGAAGCAAGAGCCCTGGACATGCCTGGAGGGATCTTCCCAGGGACACAGAGCCCAGCCCAGAAGTCCCCATGGTAGCACCCACCCAGGGCACAGGAGCCCCAGAGGCAGATAACCTGCACTGTGCAAGTGCTGGGGCATGCAGCTCAGCAACAGCCCAGCTTTCCAGCTCAGGAATGTCCAAATAAATACAGAAATACATAAAAAGGCCATAAATAAGGTTGCCTGAGATGGCTGTTTGTTTCTCGCCTGGCCAGGACCCCTGCTCCCCCGCTGCTGTTTGCCTTGGCAGATGACAGCTGGGTAATTTGTTTCCATTGCAATGAAGTCCCAATTAACTGGAATAAACTTTTTACACTAAGTGTGTTTGTTTAACAAACTGGCTCTTTCAGAGCCTCACCGAGACCTGATTGATGCATTTGAGGGGAGTGGAAACATGCTGGGTGCTTGGACATTAAAGCTGCAGTGTCTGAGCAGGCTGGGGCTGAAAGGGCTCTCTCTATGTTTGGGAAATCAAAGCTGACACCTCTGATGTCTGGACTGGGACAGGGATTTCAGCATGGCCTTTGTGTACAAATATTGACAGTGTCTCGTTCGCTGTGGCTGACACCCCCTCCAGTGTCCCCACGGGGCAGGAGATCCCCCAGGGCCACGCTCTGCTCTGCTGGGAGAAGGTGGGATCCATCACACTACTAGGATGCACGTGGTCCCTCCTGGGAACAGCACTGGGGGCTCCAGCCAGCCAACAAAATCCCAAAGAAAGGTGGGACTGACTCCACAGGGCACTCTTAATGAAGCAGAGCCAATGTCTGCAGAAGCAGCCATGCTCCTCCCTCCCTGCCTTCAGAGATCAGCTTCACGGCTCATGAAACCATTGATTTACACCAGCAAAGCCAAGATGGTGAGAGACCAGTCTGCGATAGCTAGAAACCAGTCTGAGATGGCTAAAAACTGGTTGGGAGACTGAGTCTGTTCTGGTTCACACCAGAGTTTTCAGCAACACACTCCAGCTGAGGGGAGGTCAGAGAACAGAGAAACCTGATAGAAGTCCAGAAGCAGTGTCCTCCTCATCCTCAGCTGGGACCTAAATGACAAAGCCAAGTGGACAAATGGCATAATAGGGCTCTGGCACAACTGAGAGCCAAGGCAGGCAGTGAAGGGGCTGCCTGGGCACACCTGGAGACAGCAGCTCTTGTGCTGTGCCTCCTTCGGGACCATCACTGCTGGGAGCACCCTCGGGACAAACAAAACTAAGCCCCCACATCTGCTAGGTGGTGGCCTGGGATGCAGAGGGACAAAAGAGGATTGCCACGGACAAAAGATGACCCAACCACCCCCGCAGTGGTGCCAAAGGCAGGTACCAAGCACCACTGCTGGCTCTAGTGGGATGTCCCACAAGGAGGGAAAAGCCACAGCACAACTCCATGGCAGAGACCACGCCAGGACAAGCCCCACACTGGAGCTGTGTTCCAGCTGCCTGGTGAGACACTGCCTGAATAATAAGCACTTCTGGAAAACAAAGCACTTCTGACATCTGAGGGGAGAATGAGTGCAGCTGAGCTTTCTCTCCCTGGGTGCTTTTCCCTTCCTACCTCAGACTGCAAAGGAAAATCTCCAACAGACCCTGCTTGAGAACTGTCAGCTCCAGAGGTGCTCTTAAAGCATTCATTGGGAAGGAGTTTCTATTTCAACTCTAAAAATGGGAATTTGAAGGTCCTAGAGTTCCTTTCATCTGCTTCTCCAGCCATTTCCTTAAAGCACCACACACATTTCCATTTACTGTGGGACAAGGTGGTGTTTTCCTGAGGCTGGGGATTGAGCTACCTCCCACAATTCCTTAGCAAAATGCTCCAAAATCTGCCCGAAGTCAGCCTGCCTGGGCTGTTCACAGCTAAATTCAGTCAAGTCTTTAATTTAGGTGTAAATACCATTATTCATTGTTCCAGGCATTGTTCCATGCATTCCTGTGCCCAGAGCAGCTCTGGCTGCCCCTGGATCCCTGGAGGTGTCCAAGGCCAGGTTGGACAGGGCTTGGAGCACCCTGGGATAGTGAAATGTGTTCCTGCCCATGGCAGGGGTGGAACAAGATGAGATTTAAGGTCCCTTCCAACCCAAACCATTCCGGGATTCCATGATTCTTTAGTGATTTATCCTACGTTCAGAATGTGTTGAAGCCACCAGTGGCAGCACTGATGGCAGAGCTCTGCACTGTCTGCCCAGGCTCCCTGTGCAGTCCATGGGGAGACAAGAATTAATTTCCTCATAAACTAGATGGAATGCTGGTCATGATGCCCTTTCACATGATTCCTAAGCCTGAACAGACAAATAAGCACCCTCATCCCTTCCACTGCACAGCCACCGCACTACCCTAAATCTTGTGTCTAATGCCAGAAACTTGCAGGAAAGCTTAAATCTTTGGATCAGACTCCATGCACACAGCTTTGTCAGGATGCAGGAAAGACAGTGCATTTCCTCCTTTAACACCCTTGGTGGCACTTTTCCTTGAGCAAATCATCACTATCTCCATGTGTCCCCGCAGTCTGCCAAGCACAGCCCAATCCTGCTGACCATCCCTCCCAGAGAGAGCCAGAGGAGCTTCC
Source organism: Cinclus cinclus (assembly GCF_963662255.1). NCBI lineage: Eukaryota > Metazoa > Chordata > Aves > Passeriformes > Cinclidae > Cinclus > Cinclus cinclus. The sequence goes on from NC_085061.1 coordinate 10,779,024, forward strand.
CAGAGATCCAGCTGATTTCTCAAAGAACCTGGGGCTGCCCCATCCCTGGAAATGTTCCAAGGATGGGGCTTGAAGCACCCTGAGACAGTGGAAGATGTCACTGCCCATGGCAGAGGGGTAGAACTAGATGATCCTTAAGGTCCCTTCCAACCTAAACCCTTGTGTGATTCTCCAGTGCCATGGCCCAGCTGTCAATCTGGCCCTGCAGGTGGGAGCATGGAGAGAAAATACCACCATGGCATTTGAATAAAAACCCAGATTAATATGTGGCTGTTCCAAGAAACTGCATCAGAGCTTGTGCTGCGCTGAGGGACAAAACTCTTGAGATGATATGAGGCAGCAAGGTGGAGAATGGAGAATGAGGAATGGGAAATTCTCCCTCATGAGCAAAAATTGAAGGCACTCCACACTCCTGGAACTCTGCTGCTATACGTGATTGGCAGTGCCTGCGTGGGAGGGTGGTAGGGAGTGAAGAGGAGGACACTGCACACTTACAATACACACCATGATACGTTTTTCTTTGGAATTATAGATCTTTAGCAGTTGGTGCTTGAATAAACACGTATTTATGTTCCCACTAAGGACTGGGACAAGGCACAGCACATCAAACCTGAGCCAGCTGCAGGAGCTCAGCCTTAAATGCATGCTCCCAATGGATAAGGAATAATGTGTTAGCATACTGGGAGACTCACAGATCCAGCAGTAAAACATGGAGTCATGAGAGGGGTTGGGTTCCATCTAGTTCCAACCTCCTGCTATGGAGTGCAGAATAGAGTGGTCAATATAAAATAAATATTAAAATATATAGGAAATTCATTAGGGAAACTAAAGAAGCGGAAAATGCGTGTCTGGACATGGAAAATCTGCTATTGGGAGCCAAACAAAGGCTAGCAATAGGTCTAGTTTTAAGGAGCACTGGGGCTACTTTAATGCAGAGTCTGTAGGATGCTCAAATGATGCAGAAAAAGAAAGCACAGTCCATATTTATTCCGTGTTTGGGAAAAAAATGTGAGTAAACTAATTCCTAGGAGAGATGAAGCTCTCCTAAATCATTAGCATCCGTGTGTAGCAAAAGTGGCCAAATAGCACCAAGCACTCAGCACAGCCTACACATTCTCAAAAGCTGGGGAGAGGTTTCTGGGCTCTGCTGCTTGTTTTGAGCAAAGTTCAGGTTGCCACATCCAGATGGAAATGGCTCCTTCCCCCCAACATTCCCACCTGGCAGTAAGGGTGACCTAGTTAACAACCAAACAGTCAGCCTGATAGAAGACCCAGAAGGCAGGGCTCATCTGGAATTAAATTAAGAAATAATTAAAGGGTGCAAGTTCTAATTAAAGTCAGTTGCTGTGTCTTGGTGGAAGAGATCTTATCAAATGAGCCCGGTGTCACTCTGTAATGAACACTCACTTGCAGGAAAAGGCCCTGTGCACAGGCCTGTGGCTGCACAGGCACAACTCTCAGCGCTCCTTGACCTTCTGATCTCAGAAGATGGGGCTGTGCAGCCCAAATCAAGTATTTTAAATAGATTTAGAGCCGGCTGACAGGTCTCACACAGGAGGTATCAATGGGGAATCGTTAGTGAGGCTCCATGGGGAACATGCCAGTCGATATTTCCATCGATGATCACAATGAAAATACAAAATCCTCGCTCAAAAAATTAGTGGATGACAGGAAGATTGATGCAATGGTAAATATTGATGAGGAGAGAGGAAATGTGGGATGCCTGGTAATGCAGAGCCCATTCAAACACTGTACATGATAATGCAGCCCAGCACGGGATAACGCAGCTCCGGAGAGGGATTTCAGGCTGTATTTTTGAAGAGGGACTGGATCCCAGACAAGAGGGAGCCTCCAGAATGGGTCAGGGGTCACCACGGGTGAGCAGCCCAGCACAAGGCTCTGATGTGATGCTGTGATGAAAAAAAGCTGATGCACTTCTTGGGGGAGAGCAGGAGAGCTGCATGTACTGCACTGCTGGGACTGCCACTGCCAGTCCTGCAATTAAAGTGTCCACATTTAAAGGGGACACTAAAACAGCAGAGCCTGGAGGGATGAGTCACAGAATTGACCTGACAGCTGGAGAAAATATCATACTGCAAAAGATTTGAGCTATGTTGAGTTTATTGATAAAAATCTGCCACCTACCAAAAAACAGAGTGGGGCCAAACTGCTTTATCAGTGAGACATGCCAGGAGGCAGGGACTGGAAAGTGGAACCTAGCAAATTCTAGCAAGTTTTGGGTCAGGATTAGATATATCTTGGAGATCGCTCAGAGAGTTAGGTAATTTTCAGAAGGCAACTGAAACCTCTCCAGGAGCTTGTGGGCAATTCATATCCCTGCAGCAGATGGGAGGCCAAAGGAGGGGTCTAATGGACCTAAATCCCACCAAAGGAATCCCAGCAGACAACTGGAGCTCCAGGACTGACTCCTGCCATGCACAGGATGAAGGCTCAGAAGGGGTGTTTCATGGCTTTAAACTGACAGAGAGCAGGTTTGGAGTAAATGCTAGGAAGGAACTGTTCCCTATGAGGGTGATGAGACCCTGGCACAGGGTGCCCAGAGAAGCTGTGGCTGCCCCTGGATCCCTGGAAATTCCAAGGCCATGTTGGACATTGGGGCTTGGAGCAACCTGGGACAGTGGGAGGTGTCCCTGCCCACGGCAGGGGGTGCAACTGGATGAGTTTTGAAGTTCCTTCCAACCCAAACCATTCTGGGATCCTATGAGATAGTCCTGGCCTTGGAGCAATGAAGAGCTGGGGTGGCACCAAGCTCCTTAAAGAAGTACTGCGTTACAAGTCCAGCTACCTCTGAAGAGTCTCCATCAAGTGTTGTGCCAGAAGCAAAGCATGAGGGAAGGACCCCTCTGTCTCTGAGAAAGCCCAGCAGGGATTTCTGGCTCAGCAGCTCAGGAACCACCTCTTCCCACTTTGTCCCTTTTGTACCCGGCTGTCTTTGGGACCGATGGCTGCTGTGGGTGGAGCAGTACCTCCTATAGCTAAAGCATCTCTGTGTTGACTCACTGCAGCAAACATTTTTGCTCTCTTGCTGAGGGGAGAATGCAGGCTTGGTTATTTGTTGAAAAATGTCCACCTTCCTACGCTCAATTCCCTTTCCATGATTAATGCCAGGCACCACAGTCATGGCAGGGCTGCAGCTGGTACTTAGGTGGCTCCTGTGCCAGCCTGAGTGCTAAGCTGGCAGCATCATCCTCCCAGCACCTGAGGAGAAAGCAGCACCAGGCTCAGAGCAGCAGGGCAGGCAGATGCCATCCCAGTGTCCCCACCAGTGGCCCGGGGAGTCCCAGTGCCCAGGCATGGAGGGGCTGTGCCCACTCTGCTCCCTCCTTCTGGAAAAAGCAGCAAGGAGAGGGACCCCATGGTGAGCAAGGAGTCTTGTGCTGCCCAGAGGCACCGCAGGGGGACAAGGGCTGAGTCCCAGTCCCTGCTGGCATTTCATGGAGACAGAATCCCCTCAGCACACAGTGCAGGGAAACACATTCCCTTCAGCTGGGACAACAGGAAGCATTACAGAAAGACTTTGAGTCCTTGTGTGGCAGTGCTGGAGACAAGGAATCAGGCCCAGACAGGTTTTTAATTGGAATGGAATTGAAATTACAGGGGGGACAAAATCCAACCCTGCCTTTGTGTAAAGAAAGGGGCTGGGGGATCAGGGAAAAAAGTCCTGCAAGTTTCTATGGCAACTGGCACAGTAAAAGCCTACAACGCAACCTCCCTTAACACGTTAAAAGCTGCAGAGAAACAGTGAAATCCAAAACTTTATTTTATACCAGGTGCAGGAGAGTGGGCACAGGGCCTGGGGTCCTGTGGCCTGTGCACCCAGTGCAGGGTGAAATGAGCTCAGTCAGCCCAAACAACTCCTCCTGGCTGTCCCTTGGGCTCCAGGGACCACTGAAACCAAATCCTTGTCCAAACCTTTCTTGGGTCAACATATTTAATTCTGGTTATCAAGGATCCTGATCCCAGACAGGGCATCTTGTGTCCTGAAAAAAACATGGATCCAGACTGGTTTGGGTTTGAAAGGACCTTAAAGCTCATCTCATTCCACACCCTGCCATGGGCAGGAACACCTTTCACTATCCCAGGGTGTTCCAAGTCCTGTCCAGCCTGGCCTTGGACACTTCCAGGAACCCAGGGGCAGCCACAGCTTCCCTGGGCACCCTGTGCCAGGGCCTCCCCACCCTCACAGGAAAGAATTTCTCCTCAGTATTGAATCTAAATCTCTTCTTTTACTTTAAAACCATTCCCCTGTGTCTGTCCATGTAAAAAAGTTACTCTTCCTCTCTTTAATAAGCTCCTTTAAGTACTGGAAGGTTGACATGAGGTGTCACTTGAAGCCTTCTCTTCTCCAGGCTGAACACCCCCAGCTCTCCCAGCCTGCCTCTGGAGCAGGGGGCCCAGCCCTGGAAGCATCTCTGTGGCTTCCTCTGGACCCATTCTGAGTGCAGAGTATCCCACCACGATCCTCCAGGCCCAGTGGGCACAGAAGCCCAGGACGAGCATCCTCACCCAAGGAGAAATTAAAAAAAGAAAAAGAGCTGTGTACATGCAGACTTCACCAGAACCATGGTCTGCAGCAGGACCTGCCAGGCACATACTGCAGTGCTGCCAGGGCTCCCAGGCTGCTGTGGGGAGAGGACAGGAGCAGGACAGCCAGGCCTTTCGCAGGGGGCCCTGCATTCATCCCAGGTACAAATTGGTACCAGTTTCCAACTTCCCAAGCAAACAGCAATGTTAGCCTGGGCAGGGAGCCCAGAGGCCACAGTGCAAACCAGCAGGGTGATGGCTCCTCCACGCCTGAGCTCGTGTCGGAGCCCTGCCAGCGCCACTCCTCCTCGGGGCCCTGTCCCATTCCCTCCACAGCCCAGAGGAGCAGCCTGCACCTGGCTCTTCTCATAGCAGGAGATCGGCTGAACTCCTGCACCCACTGCAAAGATCCAGAGCAATCCTCTGCCATGCCATGAGATACCCTCCAGTTCATTCCCACTTCTGCTAATTCCCAGCTTCCTGCTGCTTCCCACTGCTCATTCCTGCTTCTCCTAACTTCCCACTCTTAGGCTGCTCAGGGTCACCTCTGCTGTCCATTCCCAAACTGTCATTTGCTGAATTTCTCCAAAGTGTGTTTCCAAGATTCCCTTCCTTTCTCTGTATTCCAGGGTATTAAAGCCCCTCCACCTGCGTGGAGCTCAGACTGAGTCCACTGGCCAAACTCCAGGGAAAATATTTTATAAGTTTGCTGTACAGTTTCAGTGGCTCAGCCCCACTGCCAGGATACCCCAACCAGCACCAGAATCTTCTTTAATTATGTTGTGTGTAAAGGAGATCACTCCTTGACTCTCCAGATACCTACCTTGGCCAGGATCTGGGGTTGGAAGGGAGGAGACTGTGTGCATGATCCCTTCTGGAGGGCTACACTTCCCTTCAGCATCCAACCTGCACCCACCTCACAGACCCCAAAACTGCTCTTCCACCCTCCACAGCCCTGCCATCCCACTGCCACCAGAGATGTTGGAGAGGGTGTTTCGTCTTTCCTACAACCAAAGCTGGGAGCATTCTCCAAACCAATGCAGGTGGTTTGGAGACAGTTTCTTGCATCATTGAGTATCCCAGTGTGCATCCTTCAGTACAGAGAGATAGTCTTGGCATTTCTTCTCCTAGCCCACAGCTCCCTGGTGTCACTGGGACCACCTCTTCCTCCCCACTTCCCATGTGTATCCTCCTCCCTCTGCTCAGCACTTGGAACCTGAGCTCACAGCTGAACAACTCTCAGCCACACAGAAGAAATCAAGCACAGCCTGTATGTGTGTGATTATCATCATTACTACAGCAATAACGTCTGAGGGAAGGAGGTACTGAAATGAAAACATGGCTTAGGAACACATCACGCTTATTATGATGGTCGTTAATGCTTCCGAAATGTAAATACTGATTTCTAGAGCCTTAAAACCACCAACATTTTACGAGATAATGATTCATCAAGGAAATACTTTCATCTAAGTGCTTGCATGGCAAGATTGGAGTCTGGGAGATGAAATGTTCTGCTGTAAGGGCCAGGTGACAAAGAATTAGCTGTGGAGACAGCTCCGTGTAATGACTTTGAGGCAAAACAAACAGGAGCTGCTGCTTTCTGGGAAGTGGTTTCAAAGGTTCCTCACATGTTTGCACATCTGAGGCTAGAGGACAGAGGGCTGGGGCAGCCTTTAATCCAAGACAGAGAGACAGAGCCACGAGGTGCCTGCCTGCAAGGAAGATGGGATCTGCTGTTCTGAGACAGCCAAACCCTCCCGCACGGCCATGGCGTCCCAGGGGACTGGAGAAGAGGATCAATGGAGAGCGTTTGGTGTCACTACAGCTGTGTCTCTCTGACACCTCAGAGTGCCTAGCAGATATTCCCTGCTCCCGAGTGACAGCTCCCTGACAGCTGAGCATCGCCCTGGGCACTGGAGGCAGTGCGGGGGAGGCATGAGGGCAGCTCCCACTGCAAAGTACTGACTTTTTATTAAGCCCAGGTATTTCAGCCTGCACTTGCTAGGGGTTTTATGAGTGTTGTTGCTACCAACATTTCTTTCTGTTTTAAAGAAAATGAGTTCCTGACACTGAAGAGCAAATATATGCCAGGGGCAATTAACAAACACACCGGACAACTTCAGTTGTCAAGACACTTCCACCCAGACCTGCCAGGAGAGCTATTACCTCCCGTCCCAGGAAAGCCTATTCCTTTCTCTGAGCATGGTGTCCTTGCCCCTGGGTCCTCAGCCACTGGCTCCTTGCTGCCTTGACAAAGAAGACAGAGCCCTGGGTTAGAAATTTGGAAGGACCTCTGGAAGCCTGAATATTCTGACAGCATTACAGTTGTATGAGCACCTTCCAGAAGTGGGGTGACAAAGCAGTGAGCAGCTCAAGGGCTGGACTGATACCACCCTGTGTTTCTTTCCTGATCCCCACAAAGTCTGGTCAAATCCCAGACAGAGCACAGCTGCAGCCAGGGCTGCACTGGGGGAGGCATATGCCCACACTGCATCAGATGAGAGTGTTAGGTCAGGATAAACCATTCTGACATGGGAACACACTGTTTTGGAAACATAGGAAGGCACCTGTACCTGTTCACATGGGATGGCTGAAGCAGTCAGTGCAGGTGAGGACACCTGTGCAGATGCTGACTAACAGCTGGACTTGTGGCCATTCCAAACATGCCAGGTTCCTCTCTCAGGTATTTCAGCTACGGGAGCTTGTTATGTACCTGTGCTGGCCTTTCCTTGGCTGGTCTCTACCCCTTTCAGTACTCAGTTGATGTAACTTTTCTTAAGATTAATGCTTCAGTGCTCTCGACTCAGGCTGCATCCTTCTCGTTAACACAAGAAGAGGAAACATTACCTCCCAGACTAAAAACCATGAGACCCAGCTCCTGACATGGGTCAGCTCTTGCAGGAATATCCATAGGGACTATCACTAAAGGCCTTGCAAGCAGAAGGGCATCCCCCAGAGCAGGCAGCAGCAGCATTTCAGCTCCAGTTAACTCCATTCTGGGCACCTCTGACTTCCTATAGCTGAGCTCCACCTGCACTACACCTCCCTGTGAGCTTTCCGCTGCATCTTGGGGCAACCCAGCAGGACATCTGTACCTCAAAACCTCATGGATGGACTGGGAGGAGGGTAAGGACCATCAGAGGCTCATGGGCAAGAGGGGACACGTTTCCATGCCCTTGATCAGCACTGGGATATTCCAGGAGCTTAGGAAACAGCTGCCTGCTGGTTGAGACAGACTGATGGGAACTATGGGGTGCGGACAGCATTTCCATTTCTGAAGGCAAGAGGCAACAAAGGAAGGAAAGCAGTGACTCCAGGAGACACAAAGAAATTCAGCAGATGGACTATCTGATGTCCATTGAGGAAGAGGGCACCTGATTAGAGAAAGCTGAACATGGCAGGAACAGAGCAGGAGTCACTCCCAGGACAAGCAGTGACAAAACTCACTGCTGAGATTTCTGGCATGTGTGCCTCCTTTTTCCACTTTCAGGACCAACACTTGCTCTGAGAGAGCCCCAATGCCTGACACAACAGCAGGGTGGCTCCCACCCTGCTCCCACAGCTCAGGGCTTTGGTGACAGGTGAGCCAGGGTCTCAGTAGCCAGAAAAGGAAAAGCAGGAGCACAGTCAAGTTTGCTCTGGCACATGGGAGCTGCAGGACCAGCTACACACTGCCAGACTTCTCTCAGCTCACCAGCCTCATTGCACAGATGTGTCCAGGAACCATCACAGCTCAGCTCAGCTCCAGGAACCAGCTCTTTCCACGCTCTGGTTGCTCACCACCACTTTGCCCAAGGCTTGGAGAACTGTGAATCTGGGCTGTGCAGCTGCTGCAGAAGAGCTGAGCTGTCTCAAGTCCTTGGCAGGGACACCTGACCTGTGGCATTTTCCAGCAACCTTTCTCTGCTGAGGAAGACCAGCTCCAGCCCTGCCAGCAACTGAAGGGCTCCATAGAGAGCACCTGGTCCAGCCTCACAGACAGCTTCCAACAGGCACAGTTTGGCATGAGCTGGTGGATCCAAAAGCCAGGCGGGATGGGGTAGTGGTACCACAGACTTACCCATCACAACCCCAAAACAGCCATTGAGGAGTGTAAATGGGCTGGGCATTAATCAAAGTCACAGTGTTATAACCAGCCAAGTCACAGCTGCTGGGCCAAACAGTGGAGGTCCCATGGCTTTGTGGCACAGAGAAACAAATACCCGTAAAACATCCTGTACCTACAAGAGCTCCTGCACCAGCACCCCCCAGTCTGACCCAGGAGCTCCACACCTTCAGCGAGATGGGGAGACCATGTTCTCCCTTCAAGGTAGAGAAACATTCCTCATGTCTCAGAGGAGATGAGTTATAAATCCAGTACCACAAATTGTTGCTACCAACTGCCAAAACCACAGGAAACGACAGGAAATCAGAACAGTAAGAGCTCTTTACAGATTTCCTCCAAATCTCCTACTTCAAGCCTCCCCAGAGCTTCAGCTGGACCTGAGACATGGGAGATGCTTCCATCTGTTTCTAAACCTGCCTGTCAAAACAGACTCCTCACAAACACAGCACTACACTCAGGAGCACCAAAATCTTGGACAGCTGCTGGGAAAGGTCACAACAACACAACTATGAGCTCTTTGCCAAATGTGTGTTCATGTTGTGGCGATCCACAATGATTCCGTAACCTCCTGTGATATTCCTCTGAGCTCGCAGAAAGCCATGAGGCATTAAACAAATATTCTGTATTTCCAGCAGTCTTTATCTGCCTGAGGTCTTGGAAAGCTAATGAGCTGCACTGCCTTGGGGGTGAACAGGCAGAGGAGATCCCTCAGTACAGACCTAGAAACCAGCACCTAGTTTTAAAAACTCTTGGTGGCATAAACAGGAGTCAGCAGATAACTGAAGAACATACACACACCCCACACTTGCTCTCCCACCATGGACAGTGAGCAGGCAGATCCGTACAGCATTCCCTGACACAGCCTGTCACCCCTGGACCTGCTCCCTCGGAGCCAAGCCTAGCTTGGACCAAGGATGCTGCCATGCTGCTTGCACTTCTGGGATGCAGCTCTGCAGGAATGCTTGGGAAAGCAGCAAAGAGTGAGCAGGAGCAGAAGGACAGTGAGCTTTGGAGGAGAAATATCCTCAACCCAATTCCTTCTGAATTTTCCAAAGCCAAGGTCCCCTGACAATCCTGTCCATCAGAGCACTGTCCCACAACTTCAAATCCACCTATGCTTTTTGGGTTTTTTTTTCAGTAGAAAGGTGATAACCTGAAGACCTTCACTTCCCCAAGCAAAGCAGGAGCAGCACAAGGTCCCACAGGCGATGTGCTCAGCAGCACAACACATAATTCAGTGCCAGGGCAGAACCCAACTTCTCAGCAGGGCTTTTAACAGAGTTTTCCATTATCCAAATGATGATGGGAACAAACCTGTCCTTCCAGCAAGCACAACCTTCTTACCTGGAAGTTGCCATGCTGTGGTGAGCTTCTGTTACCTAATCCACACAACAAGTAACCAACTGCTTGTGTTGGTGGAGTGGTTTGCAGTAACTTTCTCATGTCCATAGCTCTAAAGACCCCCTTGCCCCCCTCTCCCCCTGCAGCTCACGGTGCTGTACTGAGCACAGCAGGTGAAGACAACGGGCACAGCGTCCACACACAGCTGTGGGAGCTGAGATCAGCCTGCTGTGACACACAACCAAACCCTTCCATCCTCCAAAGCAGCTCAGCTGTGCAAACCAGGAGCAGAGGGAGCCAGAGGTGGGAAAGGTCACCTGTGCACCCCCCTCTCCCGGCTCTGTCCCCCAGGCTCAGTCAAGCTGTCACAGCTCCATCTGACCTGATGGAAGGATTTGCATATGCCAGAAGCCAGCATGACTGACAGCCCTTCCACTGTTATCCTCACTTGTGTAATTGCAGCAGCTATTCTTGTACACTGAAATGTCTAATCTTAGCAAGCCATGGAGCTGCTGGGTAATATGGACCAGCCGGGAAATTCTATGCGATTACTCACTACTGCTACTGGCACTTACTTTGGCTGGTAAAAGTCCTTCTTGTCCGCTGACCCCAGGCTCTGCAAGACACAAAAGACAGATGTATTTATTTTTTAACCCTTTGCCAAGCAAGTATCTCTGATGGGGATGTGTGGGGAAGCACTGAAAGGCACATGTCTGCGTGCCTTTCTATTTTCTATTTTCTTGCCTGATGGGTCTTAGTGTGCTGGCTGGACAGTACAGCTTGGACCTCCAGCCATAGGCAGAGCCCACAGCAGCCAAAGATGTAAAAACAGAGAGTCAAAGTAGAGGTGAGAGGATGCATTAGATCTGAACTCAATGAACTCAGGCATGTGTCTCCTGCAGAAGTGTGGTACCTTATGTCAGGAGGGGACTCAAGTCCTTTCAAGTCTGCCCAGCTGGAAAGAGTACAAAGTGCACAGTTTGGTGGAGGGGCTGAGCTGCCACCACTGCAAAGATCCTCTGGCAGGTCAGGGGCTGAGCCCTAGGCACACAGGTCTTGCCAGGAGCAGGAGAATAAAATTCTTCTGCCAGGAAAACTACATCAGGCCCCAGGCACATGCGAAGCTGGGAAGCAGAGACAGCCCTAATGCTCATTCAGGTTCCAGTCCCTCCAACTCCTCCCCCAGCACGATGGAGCAGAAGTCTGAGAGTACCACAAATGGGCTGTGCCACGGTCCCCTGTGAGACCCCAGTGAGACCAAGCCCCCAAGGGGCCCCCTAGGGACAATGGGCACTGCACAGACCCCACCTGGGTGCATGGCCAGGTGTGTGTATGGCACACATGGAGCGTGTGCACAGCTCCTCACACCAGGACAGGGCCCTGTACCCCACACACATCCCGGTGTCTTCCCCAGCACACCTTGTCCCACAGCAGGGGTGGACCCCAGCCCTGCTCAGAGGCCCCAGAACATGACACGAGCTCCCTGAGCACACAGTGGTACCTGCACCAAGAGCTGTGGGGGCAGGCTGTGCCCAGCACTGTGGGATGCTCATGGCAGACGGCATCAGGACAGACACACACAGACCCACCACACCTGCGTGTCACCAAAGCTGTTGCACTGCCACAGCCCTCTTCTCCTCCTCCTCCTCCTCCTTCTCGTCCTGGGGGTGATCCTTGTCCGTGCACCCAGTGGGGAGGGGGCAGTGAGCAGCAGTGGGAGTGCGGGCACCGCTCGGCCTCGGGCCGGCTCTTGCAGCTCTGCTCCGTGGTTGCCAGGCAATGGCGAGCTCCAAATTGAAACAGAGGGAGCAGAGGGGCCGAATGCTAATCAGGCCCGCAAGAGCGATCTCAAAGCTTCCCTTTGCCAGCCAAAGCCAAAGAGAGCTCCCACCAAAGCCAGCAGGGAAAGGAGGACCCCAGCTGTTAAGCAGGCAGGGATCCACTGTCACCAAAACATAACCAAAAGGGAACTCTGGCCAAGCCGGCAAGATGGAGATGTGGTTCTGTGGAGGGTAACCCTCCCATGGCACAGAGACGTGTGCTGGTCACTAGCAGAGTGGGGAGGCTGCAGCCACTCACGACACAGGGTACGTCAGTCTGCATGTGCTGCATGTGTGACATCCCCGTGCTCAGCCCAGGGCACACAGAGCTCTGGGGGTAGAACTGGGAGCACAGGAGGAACAGCTTCCCTTTGGGGTGGGAAGATCATTGGGAACGGCTGTAGTTGTGCAAGGGGAGGTTTAGGCTGGATACCAGGAAAGGTTCTTCCCCAGAGGGTGCTGGCACTGCCCAGGCTCCCCAGGGAATGGGCACGGCCCCGAGGCTGCCAGAGCTCCAGGAGTGTTTGGACAGCGCTGCCAAGGATGCACAGGGTGGGATTGTTGGGGTGTCTGTGCAGGGACAGGGGTTGGACTCGGTGATCCTCATGAGCCCCTTCCAACTCAGGACATTCTGTGATTCCGTGCCTCTAAGATGTCACCTGTCCTGGTGCTGACTGTCAACATGCAAGAGCTCTGAGCAGCCCCTGGCTGTCTCTGCTGCTCCTCTGACCCCACAGCAGCAAGAAGCTGCAGCAAAGCACCACGAATCAATGACCAGACACCAAACTGGGCTGATCCAACCCTGGCACAACCTGCCCATATAGGTGGTGGAGTGTCCATCCTTGGAGATATCCAAGACCTACTAGACATGGTGTCCAGGATAATCCAGGGTAGGTGATCCTGCACTGATTGGGCTGAAAGATGTCCAGGAGATCCCCAGATCTCCCAAACCACTCCATGCATTCCTGAGGTAGCAGAAAAATGAGCACAGCAGTAACTGCTCAGGGTGAGTGACAGGACCTGAGTGATGGGAACTGTGCTGCAAGCCCACAGCATGCTCAGGAACAGCTCCACTCCTTCCAGCACAGCATTCCCAGGTGATATTTCCTTACTTTCTTAAACTTGAACCCAAAACCCGAAGTGGTACTTCCCAGGCTGGGAATTGTATGGATTGGTATGGATTGGTTTCAACAAAGTTCATGAGCCATGACAAATTCAGCTCCTTCTGCTCTCTGTGCTAGTGGGGATCATAAAGAACTGCTGATATTTAAGAAGAAATCACTCACAAACAGCGTTCTCAATGCTTCTGAAACAACATCTGTAAAATCTGCACCTCACATAGGCAGATCCTCCACCCAGCCACACCTGAGGTCCATGGGAAAAGCTCCCATTCTGCAATAGCCAGTGACAAACTAAGATTTTAGATATCTGGGATAAAACAATGAGGGACTAACTTTGCAGAGAGATTGAAAGAAAAAAAAAATTACTAATTTGAAAGCTTATGAAGAAAATAACAAGTAAGGAGGAAAAGCAGAATTTCAGCAACATGTCCAAGGAATTGGGCCTGGAGCAAGACCAGGAGCTTTGAATCAGCTGGTGGCTGCACCACCAGCCCAGTCTGGCCTTGAGCCATTTCTTCCCAATTTATGCCTCAGTTTCCCCATACCGCCCAAGCACACCCCTTTGCCTCCTTACTCATTCCAGAAGAGAATAGGACCATGCCCAGCAGGCAAATGCACAGGTCAAAAAGTGGCCATGGGAAGAGTGGGATGTAAGGAGGCAGGGTTAGGCAAAGGGAACACATATCCTGGATCTTAGGAAAAATGTTCTGTCACTGGGCTTGAACAGAGTTTCAACACCTCCAAGGGGGAGGGATAGAGCAGGTTTTAGATACAGGTTTTTACATACAGCACTCACTAAACAAACCAGGGTAGAGGGGACAGGTCCTGACCTTACTGGGAGCTGGGACTGCCCTTTCTTTTCCTGCTTGTGCCTGAAGCCTGGGAACTGAAAGAGGCAGAGGAGCAAAAAGTGGCCTGCTGTTTTCCTGTGCCTTCTGGGAAGAAACATCAATTCCTCCTGGATTGAGAGGAGATCTGCAGTCTTCTATCGATGCAAATAAATAATAAAAGCTCAAATGCTGCATGTGTGCACACTCTGCTCCTGGATGGTCTCCAGGCTTCTGGAGGAGTGATTGCTCATGGCTCCTGTGCATCAAGGCAGAGCTGGGGATGGCAGAGGTAAAACTACAGTGTGGCTCAACTCCCAAATCAATCTTGCTGCTGCTCAGGGCGCTGGCAGCCCCCAGCCATCCTGAGACAGAGGGAGAGGAGCATCACCCAGCTCCAAATCCCTCTGAGCCCCACGCCGCAGCGTGAGTCACCCTCCAGCAGGACCCACTGCTGCTCCTAGCTTGCTCACTTCACTGATGACTCAGGACTGAGGAAGCACAGTTTAAGGCTCTTAATAGAATAATTCTTATTAGCTTGTCTTTCTAAAACAAACACCTCAAGCGAGGTTTGCACCCATCTCCACCCTTTCCTCCTGAGACACCGAGGCAAAGGGACTGTGGGTGTGGGCAGCACAGCCCATGTGGGGGCAGGAGCAGCTCCTGCTGCTCTGGCAATGGCACTGGGCAGGGCAGCCACCAAAACCTCCCAGGATATGTGCTCCATCCCTCCAGTGCCCCAGCAGGGCCAGGAGAGGAAGGTGGAACACAGGGGTGTTCTCCCAGATGATGAACGCCCCATCCCTGGAAGTCTCTAGGCCAGGTTGGATGGGGCTCGGAGAAAGCAGGGGTAGTGGTAGGTGCTCATGGCAAGGGGTGGGACAGGATGAGCTTTAAAGTCCTTTCCAACCCAAACCACTCCTTGATTCTATGAATCTGGTCCAACAGGAACACTTGAATTTGTTTGTTTAATTTCACTTTTCAGGCACTAACTAAATAATTTTGTGAGCTACACAATGTAGATAGATAGCAACCCAGATTCCCTAGGCCAGCTCATCTCCAGAGCCAGCCCTGCTCGTCCCTAGTCACAATTAGCACTACATGCTGCAGACATTTCATACAGAAATGTGAGTGATTTAAAGGAGTGTGCTGAATTCCAAAATTCAACCATGCTGGGGAGATAACAGATCTGGGGTTGGAAACAAGGATGTTCATGGAGGGGCTAAGACAGAGGTATTGTTTTATTTATTTCTTCCTGCCAGCAGACATCAATCCTGTTGCATTTTTTCCTCTTGTAAATGTTGCCAAGCATAATCTTGGCTCGTCTTCTTTCTAGCTAGTGCCCCTGGGAGAACAAAGTCATTAGCAAGGCTGAAGAAGCCTCATGCAATTATTTAGAAACTCCACTAAAATAATCCCCAAAGACTGGTGGCTGATCACAGGTGGCAACTTTCTAAGTCATTTCAATAAAATCTGGCTTGGTAACTCCCAGCGTAATCAATGCCCATACAAGCAAACCAGAGGAAAACTGAGGGATGAGTGATTTTTCCATGCTAGAAGAGGATTCTGCAAAACAAACTCAAGAGCCATGGCCGGCTACAGGCTGTGCTGCCATTGTCACCTGCTTAGCTGCTGGGACCTCAGTGTCCCTGAGCTACACTTGGAGCTGGGCTGGACAGATTGCAGGAGATTTGGACAAGAGCAGGAGGTCCTCAGGGCAGGACAGAGTTTGGGGACCATGGCTGCACAGACTGTCCCCCCCATCCTGGCTGTCTCCTTGGATCCCGGTGGTTCTGCTCCCAGCCACAGCCATTCCTCAGACTCCGTGTATCTGCAGCATGCTGCAGTTATGAGTAATCAGGAGGTGATGCCTGACTGTCGGAAGGGGAATAAAATTCAGAGCCTAGGATGTGAGTGGTTGTTTGGGAGGAGGAGAAAGGACATGGCAGCCCCCATCCCAGCTCACAGCATCCCTCCAAGCAAGGGCTGGAGCAGGGCCAGGCACTCCATGCACCCCATCTCCCTCCAGCCCTCTGTCAAGGGCTGGCTGAGGAGCCAAAGGCCTCTGGGAATGATGTCTCCCTTCATCCCACCTGCCATCACCTGTCCCCAACACTGCACTCCTCAAACAGCCCCAGCACTGCCAGGGCCCCGAGCTAATATAGCCCCAAGCAGCCCCAAAACATCAGCTGAGGCCATATGAACCCTCAAATCCTAAAACTTGAATTTCAGGCTGGATGAACCAGATTGCAGAGCCGAAAATCACAGAGGTAACTCTTGCCTTCAGTGTGGGTCGCAGCCTGGAGGGAGCTCCAGGCCACCAAGCTGGGGGCAGCCCAGACTGCCAAAGGCCATCCTGGATGGAGAGCAGATCCTGACTGTGTGCTGAAGTATGGAGAACAAGGAATGGAGAACAAGGAATGGAGAACCGGGGTGTCTAATAAAGGGTGGGTGACACAGCAAAACAAATCTGGTGGCAGCGGAAGGGTCAGGTGGGGCAGGTAGGGCTGCCCAGATGAGAATGGCTGGCTCAAGGAAAGGAGGGAGGAGAACACAACCCACTGGGAATCACAGAAGGGTCTTTGTGAGAGAATGGGCAAGGCCAAAGCACCCATGGGACCAAAGGGAGGAGGTGTGTGAGCCATCAGCCCCAGCCTCTCACCGTCATGATCCTGCCTCTTCCTGCCTCGACTGCAAAGGATCCGAGGAGGGGGTGATGATCCCCTCTAGATCCAACCCAGCCAGGGGAGGATGCCAATGGCTCCAGCACTTTCATTCTTTCACAGCTGGCTCATCCTAGCCAGCTCAGAGCAGGAGCCCGACCCAGCTCTCACACTTGCCTGCAAACAGCTCTGACCCTGTGCATGCACATGGGGCAGTGACACACATCCAAATTGGGCTCTGAGTCCAATAGAAGGTGAAAAACAAGCTGAAAAACAGAGAAAAGGGGGTTTGGGCCACTGAGGGGGCAAGGAGAAGGGAAACACAGCTATACATACAGTAAGTAGTTACACTGAAGTAATACAGAGAACAGAATCAAGGCCCTGTAGCCACCCCCCAGCAGGGCAGCAAACCCCACACTCAGGAGCTGGGCAGCTCTTGGTGTCCTCCAGACACCTGCCCAAGACACCACAGACCCACCAGGGAAGGGGGGCTGCGTTTCAGTGTCTCCCTGATGCCACAGCCTTGCTCAGACACTGACCTGACCCCAGCCCCTGACAATGCTGGAATGTCCTTCCTTAGGGCAGATGGGCACCACCCTGCTCCAGCTCAGCTCAGCAGAGGCTCAATGGCAACTCTGGCTGCTCACCCACCCTCACAGCTGGGACCCAGGAAGGGAGACCTTGGTGTTTTTCTGGGACCTGAAACATAAACCTGGTTCTTTGGAAAACGGGGTGACCACCAGAGGATGGTGGGGCACTGCCCAGGCTCCCCAGGGGATGGGCACAGCCCCGAGGCTGCCAGAGCTCCAGGAGTGTTTGGACAGCGCTGCCAGGGATGCCCAGGGTGGGACTGTTGGGGTGTCTGTGTAGGGACAGGGGCTGGACTTGGGTCCAGCTCTTAGGTCCAACTTAGGTCCAGTCCCTGTGGGTCCATTCCAAGGTGTTCCATGATTCTGTGATCTCCACCCAACCTCTCCCTGAGCCCCGGGGCAGTGATGGGATGGGCTCCTTGGGACAGCAGCCCCATCACTGGCCTCTCACTCCAAAGTATGTCTCTGCAGCTCAGCTTGACCGTGTCAATAGGTTGTTACACTCTTCAGGGCCAGACCAAGCCAGAACAGTGTCACATTTCCCAACATCATTAATTCAGCTTCCTCTTCCTTCTCCTCCAGCTTGGAGCTCACCCCTACAGCTGCACTGCAGTGGAGCAGGGATGTGTGTTGGAGCACGAGGAAGGAGCCAGGCACTTGTTCCACAAGCCATGCTAGCATGGCTCCAGGGACCCCCTGCCCCCACTGTCTCCCTCCCTCAGCAATGACACCCACACAACTGGGCTGGCTGCAGCACAGATCCTCACAGTGACTTGGGCTTCCCTGTCAGCCGTGAAAGGAGGAACAACTCCATCCCAGCCTGCTTTCCTGAGGGAGGAAAAGTGACTCTGCTGGTGAGCATCTGCCAGCACCCCCATTAAACAAGTCCATTTGCACTCCCTCCTTGCCTTCCCACCCCTTGCAGTATCTTCCCAGCCCTGCTTTCCCCAGCTGACCCTCTTCCCAGCCACGCTCCCCGTGCCAAGTGGAGCTCACCCACAAACCCCTTGCAGCTCACACCATGCTAAGGTTGACCCAAGCTTCAAAGCATTTCTTTACTGAGAGCTCATCCAGGAAACTTTGCTTTCCCCAATGCTATTGTAGTGCTGCATGCCTGTAGGAATTCATTCATGCACAGACAGCCATGAAGGCACACACAGGCTCTGTGCTGCTCCCTGTGCAAGGAGCTCCCGGAGCCCTGACTGGGCCAGCTCAGCCAGACCCCGCACTTGCTGTTTCTCTGCATGGAAGAACTTGTCAAATTGCTGACAAAACCGTGAGAGCTTGTAAATCTGCCAGCTCCACAGCACCCAGAGTAACACACACACACACACAGAGGCCTGGGCACCTCGGCTCCCTGTTGTCATTCATGCAAGCCTCGGGAGGAGCAGGGAGATGCAGGATGTGCCGGGGCAGCCACAGGCATGGGGTGCACATGTGGAGGGAGCAGGGCCCCTCACGAGGCCTCCTTGGAGAACTATCCCCTAGATAAGAATCGTTCAGGCACAGTGACTAGGCTAAGAGACCCTTCTCCTCGCTTCAGACCCCTTTGGGGCTTTATCTCCTTGTAACACTATTGGTCCCATTTCCTTAGCCCCAAACCATTGGTCATTCTGTCAAGCCATACTTTCCCTATAAAAACCCCTACTTTGACCCAGTTCAGTGGATTGCTGCTGTCCCTGGACTCCCCTTGGCAGAGGACAATAAAGAACTCTGCAGAACCTCTACACAGCGCTCCCGCTCTCATTTCTCTGCGCTGGCCAAAGGTGCCTTGCAAGCCAAGCTGAAATCACTTGGAGCTGGACTCACTGTAAGAGCTGATCACCTGAACTCCAGGCACTGCTTGCATCTTGGTACCTTGTGGCTGAGACTGCCTAGACTCCAGAAGAGGCTGTTCCTTGAGAACTCCCTATCCAGGTACGTTGGTGGCAGCCAGGGGCTCTGACCCCAGGCCACTACATGCACAGTCAACCATTGCCAGTATCACTGGTACTGGGCTGCACACCCTCCCTTCTCCACCTTCTTTTCCCTCTTTTTTTTGTGGTTACAGCCTGCAAGCCATTACAGCAGCTTGGAGCACATTGGGAAGGACCTGTGCTTGGGTTTAAGTGTTTGCAGGACCAGGGCTGAGCTGTGGAGCTGAACTCACTGCTATTTATAGTGGGAAGCACTGAGTATAGCACACGCTGGAGAGGAGTGTGGTCAGGCCTGTGCTCCTGCTAAAACCAGGTGGGTTTTTTATTTTGCCTCATTTTGGGGATGTCAGCTGCCTGATCATGAATTGCATTCATGTGCTGCCTGGTATTTACAAATGGTTGTGATATTTTTTAATCTTTGGGAACACCAGGTCATAGAATCACAGGGTGGTTTGGGTTGGAAGAGACCTTAAAGCTCATCCCATTCCACCCCCTGCCATGGGCAGGGACACCTTCCACTATCCTAGGTTACTCCAAGCCCCATCCACTCTGGCTTTGAACACTTCCGTCCTCCTACCTATTTATACTGGTTTATAGGTGAAGTTCTATCTTTCATCACTGGTTAAAAAAATAAAAAAGGCAGGAAAAGAAGTTGGATCAGAGTAGTAAGCTCCCAGCTCCCAGGGCCTGCAGCTAATTAATTACACCCTGTCCTGCAGCGAGCACTTCACACGTGGCCCCACGTGCCTGCAGCCTGACAGCAGCTCTGCCCACCAGCCCAGCTAATTACAGTGTGGGGAGCAAATGAGGGTGGCCTCCCTGCCCTCCTCTTCCCTCGCTTCCCCTCTTCTCCCTCCCCTCCCTGCTGGCTGCTCCACTGGGACCCAGGGCTGCAGCTCAGGCTGGGGAAGACCTTTTCCTGAGGCACCCAGGGGGACCAGTGAGCAGCACAAGCATGAGAGTCTCCAGGACACTGTGTCAGGGGGTGTCCAAGGGCACTGATACCTCCAGGAGTACCTGGGCAGGGAGCTGACCTCCACCACACCCCCACCCTTATCCTACCCCGCTGCTGAGCCAGGCTGCTGGTCCCATCCCATCACTGCTGTCCTTCCAGCCACCCCACCTCTCCCTGGGCAAAGCTCTGCATCTCTGTTGTCCCTTCCACTGCCTTCATACACCCCCAGCACCAGCTTGGGGAGAACCCCTCCAGTCTGCCTGGAAAACCAAGTTCATGGGAATGTCCCTCTCCTCCAGCAGCCTCAGCCCCTCGACAGGGACAAGGCATCAGATGTAAGTAGACCACAGTGGGGTGTCCCACCTCCACTGTGCTGTCCCACAGGGGAGCCTGGGCACCACAGACCCCTGAGCAGGCAGCAACGCCTTTGTGTCAGTGAGCAGGACCAGGACCAACAAAGCCCAGCACCCTCAGGGAGTGTCCCCTGTCATCAAACCACTCCTGGGGTAACTCATGTGGAAATTGGGGAGGATCTGAGAAGAACAGGGATCCAGGAGACCTAGTTGGTGACCCACTCACAAGTTACTAACAACTAGGGCACACACGAGACCTGCAGGTTCATGAAAAGAACCCACACTCGCATGAGACACAGAGCCCTACAGGGCTGGAATGGGTTGGAAGCGACTTTAAAATCTCATCTCATTTCATGCTCTGCCATGGGGCTCTAGCTCTGTCCTACCTGTCCTTCCAGGGATCCAGAGGGAGCCATGGCTTCTCTGAACAACATCCACCCAGAGTTCAAAACAACATTGAAGAGCAGCTCTCTCATGCTTTTGGCCCTGGAAGTGGCTCCCCAGGGACACACAACATCTGACTCAATCAGTGTAAATGTGAATCCCCACTCCCAGGAGTGTGGCTGCCACCACAAAATTATTTTAACTGCTCCTAGACGTGGAGGAAGGGGAGGGCTGTTTGCAGAATGACATGCCTACCATAAAACAAGAATGTTCCTCACAGCTGGCCTCTTCATCATCCTCCTCTTCCTCCTCACTACCCATCACTGAACCCAATGTGTGGGAAGCCTGCTCCTGCACTGCTCATCCTTGGGGAGCTGATGGGACTGGGCAAGCTGGGTGCTACAGAAGGCTACAACACACTTCTGGGGTGCTGCCTCAGCTTTATCTCAAGCCAACAGGAGCTAACATAGGGTTTGGTCAGGACAGGGACAGATGTGACTCAGAGGAAGCATCTGAGCTCCACTAGTACAGAGCAAATCCACTGCTTAGACATAGCAGGAGCCACTTCATTACCCAGGTAACACTGAAAGGTCTGTTCTGAGCAACCCTTTGCCACCATCACTGGCCCAAGGTTACTCCTCTAGGCCTAAAAATTCACTTTGACGCTCAAGTTAAAAGTGTGTGTGTGTGTGTTTGTCTGTTTGTTTGTTTGTTTGTTTTAAATAGGGCTTGTAACGTATCAACCAACCCATTTTGGAGCAGCAAGCTCTCTGAAATTCATATGGAGCTGTGTCTGCCCCATCCCTGGAAGTGCCAGGTTGGACAGGACTTGGAGCAACCTCGGATTGTGGAAGGCTGTGCCAGGGGGTGGATGAGATGGGCTTTAAGGTCCCTTCAAGATGGGTCCCTTCCATTCCAAACCACCCCGTAATTCTAGGATAACATGGCACAGGTTTTTGGGAGCATCACCAATGTTAGCAGAAAAACTTAGAAGAACTTTGTCTATTTTGGTTACAGGTGGAGCTTTAAGAAGAAGGAGCCCATGGAGCTTTGCACATTTCTCTTGGAACCACCTTTCCGGAGGGATGGAGGCTCTGGTTCAGTCCTGGCCACACATTTCTCATCCAGACAGGAGGGAAGAAGGAGCCAGGGGAACGAGGATACCCTTCCATCCCTACAAAGCACACAGCTGCCCACAGAGCCACCTCATCTCGTAGTCAGATTGAAGTCAGCAGTAAGGTGGGGACAGTGATGACCTTGCTATGTCCCCAAGTCCACCTTCCCAAGTGGAAAGGGACCAGGACAGCCAGTCCCTCACTGCTCCCACAACTGCATCTATACCCTGAACATTTACACAGGCTCCAGCCAGCTAACCACCACCAAATATTTAAGAATCAGACTCCATAAAGGAAGCACAAGACACACTACAGAATAAATTGAGTACATTAGAAAAAAACCCAGAGAGGAAAAATAGATTTTTGGAACGTGTTCTCAATCTCATTAATTGGGAAGACAGCTTTGCGGTGGGGGGGGAGGGGGGGGAATGATTATATCCTCCCCAAACCATTATCCTCTCTTCAGAGTGTATCATATGAAAACAGTTATATAAAAGAATAAATTATATTTGGAATGGCAAGAACCCCAGAATAAAGCTAGGAACTCTGATGTTCCCATATAAAGATAGGAGACAGTTATCTGTTCCAAATTTTCCAGTTTTCTGCTGCGCCAATTCAAATTCACTACATACCAGCATGGCCATATAAATGGGACTCCACCCATGTGAGCTTGGAAAGAACAGTAATCCCCCAGACTATCAATTTAATGTATGGGGATAGAAAATGAGGGAAGAATGTAGTCCCAGAAGGAGTGCTCTGTTAACGACATGGCACAGGGCTCCAGAACGTGCACACAGGAATATCATTTACAGGGACTTTTGCATTGTGAGACCCGAGCTGAAATTGAGTTTTCTGCACGCAGACACCATCCATGCTGCAAATTAAATGTCCGTTTCCAGATCCAACGTGAACTTTATTTTTGTTTTATTTTCTACTATTTGCTCGGTGTCACGTTTCTTGGCTGGCACTAGGAAATCATCTCTTCCTTGGGGGTTTTTAAATTAATTTCCAGCCCATCTTGCCCAGGCTCTCCTGAGCAGCAGAGGAGTGAGGATGCCTCAGGGTGGGGCAAGGTCCTCTCAGCCTGATGCCTGTGGAGGTGCTACAGTCCCAGCCTGGGATGTGGGTGCTGACCACAGCACTCAACCACACAGGAACCCCTACATGATCAGCCTCAAGCTCCCCCTCACCCTACACTGGATCTGAGGTGGATAAAAATCCTCCTTTTTCCTGGATTTCTACAGATGCACCACAGCACTGGTGATGCTGTTAGCATGAGCACATGGGACTGGAGTGGGCTGGGGCACAGCAGCAAGGACCAGGTGACACAAACATGGGAGGCAGAATGTGACCCTGAATCTGGCCACACACTCCCAAGCTCACAGGAATGTGTTGTCATGTTTAAAACATCACAACAAGCTGGTTCCTCTCCTGAACTACACAAACAGTACACAAAGTTCAGGTAATATCTTTCCAAGTTTTCTTTCCTGTTTGGAATTCCTGCACAGAAGACCCAGGGAGTGCCCCAGCACCTCCATATTCCTCCCACCAGACCTGTGGATCCACTGCTCACAGCAGGAGATGAGAAGACAGGATGGCTAGGAGATGGAAATCTGGGCCAGGAGATGGAAATGAGGGCTACAACCCATCTTTTATCAGTTTTTAAACCAGTCAAGAGCTGGGCACAGAGCCCCCTTGTCCCATCCCTGGAAGCATTCAAGGACAGGTTGGATGGGGCTTGGAGAAATATGTTACAGTGGAAAGTGTCCCTGCCCACGGCAGGGGGTTGGTACAACATGAGCTTTTAAGTTTCCTTCCAATCCAAACCATTCCATCATTCTACTAAGCAGCAGCCCAAAAAAGAAATTATTTTCTCCAGCTCTACCAATCTAAGAAAAATCATTACAAAACAAAACAATAAAAATAAAACCTGAAAAATAAGAACCTTCTAGAACGCACCTTTTCTCATGCCCTAAGAGCCTGATGAGGAGCAGCAGCACCACATCCAAGCTCCCCCCTGCACCATCAGCACCGCGCGGCACCAGCGCCAGAGCCGGCAGTGCCCTGGAAAGGAGCCGGCAGCCAGCAGCAAGCCCTGTCCAAGCCATCAGGATGGATATGCAGATAAACCAGGTCACAGAAGTGTTTCCATCCCAGCCAGACAGTGACTAAGAGACGGCATTAATTTGTTGCTCAGCCCAAGTTTAACTTTTCAGACCAAGAAGAGCCAAATGGTCGTTCCAAGTGAAAAAATACTGCCGGATGCATTCCTTTGCCCTGTCCCATGAATACCCAGGGATTCATGATTTCAAGATGGAGTTGACAGCTCTTTCATATATCACTAAGAATAACAAACCAACCTTTCTGTTTTTCTTTTCATTCCCCAAATGCTATTTACTGGTCGCAAGAAGCCACACGTCATGTTCACACAGCGCTCAGGGAAGGTGGGGCTGGATGAGCTCCACATGCTTTTAGTGCAACACATCAAACCAGCACAGACAACAAAAAGTTGTTTTACTGGCAGTCCTGCTGTCAGCACGGAGAATGAAGTGTCCGTGTGAGGGAGCATCCACCTTCCACCCCTTTCTGGACTCAATGTGAAGGCTCCTGGGAGCTTTACCAGGGATGTGAGACTGAGAACACAACTGACAAACACTTCAGAGCGTGAAAGCCCTTCCAAATTTTTTCAGAATTTGATAACCTGCTACAGCACCTGTGCCTGTTGCACTGCCTGGCTGGGATAGTCCCCACATCACAGCAGGTACAGGACAGCATCTCCATGCCAGGGTGCAGGAAGGGACGTGCATGCCCAGGTGAAGGGACAGCAGCCCCACTGCAGGGCACAGTGACCCCAACACCACATAAATGGTTGGGTATCACCAGAACCTATCACACAACAGCCTTGTATTAATTTTTGCCTTTTAGGGCATCCAGAAAATGGTGTTTTCAATGACTGGGCTCAGAGATGCAACCAACATCACGCCATGATGGTGGCAGTTGTGTCCAGGGAGAGGCAACCCCCGCCCCACCGGTGCACTCCTGTCCGTGGGCTGAGGCTGCAAGGTGTGGGGCACCACAGGGTCCCAGGAATGCCCCACATCACTACAAAGCAGTTGTTCCTGCAGGCAGATGAGATTTGATGCTGTCAGCCAAGTGCAGTACAGCAGAGCTCTAAACAAACACTGCCACAGCACTCACATCCAACTCTGTACACAGATGGAACAGAAGGGATGCCCATGACACGATACAGCCTCAGTAAATCCTGCCAGAGAGCTCAGACCACGTCATGCCCACATCTTGCTTTATAAAACCATGTGCTGTCTCACAGTAGGTCAGGTCAGAGCTGTTCAGAGCTTTCAGCCCCAGCACTCCTCTCCTGAAAAATTCCCAACCAGCTCTGCCAAGGGGCCATGATCCCGAGCTCCAAACCCACCTCCCTGCAGCCAGCCAGCATGAGAGTTGGTACCACACACTGCTGCCTGCTCCCTTTGGAACCCGAACCGTCCCTTCTCCTCCACTACTCAGGACCTGGGAACCAGTTTCAGTCCATAACCAAACAAGCCTAAGGAATGCCTGTGGGACAGTGGCGTGGTGGAAGAGCCCAGAGAGGCCAAGCCCTACGAAGGACTCGGGTGGCAGCACGCTGTCACTTGAGGGACAGCAAACGGAGTCCTCACACCCCCCGGACATGGAAACCAGGGAGACAGGACCCACCTCGTCTCCAGTAAAACCCCAGCCAGCTCCAGCTGAGCTGGGTTGTTGTAGGAAGGCAACCCAGCCCAGCATCCCTGAGCAAGGCAACACTCACAGGCAGAGGGCTCTTACATCGAGGCAGGGCATCCTCCCGTGGCAGCCGAGGTGTCGCAAGGGCTGTGCCAAAATGCAGCAGCTGCTCAGGAGGCAGGTGACACATCCTGTGTGCAAAAGGCACATCTCCAACCTGCTAGGGCTTCCAGGGCTGGGCAGGGCTCCTGCTCCTCCCTGTGCCACCCACAGCCCTTCCTTGTGGCACCTACTCCGGTCCCACCCTGCAGCTCCTGCCATGTCCTCATGCTCACCCCATCCCACCAGCTCCTGCCCAGCTCCGGTTTGGGGGCTATAGGAACCCTCTGAAACTGGGGTAAGGACTGGGCTAAACCCACAACCCACTTAGCCAGGCAGCTGAGGGCTGGATGCTGCAATGCCACTGGGGAGGTCCCTCCGGTATGTCCCCTGTCAGGCACAGCCCCTCCTCTGACACGTCCTCCCACACACAGGGGTCTGGGCAGAGCTCACCTCTGCACTGCACCAGGCAGCAGCCCCCCAAGATGCTTTCTGAGCCCATCTGGCCTTCACCACAGCCATGAACCTCGTGAGAAACACAACTGCCTTGAATACATTTTTGCTTTTTCCCAGTAAATCTCTTTGGTACCTCCCTGGTCTGATGTGAAATCACTCACCATCTCTGTAATACTCGAAGCTGCACAGAGGTCCCTACTTTTCCCCTATTGTTCTCGTCTTCTTCTTCCTTCTTCTCTCCTTGTCTTCCTCCTCTCCCTTCTGGGTGGCAAGGCTCTCCCTGCCAGGAGGGCAGCAGCCTATTCCAAGATTCCTATCCGGCCGCCCACAGCCTCTCCCAACAATTACAGGCCTCTGCGGCTGTCCCAGGTAAGCAGCAATGACAGACCTCGAGGCAACTTCATGGAAATGTCTGTTCAGAGGCAGAGTTACCTGTCTGTGCCAAATCCTGCCTGAAAAGGAGCATCCTGCACACCTCGGCAGCATGACAATTCCAAACAACTGGATGGAGGAAAATTAAATCACACCTGTCCCTAGAAAACAAAGGTATAAGTATTTCCTAGGACCCCTGCATCATTCCAGTGGCCCCATTCCCAGTCCTATGGCTTCTTCCGAGCACAGACAGGTCTGTGGGGCTGGGGTGCCCACCCCAAAAGCTTGCACGAGCCCAGCATTTGCAAAGACAAAATGATTCTTTAATGCCACATCTACATCTAAAGTTTATTAGTGAAAACCCACAGACAGTCTTTGGCAGCCACACTTGAAATGTGGGTGCTGGGGCACTGGGCAGTGCAGGGAAGGGCCCAGGGCAGTGGCTGCAGGAGAAGCCTCAACCCCTGAGCTCAGGGTGCAGCCGTTCCCAAGGAGGCACAGCCAGGGGTGCAGTGGGGCACAGAGGTGATAGGCTGGGGCTCTCACCGAACACTTGCATCACCTCTGACTTCCTGGCTGTGATCACCATGAAAGCCCAGAACTCCCATCCAAAGGGCAAAGCTGGGAATTCCCAACTGCAGCAGACACAAGGCCACACTGCTGATACAAGGTACAGCAAACTTATAGCTTCTCTCACCACAAACCCCTACATACTCCACAAGCAGCAAATGATATTGTACCCCCTGTCCTGTCCCACAGGAGCCACTGAAGGCATAACTCCCCTTGTCTTATCCCAGTGTGACTCCCAGCCCTGCCCAGCAGCACTGGCCCTGCCAGATTAAGGCTCAGCACAGACTCACCCCAGCTTCCCTGTGCTTTGGAAACAGCAGCCTCTGGCCTCAGGAGGGGTTTGTGCTCTCAACAGGGTCCCGTGTTTCCCATTCCCACAGTCTGTCCCATAAAAGCCCTCACAGCTCCCTGCTAAGCAGGACAAGCAGGACCCCCAGTCCTATCCCTCCACTGCCCAGAGGCAGCAGCACTGCAAGCAGTCCCCTGGTCACTTCTGCTGGTCTGCCCATGTATTTTAGGGACATGTGTCAGATAGGCACACCAGGGAGGATGCAGGAGCCTCTGGTCCAACACAAGCTTGTGGCAAGTGAACAGCACCCAAATCTTGCTGACCACAGGTGGAGAGAGTGACTTAAAAATAAATATGAGGATAGATCTTTAGCAAGGGTGAGGAGGAAAAGAAGAACTTGCTGAACTGGGATAAAGAAACTCTTGCACCCAGACCCCATTTCTCTCCAGAAAGAGCCAAAATCTGAACAGGAGTTTGTGTTAAAGCCTCTGATCTTCACTGGAGTTTCACCCTTGGGCACCACATGTTCACACAGCCAGGGGAAAGCCACTGCCCAAATTCAGCTTTAATCCAAATAACATTAAAAAGATACTCCAGCGATTAAGTGACCTGATAAGCTACAGGCACACCCAGGGACAGAAAACTGATGGTGTGTGTCACAACAGGGCTGTGATCACATGGCCTTGCTGGCACTCACCCTGTGTGCCTCAGTTTACCCAGTCATTATGGGCAGGTGCAGCACTGCCCAGCTGCTGCAGGGCAGGGGGAGGTTGGTTGCATATCATAGAATCATGGAATAATGGAATTGTGGAATGGTTTGAGTTGGAAAGGACCTTAAACCCATTTCACTCCACCTCCTGCCATGTCCAGGCACACCTCCCACTAACCCAGGCTGTTCCAAGCCCTGTCCAGCCTGGCCTTGGACACTGCCAGGGATAGCCACAGCTTCTCTGGGCACCCTGTGCCAGGGCCTCTCACCCTCACAGAGAACAATTCCTTCCTCATATCCCATCTAATCCTACTCTCTCTCAGTTCGAACCCATTCCCATGTGTCCTATCACTACATGCCCTTGCAAATATATATAAATACATATATATGTACACACAAACACACACACACACTGCCACCCACTCATATTATATATGTATTTGTATTTTATGTTTAATAGTGCTGTTCCCAGGACTGCTCCCATGGGAAGCACAGCCCCATACTGCTGTGGCTGGGGGTCGGGATGAATAAGCAAGAGGAGAGAGGAAAGCCACGGCCCTGGGGGGGTCTGCCTGCAATCAGGCAGCATTTCAGCAGTGGTGAGGGAAGAAATTAAAGAAATAAATCGTATTTTGTTCGTGCTTAGTGAACACTCACTAGAGAGTCATGATGAAACCACACATATGCTTTTCCAGGCAGGAGACAGCAGTGCTTGGAATCATGGGCTGGTCCTGGGGTGGCACAGGGATGTGGGTACTCATAGCAGGAACAAGATGGATGTTGACAGGGAAGGAGGTGTCAGAGCACAGGGAGCTTTGGCTGGGGATGTGGGGTAGAGCAATGGATTTGCTATGCCTGAAAACTGGGCTGAGATGGGATGGTGGGAGAGGAGCTGAGGGAGGAGAGGGAAGGTGCAGCCTGAGCCCTGCGACTGGCACAAGAGGGGCAGCAGAAAACCCCCATCACAAAACAGATCCTGCCCGATGCCACCAGGGCACTGCTGGGGCTGGGGATGACCTGCTCCCCTGCCTGTCCCCTGACCTTGGGAATGAGCTGGCCAGGAGCATCCCAACACCTTGGGATTCCCAGCAGTGGCAGAGTGGGCATAGTGCCTGCTACGAGAAATGAATTGGGAAAGTCAGTTTTGGGGCAAAAGGGCCGTTTTTAGAGAGGAGGGGAGAAAAGAAAATAATTAAAAAAAAAAAAAGAAAAAGAAAGAAAGAAAAGGGAAAGGAAAAGACAAAACCACTGTGTAAGAGATGAATGGGGGGAGGAGGTGGGGAAGTTGAAAAGAAATCCCTGGGGAATTGTGGAGAAGAAGAAAGAACATAGACATGCCAGGCGAGCTGGAGTGAGAGCCAGGGAGCAGGAAGCGCCTAACTAGGATGGAGACAGAGATACTACAGAACCCTGGTGACGTCATGCTGGAGTCGCAGCGGTTTCCAAAACAACTCCAAACTCCAGCGCCCTGAGAGCGAGTGAGGAGTGCAGCAGTGGAAACGAGATGGGGCTCGGCGCTCAGAGGGAACTGGAACAGGAGCTGGAGGCGTCTGCGGAGCTGAGCCTGCTCCCAGCTCCCCATCGGTTTGCTCTGGCAGGACGGGCTCTGGGGAGCCAGCAGCCACGGAGACAGAGGTTACTGTAGAGCCAGGCAGCATCAGAAAGGAAATTCCTGAGGGTGTTTTCCTAATTGACGCATACAATTAAGTTACAGTCCCCCAAATCCCCTTGCTGCAAGAAGGTAAATGCTGGATGCTCCCAGAAGCAGAACCAAGGACCCAGAGGAAAATAATCTGCACTAAACAGGAACCACACACAGAGAGCTGTCCCGATGGCAGCGGGCGGCTCTGCCCCAGACTGTTCAGATTAGAGGCTTTTATGGCTGTGCTGGCCCTGGGGAGCCCAGCCAAGAAGGCTGGGTCGGCTCAGGGCTCTGTGAAGAGGGTGGAGAACAAAGTAAGAAGGCAGAGTGAACCCCCAGGATCAACCTGTGGGGCCCTTCATCTGGGGCTTGCAATGTGGGGCTGCCCCCGTGCCCCCAGCCTACCCCACAGCTGCTGGATGGGTATGGCAGCCCTGGCACCCACCCTATGGGTGAGGAAGGGTGACACAATAGCCATGGTGACCTTTCCTGTCTCCCAATCCCAGGTGTGCTTCTGCCCTGCCGGAGGCTGCAGGAATTCCTGCAGGCTCTCCACTGCCTGCCTGGCAAGAGCCAAGCCCAAGGCAGCACCTGGGTGCTCCCACACCTTTGCTGTCCCAGCTTCACCTCCTGCCAGGCTGGAGCCTGCCTGCTCTCATAGACCTGTGCTGCTGGTAATTGGCACAAATAAAAGTGTAACTGGGCTGTCCTGGGGCTAGGGCTGAACCTGAAGGTCCGGTATCCTGCAGCAATCCTGGCCTGGATCCTGCTGGGACACGAGGATCCTCACTCTGTAACATCGCTGCACATGTGATGAAGCTGCTTGGTGTCAGTACCGTCAGTACCCCTTTTGTCAAGGGATGCAGCAGGGAACACTTCCAAACACACACCAGGGGCACGGGTGTCAGGGCACAACTGCAGGCTGGTGGAGGGGTCCAGGGTGGGAAAAGGACCCAAGAGGGGTGAGCAGGGCAGAATCACCTCTCTGCCTCCAAACCTGTGACAAGCAGCAAGAGAGCACAGGCTGCACAAATCAGGTTTGGCCATAAGCCCACCTTGCAAAACCACACAGGGAAATCCGCGGGAAGGCAGCAAGACTCCCAAGCTGGCGAGACAGGCAATTATTAGGATGGAACTGCCAGGAGATGTCCTCGGTGCCGGCACAGCCACATCCCCTCCGCACACACTGGCTGGCTCAGAGCCGGCAGCACCGGGAGCAGGCTGGCTACAGCAGCGGCCCCTGCCTGTCACCCTCCCCTGGGCCCCTTCCCGGCTCCCTGGTTAAATCCCACCACGGCTGCTTTCCTGCCCGGGGGCGAGGAGAGCCTGACTCACGCACTAGCAGAGATTAATAAGCGAGCAGAGGAGCTGGGCTCATCCTCTGAGCCGCAGCTGAATCACCGGCCCCGGCTGCCTTGCGCATTGTTCCAGCGCTGAGTCAGTGCTGCTGCGCTGGGCAACGACGCAGCGAGCAAAACTTGTGGACTGTGAAATGCAGCAAACACGGAGAAATTCAACAAGAAGTGTTGCTGTAAGCAAGCTAATAGGGCTACCCACGAAGTCCCAGAAAAGCAGTGCTCTGGGCTCCAGGTTCCCCCTCCCTCCCCAGAAATCCAAACCCCCAGCCTCTCAGAGGGGCACTGTGCTTGGCAGCAGCAGCTTTTGTTCTGCTTAAAAGCTGCCACCTCTGTATTTTTCATTTTTTATGTTCAACCTTAATTGGATGACGTGGTCTGGCTGTTCCTCCCACCCTGGCTGGGCTGCACGTGCGCTGCACACAGATATCCCAAACCCTTCCCATCCCTGGCAGTGTCCAAGGCCAGGCTGGATGGGGCTTGGAGCAACCTGGGACAGTGGAAGGTGTACCATTGGCAGTGGGGTGAGATGGGATGAGCTTTAATGTCCATTCCAACCCAAACCTATGCTATTCCCACAGCTCCCAAACTCACAGTCCTGGTCTATCACTTCCTCCAGAAGTACAAGATGGGATTTTGAGGGATGAGTGAAACAGTAATTCCTGGAGAAAGCACTGTCTCAGAGCAAGTGACAACCATCCTTCTCAAACTCTCCAGAGCATCTCTAGCTGCCAGGCTGCCAGGGTTCTCCATCTCTCCCAGGTAAGGAGAAAGTCCCACTCCAGCCAGGTGTGCCAGCCCCCTTTTGCCATCCCAGAATAGCTCCTGCCATACAGCAATGTGAACAGCCACCACTTGCTGGGCCTTGCAAAATAAATCATATTTCACCTCAAAATGAAGCAAAAGCCTCAACATCCTTCTTCCTGAGGTTGGGAGGAAGTGTCTCAAGTCCTCTTAGGGTCCTTGTCCACCCACAAGCCACACACTTGGCAATCTGGAAAGTACTTTGCTGCTATACAGGACACAAAATCTTGGAGAAACAAGTGACTAGAACCTGGATTTATGGAGCAGAGAGATAGGAATCAGCCTGAGAAACAGAGTCAGCTGCTGGTCTGTCCTTAAACACATTCCTGAATTACAAACATCACTGTGTCCTAAGTGCCTCTTTCTGATCCTATCACCCCCAGACGAGTCTCAGCCTCCCCTGACACCAGCTAATGACTAGGCTTTGAAGGTGCTTCATGGCAGCAAGTTCTGCAGGTTAATGGGAATGTGTGGCAGTGCTGCATATACTTCCTTCCAGCCTGGTGTGATGTCCTGCCCTAGAGAATGACCAAGTGCCCAAAGGACACACCAGGAGTCATGGCATCACCCCACAGCCAGCAACCCCCAGTGCAGCTCTGGGAGCCTCTGCATCCCAGATGGATGGCCCCAGCCTGAGTGCTGCCAGCAGCCCCTGCACCCCCCCATGACCCACTCCAGGCCAACCACAGTGGTGGTGGTGTTGGGCAGGTCCCACAGGTGCACAGCGTGAAACCTCCTTGTCCATCATCCAGCCCAGTGTCATCCAATCTCCAACCACCCCAATCTCAATGAACCATCAACCTGAAATAAAACAAAATCCGCTCAAAATCCCAGTGAGTGCCAAGTTGCCTCTGTTTGCTCTTACAAGGATCTAATTCACATCGAATAGGACAGCTATTATGATATATTAAATGAGTGGCAATTGATTATTAAGAGCTTATTCATTGGACCTGGGCAGATGGGTAATCAGATACCTGCCTATTACATGGCTGTGAAACCACTCTGAATATGCTTCTAATGACCAAGTGATATTTACTTAACATTTAATATCCATCACTAGGAAAGGTCTCTCTAGATTTAATAAGCCTCTGTTATTTTATGTTTAATTAAATACCATCCACTATTAAAAACATATTTAACTGAGGTCAAAACCAGTAAAAACTGTATCTTATAACATAGCTGTTAAACCTCAAATAGCTTCTTAATGATTAATTGGGATTTAGCACACGATCGCTGTCCTACTGAGAACGGATGGAAAGTGGAAGCTCAGGGATTCAAGTACCAAAGTGTTTTGCTTCTGCAAACAATTCTGCTGGTTACATGGTTTGGCTAATAGAAATAAAATAGAGCAGTGGGAGCTTCTGTTCCTGCATCACCCAATTCTGGGAAATTCAGAATACAGCACAGACACTTCACAGTGCCCAGCAACTTGCACAGTCACATGGGGAGCTGAGATAATGATCCTCCTCACAGAGATTTGGGTAGCACAGGTGCCTTCCTGCAGACCAGGACATCAGTAGGACCTTTCCAGAGCTGCTCTGTCCCAGCTTCAAGGCAGAAGCTCTGCAGCAGTAGGACAGAGGACTCCTGATGGGATAGTTCCAGTTGGGTTTGTGAATGGCATCCTTTCTGCTTGGGCTAGCCAGCTGGGGCAGTTCAGCAGTCCATCACACCTACCAGTCTCCCCAGTGGAAACAACAGTGTCTGGAAGAAGCTGGAGACTGATTTCATAGAATCATGTAATGATTTGAGTTGGAAGTACCTTAAAACTCATCCTATTCCAACCCCCTCCCACAGGCCAGGACCCCTTCCATAGACTAGGCTGCTCCAAGCCCCATCCAACCTGACCTGGGCCACTTCCAGGAATGGGGCAGCCATAGCTTCTCTGAGCAACCTGTTTGCCACAATGGTCCAAAATTCCTATGTTAGAAACGAAGAGATGTTTTCAGGCCAAGGGACCAAGTGAGCTCCCAGAACCAAGGGCCCTGGAATCCTAAGCCCTGCAGCAGCATCAGACAAAGGACAGATGTTTCTGTCACTGCCCTGCACAAGTGTCCTCCATGCCCTCCACTACAGGCAGACCTGAACACACACAGCACCACACATCACATGCTTGCTTCACCCCTGGGCACAAGAACAGCTGATGGGGGAAAAGAGCCTCTAGGCAAGAGGGAATAAGTTTGGACAGGGAGCAGGAAAAAGTCTAAAGCATGTCAGCGCTTGGGAAAAAGCCATTCCACCTCAGTGACCTCCTGCAAGAGGACTTATTTTTATTGGTTTTATTTTGAAAGACCATGAAAGCAGAATCTGATACTAGCAAAGTATTAAATATAGCAGTACAGACCCACATGGATTGCACAAAAAAACAAATTCAGAACAGAAACAGCAAGAATGTCTACAAACACTGAGAAAAATACCAAGAGAGGGAAGCCAAGAAGGTCCTTTCTTTCTGTTGTTCCCCTCACAGGTTCAGGAGCACTGGAGAAATCATGGGCTGCATGCTTCAGCCCTGGGAAATCAGTCAAGAGCCTGGAACGTGTGCTCAGCACCAGGCACAGCCAGGACAGCCCTGGGCTATGAGATCCTGAGCTTCCTTGAAGGGACCCTGGTGGGTCAGACCTGGGCTTGTGGTGCTCCAGGGAGAGGCACAGGGGGAGCATCCCAAGGGAACTGCTGGATGGGTTTGGAGATAAACCAAACTCTTCCCCAAAGTCATGTCCCAAGAGTGAATCATTATGCTGCCATGAATGACATACCAAAGAGATAAGAAAACATTCCCAATGTCTGACAAGACACTGTGTTATGTATGGGGGGGGGGGGTTCTAAATATCCACATGGAAAAGATGTTTCTGGAGGAAAACCTCACTGCTATTTAGTGTTTCTAAAAACAAGAGCTTCTGGGAGTCATGGAATCCCAGCATGGTTTGTATTGCAAGGGACCTTCAAGCCCATCAAGTGCCACCCCCTGCCATAGTCAGGGACACTTTCCACTGTCCCAGGTTGCTCCAAGCCCTGTCCAACCTGGCCTTGGACACTTCCAGGGATGGGGCAGCCACAGCTTCTCTGGGGAAGAAGAGTTTAACAGTTTTTTTCTACCAGAGAAGTCTGAGAGAGTCCAAGCACCAGAGATCCCTCAAGCAGAGGGAAGCAGCTCAGAGCAGAGCTGGGCAGTTGGCTCTGCAGGCCAGGTGGAGGTTGCCTGCACAGAGGCTCCATGAAGAGGACATGAATCTCTTGGGAGGACACTCATGGAGTTACCTTGTCATTAAAAATACTTTATCACTTCCAAAATTTGAGGACCAGGAGGAAAGTCCAGCTGGATTTCATTTCCTTCCCCAAGCACTGCTGTGTCTGTATTTGTATATATACAAATACACAAGCTACTACTTCACCCTCAGCACCTCCCTCCCATGCAGGAGCCCCAGCACCAGGGCAGGCGGGCCCAGGAGATACCATCTGGGTACCAGATACCATCTGGGCTGCTTCAAAGCCACACAGCTGATTAGGGAAATAGCAGAGGTGCCTGTCTGGGGGATATGGTGATGAAGGATGCCTCCATCTCCAATCAGCCTTGGATACTTTGCTGGAATATTGAGTAGTGCCCCACAGTGCCATGGGAGCAGCTCCACACCTGATGTGTCCTGTCTTATTCTGGACAAGTCAGGGGATGTGAAGAGTGTGGAGGAAGCCTCTGGAGATGGCTCTCTTATCCAGTGGAAGAGAACAAGACATCTGCTCCCAACACATCCATCTCCACTGGACAGGGCTGCACATTTTTCTTTCCCTTCCTTCAGACAAAAACTACTGCTCATTTAGAGTGAGTTAATCTCACCTTTGATCAACTCTTCACAAGAGCCTCACAATTTACAACTGCATTTTGGTGCCTGAAAATGACTCCCACGGGGTAGGGGACGCCTCTGGAGCTGCCCCAGCACCAATACAAGGGTTTCCCTGCTTCAAATTTTCTCTTTGTATCCTTGCAACCCCAAGGTTCCCAAGAAGGAAAGGAGCACGTTTTGCACCAATCTAATCCTCCAGCTAAGGCTCCAGGCCACATCCTATTGAGTTTCAGTGTTTCTAGGAAAAACTTCAGAGATGAACAGAGGAGGCCCTGGTGGGCATCATGGATGTGTGGGATAAGGAAACAGAGATGGGCTGGAAGAGCCTCCTTCCAAGTTTCTTTTCATAACAACCAGGACACTCCTGATTCAAAGTTGAGGTGGGGCCAGCTGAGCCCTCCACGGAGGCAGACAAATAATCACACACAGGGCCCACGACAGAGCCAAACCCCAATCCTGCTTCTGCTGCATGCTCCTCACGTCACTTGGAAAACATCACCAGGCCCATCTTCCTTTCCATGCCTGCAGCAGAGGCATCTTCTCCAGTCCATGGAAACATGGGGGTATCCAGATGTGCTCCTCTCCTGCTCCACACCCCCACCCACACAAATGGGCACTCTGGTGATGCCCATTTCCCTCCACCACCTTCCATGGCACTCAAGACACCCAGCCCAGACATCACCACTCCGCTATTTGGACAGACAAATCCCATTCCTCCTCTCATGATTCAGTTTCCCCCATGGGAGAAGCAAACCAGCCTGTGGGTGCCATCCCACCCCAACCCCAGCAACACTGCAAGGCTTAATTCATCCCAGCCTGCAAACTCCCCGAGATCCCCCTCCAGCACCACATAAATCCCGAGCTGGTGTTCGTTTAACCCCGGTGTGCAGATGGAGGCAGGCACCCAAACCCACAACCCCACAGCCTTCCCACAGCCCCACAGCCCTCCTACAGCCCCACAGCCTTCTCACAGCCCCACTGCCTTTCCACACAGCCCCACTGGTCCCCCAAAGGGCAGCACATGGATGGGTTCCTGTGAAACAACAACTTCTTTCTTTTTCCTGGAGTTAACTGGGTTTAGACTGGGATTTCAGTTACATTTTTGGGCAGCCTTTCTGGAGATATCCACCCACTTGATGCTGGGGAGAGCTGTCTGAAACCTTGGGTACTTTGTGTGTGTTTGGATTCCAATCTTCCTGTTGCTCAAAACCCTAGGAAAATGAATTGATGCTGATGAGGTGAAGTTTTTGGTTTGGAAGTTTTAGACTGGAGGTAACTGGCTCTGCAGCTATGCTGCTGGAGTTTGGGCTCCCACCTTTGGCTGTCCCACACCTCCCTGAGCAGGAGTTCACAAGGACCAAAGCGATGTGCGTGGCCTCTGGGACATTTGTGGGCTTGCAGGGCAGGGAAGCACAGGCACACACGGAGCTGCTGTCTGTCAAAACCCAACACGGCTCTGGAATGTAGAAACCGCAAACGATACTTTAATTCCACAGTCACTCAACAGTAGCTCCGGCCTTGGGAAATACTGGGAAAGGCACATGCTCAGCAGCACTTACACAGAGCACATCGAGGCCCAGACTAATCCATGGGCTGGAAACCATGCTATCTTTTTCAAAACTTCCCACCCCAGCCAGTGCCCCCACCTGCCTGCCCTTGAAACAGCAAGAAACGCTGTGAGGCATTGGCCAGGCCTGGAGACTCAGCTGAGCTCAGCTCAGCTCAGCTCAGCTCCCTGCCAGCGCCATGGGAATGGACACTGGCAGTGGGGACACTGCCCACGGTGCCATCCTGCCACCCTCACCTGGATGGCCAAAAGGCGCTCTCATCCAGCCTGGGCACTGCGAATGTCACCACTGTCCTCCTCCCCAGGACACCTGTGTGCTGAGAGGTTCTGTGCAGATGCCCCTCTCCCCACAGGGCACACCCCAGAGCACACCCCAGGCCCCAGGCACAGGGGCTCTGCACTAAGTCCTGCACTCGCTGGCTCTCAGCTATGCCTGGTGCTGATGGGTCAGTGCTGCAGGAGCCTGTGTCCCCTGCGCCCCTGTGTCCCCTGCCCCACAGCAGGGATGTGCTCAGACACAGCACCTAAGGAGCCAAGGGAGCCTGCAGGACTCTCCCTTAAGTGCTCTGCTCCCCCAGGAGCTCACAGCTTCTGTGCTTTCACCCTGCTCTGCACCTTCAGATTCCCCTGCAGGGGGATGAGACATCACCAGAAGATCTGTGGGGACCATGTGGTGAAGTCACAACAGACCCACAGAAACAAAGGTCAGAGGACATGGTAAACTCAGAAGAGCCACATAAGGAACTCAGCAATGGCCACGGTTGGATTTATTACCAGGAGGGACGATGTGAATTTCAGGAGACTGTGCAGCTAAGATTTAGCACCTCTCAGTGCTCAGGCAATGACCCTGGGGAGGAGAGCTCAGCACACTGGGATGAAGGCTGGTCTTGCCTTTCAGGAACTTCCTGCTGTGGTTTCAGCCCTTCCTTCCTTCCTTCCTTCCTTCCTTCCTTCCTCCCTCCCTCCCTCCCTTCCTCCCTTCCTCCCTTCCTTCCTCTCAAGCTGTCCCCTCTGAAGTGGATGGTTTTGGAGACCAAAGGATAAAACAACGTGCTTCTCCATTCCTGAAAAGGGGCTTTCAGGTGCCTGCTGTCATGGTCCAAAAGCTCTCAGTGGCACAGGGACCAGGTCGGGCATTCCCAGGGCAGGTGCCACATCCCACAGCTCAGCAGACTTTCCTGGGCCCCTGCCGGTGCTCCCACCTCCCTCCCCACTGCTCAACTACCATGGGTAGCAGAGGATGTGCTGCCGTTCCTGTCTACAAACTCCTCTTGCCCTCCAGCAACACACTGCACAGTGAGAGCAGTCCCACAGGTTACTGCTGTCACACGACATGTCACACCAGGTCCTGAGTGTGACACAGCCCAGACCTGCAACACCAGGTACCTCTCCACATCACAGCCTGCCTGGATGGAGACACACTGTGCCTGCATGTCAGCACAAGAATTCAGTGCTTCTCCTGCCCAGGGTCACACAGCTACTGTGACCTTAAAACCTCACCTGCCCCAGAGGCGTGCCCTAGGTGCCACCTGCACTGGATTAAGGTTATCATGATGGGAAAAAAACCACAGTATTTAGTCTAAAACCCTCCTCTAACCTCTGGCACTGAACCAGCCCCTCAGCTCAAGGCTCTGCATGGTGAACACGCAGGGCTTTGGACCAAAGACAGTTACTGCTCCCCCTGCCCTGCTCCCCAGAGTCTCTGTGTTCAGACACACTCCAGAAAAACAGTTTTGTTGTTATGTTCTGTGTCAAATACTGGTTCTTCAACAGAAAAGACTCAGTGGGATACCTAAGGCTTTGAACGAGCTCTCATTAATCCTTCATGTAGCTGGTCTCTGAGTGTTCCATAAAATCACAGAATCACAGAATATCCTGAGTGGGAAGAGACTTACAAGGATCATGAGACCAACTCCTGTCCCTGCACAGACACCCCAACAATCCCACCCTGTGCATCCCTGGCAGCGCTGTCCAAACACTCCGGGAGCTCTGGCAGCCTCGGGGCCGTGCCCATTGGGGAGCCTGGGCAGTGCCAGCACTCTCTGGGGAAGAACCTTTCCCTGATACATAACCTAAAGCTCCCCTGGCACAGCTCCAGCCATTCCCTCAGGTCTTGTCCCTGTGACAGAGAGCAGAGATCAGAGCTGCCCCTCGGGATGAAGCTGCAGCCACTGATGAGGTCTGACCTCAGTCCCCTCCAGCTGAACAGACCAAGTGTCCGAAGCCCTTCAGGCCAGGTGAGGTTCCTGCATCATGGGCGACAACACCCAAAGGTGAAGGCTCCCATGTCCTGTGGTACCAGTGTCCACCTATGCCCTCTACAAGGGTCCTGATTAGTACAAGCTCTGGCTCAGGTGAGGGAGCCTGGCACAGGGTGTCCATAAGCACAGCCATCACTCCAGGAACCACTGAGCACAAGGTGGTTCTTTGGGAGGCTCAGATCACATTGGAGAACATCTCTGCCTGAGTGCTTCTCCATGTAGCTCTGGTTTCCTAGGGAGGCTCAACCCGTCACCAAATCCCTCAAAACCATGAGTCAAAAGAGAGCCCTGGCTATTTTAGGGTGTGTGTCATATCAGACAGTGGGAAGGGTACTGCTGTCCCAGTGCCACCTGCACTGGTTTCTTCTCCCAGAGAGCCCTGTTTGCGACCTGGAGTGAGCAACCCCCACCTGCCTGTGTGCTGCCACCTCCCATCAGTGATCCCTCTTCCCACAGAGCTCCTGCAGGCCAGGACTGAGCTTTGTGCTCTGTCTTAGCAAGGCAGGGAGGGAGAAGCCCCACATGCCTTCTCACCAGAGGACCATGCCGTGTGCTGGAACAGGATAACCCAAGCTGTGGCTTCCCAACATTCCTTGTGGCTCCAGCTCCCCAGCCAAAACAAAACCAACATTTTTCTTTTTTTTTTTTTTTTTTTTTAAATTCCCTCTTCTCCTTGAGGCCGAACAGGAGGAGGGGGTCCCCCACAGCACTTAGCCAAACTTGCATTGGCTAGAAAGCAGCTATTCCCAGCATCTTCCCAACTTCCAGCTGTATTCCTGCAGCCCTGTCCCCACAGCAGCCCTTGGGCGAGCAAGGCATGGGGGGAGACACTATGGGATGACACTGTGGAGAGATGCTTTGGCACCAGAGTACGCAGTGATCACACAGGGACACTGTCTGCTCCTGGCTCATGGAAATCACTGCTGCTCCTGGAGGAGCTGGGGAAGCACGGCCAGGTTCCATCAACAGGGAGCCAGGGTGTTCCTTTTTGGAAACCTCCCTGATGAAGGACAGTGCAGCTCCAGGGATAACACCCGTTCGTGTTCATGTGACACGTGGCCACATGAAGAGCTGTGGGGCTTCCCAAGGAACATGAAAAATGATCTGGAGGCTGTCCCCTATGTGGTGTGAGCTCGGCAAGCATGGCCCAGGTAGAAAGGAGGGAATCACACCTCGAGGCTGCAGAGTGGACACAGATTCACCCAATATTCTGAGTTGGATGGCACTCACAGGGATTATTGAGTCCAACTCTTAAATAAATGGTCCACATGGGGATTGAAGAGAGCCCTGTTTGTGTCAGTCTGATGAGCCAGTGCATCCCCGTCTGTCACCTTCACAAAGGCTCCCGCTATCTACACCATCCCACAGCAGGACTGACAGCCATGGGATGGTGTCAGGAGGTGGGCACAGCTTCTCTGCGGTCACCAAGCATCCAAATTCACCATCCCATGCCATCCCACTCTGCTACAGAGCACAGTGAAATGCAACTGGAAGGCAGGTTCACTCTCCAAAACACTGTGTCATAGGGACATGCTGAGCCCTGTCCCCAAGCAGGAAAAGTAGCAGGGAGCAGTGAGAAGCTCCACCTGCCAGGAATGGCTGAGGTTTATCTTGGCTTGCTGCCCAACACCCTCAAACTGGTCTCTCTCTCTCTCTCCTCAACAGCAGCCCCAGAGTTGTAAATCCCAAACAGCTCCGAGCTGGTTTAGGAAGCTGTGTGGTTCACTAAAGTAAAGCTCAAAGCCCACAAGCCCATGCTGCTGAGGCACCATGTAAAGGTGCCAGCCTGGACAGGGCAAAGGGGACAGTGCTGGGCTGCCCCATGCAGAGCAAGTGCTGAGCAATGTGGGCACATTAGTCCATTGTGCCAAGGGACTCTGAGGATGGCAGGGGAGGAGTGTGAGCACAGTGCCCTCACCATAACACGTGTTTTTCAGACCCACACACAGTGGGCAGAGCTGTGATATTTAACTTTGATCACCCCAGGGCAAACCCTGGTACTGCTGCTCTGCAGCTGAGTGTGAGCTCAGTGAGAATGGGGTGAGAGTGAGGTGAGCAGGGGCTGCCAGTCTGGGTATTATCCTCCTGCCTGGGTGTCTGCTGCCAACACCAAAGCTGAAATTCTCTGCTTCCATTAGAGGAGCACAGATTCAACAATTGTAACAGTTGGAGCAGTGGGTCAAGCCCCATCGTGTGAGGTTTAACAAGGCTCAGTGCCAAGTCCTGCTCCTGGGTCACCACAACACCCTGCAGCCCCAGGCTTGGTGCAGGGTGGCTAGAAAGTGCCCAGCAGGAAAGGCCCTGGGGTGCTGGTGACAGCAGCTGAACTTGAGCCCAGGTGTGCCCAGGTGAGCAAGAAGGTCAGTGGCAGCTGGCCTGGATCAGCCACAGAGTGGCCACAGGCCCAGGGCAGTGACATGTGCTGGGCACTGCTGGGGCACCTCCAGTCCTGGGGTCAATTCTGGCTCCTCATGACAGAAAAACCTTGAGGGTCTGGAGCAGGGTCAGAGAAGGGAACAGAGATGGGAAGGGGCTGGAGAATCGGAAGGGGCTGAGGGAGCTGGGAATGGGGCTCAGCCTGGAGAAAAGGAGGCTCAGGGGGAACCTTCTGGCTCTGTACAACTCCCTGACAGGAGGGGACAGCTGGGGGGGGTGGGGGGGGTCAGGCTCTGCTCCCAGGGAACAGAGACAGGATGAGAGGAAACTGCCTCAACTTACACCAAGAGAGGTTTAGATTGGATACTGGGGAAATTTCTTAACAGTAAGGGTAGTCAGGCACTGACACAGGCTGCCCAGGGCAGTGGTGAAGTCCCTGTCCCTTGAGGGATTTAAAGGCTGTGTGGATGTGCCACTTGTGGCTTGGCAGTGCTGGGTTAATGGTTGGAGTTGATTATCTTAAAGGTCTTTTCCAAACGTAGTGATTCTATGACTCTATGATTCTGTGCTTAATGACTTACAAAGCAACTGCTGCCTGCTGGCCATAGCAGGGGAGTCTCCATGATGGGGAAAAAATTACATTCACCAAGGAATGGGAAAAAGGACATGCTGTCCTGGTGAGCAGGAAATGTCACCAAGGACAGGGCAGGAGTACGTAACAGTGCGAGGTAGGAAGTGGTCCCAGCTGGGCTGGTACAGCCAAGAGGCAGAGGCACTTCCCATGTGGGGAACATCCACTCTGCAAATGCTAAAAGCTGCTCCTCAGTCACCAGGACAGGGAAAAAAATCAGAGATGTGCCAAATTTGTGCAAGCAATGCCTTGTTAGTTAACAAGACTTAATTGACAAATTCCTAACTAATTCAAAAGTTCTGTGGTAAAATGTGCCACACTCTGCACTCCTCAGTCAGGCTACCATCCGATGGGGAGAGACCACGTTCCCATCGTTCTTGTCTCTGTGCCTGGGGCAATCTTAGGACGAGAGATCCCCCAGGGCTGGGTTTGAATATCACCAGCCCTGCCCATGGGACAGCAGCTCCTCTGCAGAGGCTCCCACAGTGAGCTGCAGTCTAGGGAAAGAGTTAACGCTTCCCCCGTTTCTGACAGTGTTATTCAATACATTATTGACGTTGAAAAGTCGTCACATTACAAGCCAGCAGTCCACGAGTATTAGGGGTAAAGTAGAGGCACGCAGACACACAGAGCATGGAGCCTTGGGCCCCTCCAAGCTACGGTTACGTTACCACACACAAACTCCTTTCCCAGACTCGTTTTCCTCCCCCATTTGGGGCGAAGCCGACTCGTCTGTTATTTGCATTTAATGCCACAGTGAATCCCTAAATCCAGCTCAGGGAATGGATTACTGAGGGGGAGGGATGGCTGCACTGTTTTGTTTTTTTTTTTTTCTCAGGCTTCAGCAGTTCTGATGCTCTAAGGTTGAAACGAGGAGTGGGACAGTGGTGCTGGGGACTGGAGTCCCTTCATGTCTGCTTGGCCAGACCCGTGTCCCCAGACTGGGGGGCCAGACCCAACCTCCCCAGCTGTGCTGGCTGCAGAGCCTCTCCCAGCAGAGCCCATGTGCTCTGCCCAGCACATCCCTGCCGGCTCCGCGTGCTGAGGTTCCCACCGAGCCGGGGCTGGCAGCTGTCTGTGCCAATTTCACAGAATCCCAGCATGGCTGGGTTTGGAAGGAACTTTAAAGTCCATCTCATTCCAGCCCCTGCCACATCCAGGGACACCTTCCACTGTCCCAGGCTGCTCCAAGTCCCATTCAACCTGGCCTTGGACACTTCCAGGGATCCAGGGGTGGCCACAGCTTCTCTGGGCAACCTCTGTCAGGGCCTCCTGACCTTCCTGGGGAACAATTCCTTCCCAATATCCCACCCATCACTGCCCTACGACAGTGGGAAGCCATTTCCACACCCCCCCCCCCCCCCCCCGATCCTGTCATTGCTTACTCGCATGGAATGTCTCTCTCCCTCCTTTTAATAACCTCCTTTAGGCCCTGGCAGGGACTCTGAGGTGTCCCTGGAGCCTTCTCTTCTCCAGGTGAGCACCCCCAGCTCTGCCAGCCTGGCTCCAGAGCAGAGGGGCTCCAGCTCTCAGAGCATCTTTATGGCCCTTGGAACCATTAATTGCAGAACACCAACATCATGATGGTTCACAGGAACAGCTGTTTTTTATTCCCTGTTTCTTCCTCCAGCCCACACGTCATCCACACTCCAGACCCCACCATGGTGATGGTGCTTCTCTGGGGAAGTCAAGTCCAGCAGCAGGAAAAGAAAATTTAAGAATAACTTAAGGAATGTCATCTATATGGCCAGTACTGCGGAGAGGAATCCCACTGTGGTACACACCTCAGTCCACCTTGAGGCTAGAGCATCCTGAGAGCTTCAGGTTCCACCAGCTTCTCCAGCCACGGGCATCTCCACCCTGCCAAGCCTAAGGCAGCCCCAAACTGCACCTTGTGCTTCTGCCCACCCCACGTGAGCTGGGAAGGTCATGAGCCCCCATGTGATGGCAGGCAGGGGCCAGCAGCACCTGCACACCACGGCGCCGGCCACGCGTGGGGCAGAGGAGGCTGGACGGACACAGGGGGCTCGCCACGCATGCTCCCTCCTTGCTCGTATTTTATTTCATCTCCTGATGGGTGAAATGT
This sequence comes from Cinclus cinclus, assembly GCF_963662255.1. Taxonomy (NCBI): domain Eukaryota; kingdom Metazoa; phylum Chordata; class Aves; order Passeriformes; family Cinclidae; genus Cinclus; species Cinclus cinclus. The sequence goes on from NC_085061.1 coordinate 10,823,538, forward strand.
GTCCTTAATTTGTTCAGAAAGAAAAAGCGAGTGAGCTGCATTCTCACACCCCTAACGAAGACAACACGCAAAGCCCTTTCAAAGCCGGCGCCACACATACGACGTGCTGCCTTGTTCTAATTAACGATGTCTTTTCCCATTAGCCACAGCTGCGCGTGCTCCAAGCCACGCTGCCTCTTGGGCGAGGGCCCCACGGTGCCCACTCCTGCCCCAGCACTGGCTGGGCACTCCCTGGGCTGGGGCTGAGCCGTGCCCCCGGGCTCCAAGGGCGAGCAGGGGCAAAGCAGTACATCCAAGCCCTTCCCAGACTATCCATCCCCAGAGGGCTGTTTCTGGCTTCGCTGGCGTTTGAGATAGAGGGGTACATCTGGTTTTAATCTCACCCCTCGCGGTAGCTGTCACCATGGGTTTGCTGTCAGTGTAAAAGATGCCTTCACACAGTCCCGTGCCAAAGCAACAGACATGGAAACCCCAGGCCACAGCAAAGCACCAATGTCCCGGGCTACCCTGGCCTTCTTCCCCTGGCCCGGTGGGAAAAGCAAGAGTTATCACCTCGTGCCGCTGCTCACAAGGTGGGCACAGTGGGCACAGAAGCCCAGGGACGTGGCACTGGGGAGCACACAGCTCCCTGTCAGCCCAGGGCTGTGGGCACCACGCCGGCACTGCAAACCTCCTGGGGCTGCTCGCCTGACCCGGAGCGTGCTCCAGCCCAGAGTCTGTGCTCCAGTTGCCTCCTCCCTTCTCACAAAAAACACAGGGAACCACAAGAACCACAAAAATGCCTCTTGTCCGCAGCACAGAGCCCGTGTCTCTGAAGGGCAGGGCAAGCTGCCGGAGGACCGGCCACACCACCCACCCCGCCCGGGCTCTTGGAGAGCCGCCAGCCTTTGGAAGCAGCTGTCACATAAAAGCAAACACTGAAAGCGATCGCACCGACAAGGAAGCAGCTCTGATGCCCGCTTGGCTTTGACGTTGCTCCATCCCGGTTCAGTTCAATGGTTCCCCCCCGCAGCCCCTCCCACGTGTTGGCGCCTGCCAGGAGCCTCCTCCTTGGGATCATGGTGTGTGACATCACCCTGCCATGCCACGGTGACAGCAGTGACATCATAGCCCACGGGGACCAGCAAATCTACCCCCTTCCCAAGCATGGGGAGAAGGGGAGTAAGCAGGGGAAAAGGCAGAGGATGGTGTGGACATCACAGAATCATGGAATCATTATGATTGGAAAAGCCCTCCAAGATCACTGAGTCCTACCACTAACCAAGGACTGACAGGTGCCCCACTGAACTTCATCCCCAAGTGCCACATCCACAACTTTTCTGAACACTTCCAGGGATGCTGACTCCATTGGCAATGTCAGCAGAGGCTGGAGCAGAGCAGCACCCAGGCTGTCCAAGCAGGAACTGACCTCCCCCCATCCCCAGGCCATGCAGTCATTCCAGTGAAGGAACCTGCAGGGAAATGGGTTGGAAGGACTCTTGGAAGTCAGATGAGCATTCCACAGCTGCATCTGGGAATGCCAGCCAATACCAGTGTATGGAAATCAGCTCCCCTTGCCATGTCCTGGGATGCCCTGGCATGCACAACTCCTGCTGCACCATGCCCAGCTGGAAGAGAGGCCAGCTCCAGAATACTCCCAGTCCCATGGGCCATGTCTTGTTCCAGGTCAAGGGGCTCCAAGGGCATCCCCACTGCCACCCCTGAGACTGGCTGGGGTTTCACCTTCCAAATGGGTTAACAACCCAAGAAAGCCCAATAGCATCCCTAGAATTTCTCCAATGGGCTGAATCAGGAGCAGTAAATGCCAGTAAGTGCCAATTGGCAAATACAGTTATTTGTATAATAACTTGGTCTCATGAAAGGCCCTTATGGATAAGAATCCCAGTAACCACAATAAAAAGTGCAACACAACAGGATTTATTGCATTTCATGGACTGGTGTCTCCTCTCCCTCTTAGAGTCGCTGAGGAATGAGCCCTTCCTCCAGGCTGCCACCCCCACAGCAAGCCCAGGAATGGCTGATGGGCTGGAAAGCAGCTCCCAGCTGGTTGTGGTGTCCTGGCAAAGTTGGTAGCAAAGGGTTCCAAAGCACAAAACCCCTGACTCAGCTGATTCCTCTGCTGGACTGAGCAGCTGCAGTGGGGCAGGGGGAATGGACATCCCTAAGCACCTGCTGCTGCTACACTGACATCCCTGCACCTGAGCATGGAGGAGCAGTGCAGCTGCCAGCACACTCCAGCTGGAGTCACACAGTGTAAGGAGAGGTCACATTGCCAGGTCCCCCATCCCACCCCTAGGAACCCTGAGCCACAGATTTCAGTGGGCACAGGATCTGGGAATGGTGCTGGCAATCCTGATAGAAAACCTGAGCCAAGCACCTGTCCTGAGCTGCCACGGCAGAGCTGGCCAGAGAAAGGCTGCGAGTGCCACGACCCCAGAGCAGAACTGGTTCCTCTGATCCCAAAGACTTCCACTCTGCCCTTGGGTTTACCGCCTCATCCACAAGCCAGAAGAGTTGTATGGGTCTCAGAAAGGACTGGCACAGCCCCAATGGTCGGGAACAAATCTCTCCATGCTGTGTCCCTGGCCAGCCTGCAGACTAGGAGGCTTGGAGGTGCCAACTGTCTTCAGTCCCGCCTAATAAGGTGTTAACTCCCAGTCTAATTGCCACCACTTAATATGCCAACACCCTTCACCTCACTGCTGCTGAACAAGAAGTTCAGTGCTGAACCAGTACAGTTCAGTGCACACTCGTGTGTTTGATCCTCGGCTGTGTTTCCTTTCCACCTTGCTCCCATCCATCGCTCCAGGGTGGGAGCCCAGTGTACCCCCATCTCCCCAAGTCCCTCTCCCCAAGCAGGGGAGCATCTCCCCTCCAACCATTCACGTTTGGCCCCCTCTCTTTCCCCACACACACCGATAAAGGGAACTTTGCTTACAGCATCCTAACGTTTCACAAGGGGAAAAAAAAAAGGCAGGAAATTAAAAAGGTTCTTGCAACAACAGAGCTGCAATGCACAGCTAAGATGTATATAAAATATCTTCTAAAATAACTTCAGGGGAGTCCAGCCCCTCCCCAGAAGGGCAGGACCACACCAGTGACCGTATCCACACAGCACGGGATCAGTGCAGGAGAAGGCAGCACACACATTTGCCGTGATCACAGCCGTGTCCTTCCAGTTTTTTCTAGGACTTGTCCAAATTTGGCCATTACCGTGTTTTATATCTATTCATGTCACTCCATCTTTTGCTTTTTAAGGCACAGATAATGGAAAAACAATAAAATCAGTCTCTGAGTTTAGTCCTCTGCCTCATTTGCAGTTTCAATAATTTATTTGAGGCTGCTGTCATAAATGCCTCTTGCTCACATCCTAACAAATTGGCACCACAGAACTCTCCAGAACAGGGTGATTCATGCATTATATTTCTTTTAAAAGGCTACTTCCTAGAGCATCCAAAGCAGCTCTTCCCTGCTGTAGTGGGATACGGTTCCCATCCTTGCAGAGGTGAGTAGGAGAGCAGGGATGGGCTCAGGACTGCGAGAGCCAGCACCAACACTTACCCTTGCAGAATACCTGCCTGACCCCCCAAGGCTCAGCCAACAAGTTCAACTTTCAGCAGAGCAGAAAATTCACCTGGTCTCCAGATGGTCCAGCCCTTCCACTGTTCTCTTTCTCAGCACTCCCCTGCAGAGTCCCAAGGGATGAGTCAATTCCACTCTGGCATTTTGGGTGCTTGGATTCAGCGTGGAAACCCATTTTGGGGGATCAGGCTCTTTCCTCACCCACCTCACTTCCTGACTTGGAACCAGGGAAATCTAAGCATCTCCCCATCATCACTTCCATGGTCTCCCCGCCTCGCCCTGGCTTTGAAGGTCACTCCAAGCCTTGGAGAGTTGTCTGTGCTATGGACTGGTAGCAAATTCACACCCTGAAATTACAGGGCAGATGCCAGCATAGCCATGAGCTTCCATGCAGATGCTCCCTCTCAAAACTGGGGTGACCTTGAGAAGCAGAAGAACAGGCTCCAGCCACTTCTGCAATGATGCTAATGAGATGGACATTGATCTACACGCATTGGCTTCACCCTTTGGAGACACACTTGGGGTCTCCCAGGATTATCCCTTGGATGGACGTAGGTGAGGAGCCACAACCCTGACTCTCACAGCGAGCTGTGGGCTGGGACACAGCCCAGCCTGGTACCAGCCCTGAGTCTCCTACTGCATATGGACACCCACCATACCTAGAAGAGCTCATTTTCTGCAACTTATGTCCGTCCTGATTCCCCCACCCCTTCCTCACCAGGGGAAGAGCCAAAGGCTGAGCAAGTCAAAGAGTGTCCTTTGCCACAGGTACCCAACAGCCACCTACAGAAGCCCCAGAGCCTGGTAGAGCCTCTCATGGCCTAGGTGGAGTGGTTGAGATGACCTGACCCTCCACTGTAGTCACAAACACCATCACTGACCCACCAGAGACTGGATGATAAACAGAGAGCCAAGTCTCTTGGTCGAACACAGCCAGGTCTCCTTCCTCAGCTGTCCACCTTTCCTGAGGTCCTCCCTTGAGTGAGGAAACAGAGATGAAAGGACTGGGGGGAATTACCCTGCTCCAGACCCTGGTTTTCTGCCAAGAGCCCCACTGGAGCAGAGCAAGGGTTCTGATGGATGTGGTGGCTCATCCTGATCCACACACCAGCGGGGGGACAGGAGCTCTCCAATAATCCCGCACAGAGATGGCCCCAAACAACTCCTAGCAGCATCACAAATTAAAGCTCAACTTGAACTGAGGAAGGGAATGGAGAACCTGCAATGTGGTCAATGCCATGGGAGAGAGGAGGGAAGACCTGGAGTAGATCAAGGAAGAGGAACGGGGAAGGCCAGGTTCGGGAAAGCAAAAGCCAGACAGCCAAGGGATTATGCTCCATCACCAGTGTCGGAGCCACAGCCCTGAGTGCTCAATGGGAATGTGAACAGTGAAACCTGATCGGCTGTTAACCCAGGAATGCGTGGAAATGGCAACTGCACATAACTCCAGGGAATCCGCCAGCGGTGCCCCAGCACCCGGAATCACACGGATAACCCGCGCGCTTTGTGCATGAGCTCATCCTGGGGATAATGCTCTCACATGAGCCCAGCCAGCAGGAATTCTCCGCACGCACGGTGGGAAGGGGGGGCTCAGGGGGACACCCTTCTCCTTCTGCTCCTTTCCTCATGCCCTCCTGCCACCATCCCACATTTCCCACGGATGGCGCGCTGCAGCCTCGGAGTGCGCGGGTCCCAAAGCCCTGCGAGCTGTGCCTGGTGCTCTGCAGGGCTGCAGAGGGGCTAGGACAGACCCCACAGAATACTGTAAAGTCAGGGGGAAAGAAAAGAGAGGAGAGGCATCTGTGATCCCACATTCCCAGCACTGAATGTGCTTCTTTCTGTTCCTCCAGCCTGCTGGAAAAGGGAACGAGAATGTCTTCCCTGTTTCACCCACATCCTGGCTGCTGCTGGTGCTTCATGCACCCAGCAGGGCCCAGCAGCACTGGGCAGGATCGTGCTCTGGCCCTGGGAGCACACTGGTCACCATTAGGTGCTGTACCAATCCTCTCAGCACTGCATCCATGCAATTCCTCTCCTTGCCTCTGCCCTTTCACCATAGTCAGCCTTGTGGAAAGAAGCTGGAATCCATGGAGGTCCCCTCTCCCTGGGAACCATCCAGCAACCAACACAGCTTCCTTCTCGCAAGCAGCAAATGACCCACAGAAGAGCCATAAATAATATTTGCTTATTCTGTTCCTCCCCCTCCCAAATGCATCAGCCCAGAACTTGCTGTCTGCTGAAAGGGATGGTAAAAAGTCTTATGAAGCAGGAGAAGAACTTGTCCTTTGGTAGAAGATGAGCCATACTCCACACGGCAGACATCCAGGTGGTCTAGGAAGCCAGTTTGGCTCACAGAGAACATGTTTGTCACCGTTTGGGCACTGACACCTCCTGCCCATGGTGGCTTTTCTGGAGACCACCTACAAATGAAAGTCAAATGCCTGCCCCTTCCACACCTCAAGGTGCCTCCTCCAGAAAGCAGCTTCCCTGTATCCATCTCCTGGTGGGAGTCAAGGACAGACAAAGCCACCCTAGGTGGAAGAAAAGCTCAGACCTTCTTGGCAAGAATTCAAACTGCATTGCACCTGGCACAGGGAGTGCTGAAAACTAGGGAGCTCCAAGGGCAATCGGGTCAGGGGGACCAGATTCAGCTCCTCAAACAGTACCCCCCCAGCATGTCCCGAGGGCTGGGCTGCATCCTGCTGGGATCAGATCCTTTCCAGAGCCTGGCAGGGGTGTCTTGCAGGGGGCATAGCATTCATGCCCAAGGTGAGAGAATCAAGAGTTTTGGAAGCAATTTCAGGCTTTTTTTAACTACCTGCAGAGAAGCAGGACCTTTGAACTGAATTATCCAATCTTTTCACAACCAAATCCCTCCCTCTCCAGTGGCTCAGCTCTGGAGCCTCTGATGTCACTCACCCTGGAAATGCCAGGACAGGAACAAGAGGAGCCAGCCCAAAAACAGCTCGGCCAAGACAAAATGAAGGCAGGGCATGAGAGTTTGGGTCCATAACCTGTCCTACTCTGGTTGGACAGGCTCCAAATGAGGACTGGAAACGCAATTTAATGTGCCAGCAGAAGGATACTTTACACCTGGACAGCTCTGTTCAAAGAGGTGACGCACTGGGCTGTGGGTCTCTTGGAGAAGCCCCCCCCCCAATATTCCCCTGGAGCTTCCATTTTCTCCTTCCAAGCAGGGCTCTCCCCTTCCATGGGGCAGCAGGAGCTGGCTCAGGACCCAGGGGTGGGCAGAGAGCTAGCAGTGTAGCAGTAGGAGGACAAGAGACCAAGGCTCAGACTGCAAAAGGAACAAGAAAATGAAAAATTAGGCCAAGAAAAATGGAAAGCTGAAAGGTAACACAACAGTGGGGCAAAAATCCCAGGGGGACAGAGACACGGGAGAGGTCAAAACCAGCCCTGGGGGAGAGAGGTGGGAGCAGATACAGAGTGGGGGTTTGACCCTTTCCAATCCTGCATCCCACCCCACAGCTGGATTTCTGCTTGATCTCCAGTACACGAGCCACGGAGCAACAGGAGATGACTGTTCCTGTCCCCAAAACGTTGCCCACACCGTGTCACCACCGTGAACTGAGATTTTCCTCAGAGCCGGCCAAGAGCCCTGAGCAAAGCGCCGGCATGTGAGACCCGGCCCTGCGAGGAGGATGCCCGGGATCCCGGGTTACCCGGACACCCTGCAGGGACAGTGACTGATACCCCCCCGTGGTGAGGGAAACGGCACCTGGCAGCACCCTGGGAGACTCCCTGACATAGATCCCAAAGATCCTAACACATCTCCAAGCTATTTCCAAGCCTCGGTCTAGAGCCCTGCCAGCCCTTTCCGTACGTGCCAGGCGATGTGGTTGGTAGTCATGGCTCCGAGCGACTCGTCCGGAGCCAGACGCCAGCAGACAGAGTTACCGGAGCGTCCCGCGGCCAGGCTGGAGCCGAGCAGCAGCAGCAGCACGAGGAGGACGAGGGCTCACGGGGGACTCGCTGCTCCAGAGCGACATCTAAAGGCTCCGCAGGCCGGGAGCACGGCAAGGATTCCCCGCTTCATCCCCGCTCGCACCGCGTCCCTCCGGCTGCGGGCACCGCTGCCGGGCGGCAGAAGCACCGGGCTCCCCACCGGGCTCGGAGCAGAGCGACGCGGTGCTGGGATTAAAATCCCGCAATGACTGCACAACTCGCCCGTAACAGCACGGATTTTCAGCCCCAGAGGGGACGAGGGTGCGGGGGCTGCAAGGACGTACCAACATCTCCTTATCAGCTCTTTGCCCTCCCCAGGGGCCGCCGAAACAGCAGCTCTGCCCCTTGCAGACACAGCAAAACCTGGCCAAAGCATCCCAGAGCTTATGGATGGAGGCGCAGGATGCTCGGGAAGGTGAGGAGCAGGGCTCAGGCTGCAGGAGCAGAGAGGGGGCATTTACCCTCTACCGAGCCGTGGGCTGGTGCCACACTCTCAGTTCAGGCAAGGAGCAAAACTACTGCTGAAAAGAAAAATAAGCAAGATGGAAAGGTGCAGAACACAGCAGCTGTGGGCACAGAGACAAGGGCAGCCCCCACGCCCAAAACTTCTGATTCTGCCTGCCCTGCCCTCCCCTGCTTCCCGTCACTCTCCGACATCTGATAAATGCCTGGTGGCAAAGTCCTGCAAGGAACTTCACAGGTATCAAATCATTAGGCTGCTCAAGACATTCCTTTGAAACCTACAGTTTATTATTCTCGAGAGTCTTTGCTAGGCTTCTTCTATACCAGCCCGAAATACTCCTCAGCAGGTGCAAAATTCTTTCCTGAATTCCAAACAAAGGTCTATTCCTAACAAATCACAGTCATTGCTGTGAAGCAGCTAAATCACTGGAACCCCCATTTGCCCAACTCAGAGCAGGACGTTTTTTCTTTTAATGGGAACAGGATTTTTGGAGCAGCCACAGATGCAGGGAGCAAAGGTGGATTTGGCTTGGTACCTCCACTCCCAAATCCCTACAGGTGATGAGTTGGCTGCAGGGAGAGCTCTGACACCAGACCTCAGCCAGAGAACATCTGTGGGTGCTGCCAGGGCTCAGCATGTCCTGAAACAGATGAGGGATGGAACACCTCTCCTATGGGGAAAGTCTGACAGGGCTTGGAGCAACCTGATGGAATATATCCCTATCCATAGCAGGGGGCTGGCACGAGATGGTCCTGAAGGTCTCTTTCAACCCAAACCACTCTGGGATTCTGTGAACACTGAACACCCTTCCCTCAGCTTCCCATCCAGCCCCTCTATGACCCACCTCAGCACAAATCTGCTCTTGGAGGAGGGAACCAAGATGTCCAAGTGCTTCAGAAACATATCTTGTCACTCCCAGCACCTTTTCCTTGCCCAAAGCTCCTCACCAGCTCTCTTGTAACCCCTTTAGGAACTGGAAGAGTCTCTAAGGTCTCACCAGACACTTCTCCAGGCTGAATAACCCATTAGAGAGGGTTACTGAGAAGGCAATGGAGTCCACGAATTACCCCGGCTAATTCCCTCAGTGAAGCCCCAGGTGGGTCAGGGCGGTGGGAGAGGACAGGAACCCCCAGCAGCTTTCCCAGCCGGTTTGGGGGAGGAGTGGGACAGCTCTGCCTTCCCTGCCAGAGGCTCCTGTTTCCAAACACCTCGCTCTCATCTGCCAGGGTTGCATCAGCTCCCGCGCTCGTATTTATAACCAGGGTTTAAAACATGATATTCCATTTCCAGTAGCTTGGTGGGGGTGAGCTGAATCCACAGGGCCCCCAGCCAAGCAGCTGCTGCCAGTGTGATCTCTCTTCCCTTCACATCCTGCTCAGAAAAGCTCCCCACCGTCAACCTGGTGCCACGGCTTACTGGCATGGGCTCTTTAATTAGCCAAGCAAGGCAAAAGGCAGGCTCTCATTAAAGGGTGAGTTAATTGAGCCTAGGCAGGGGGACAGGGAGCTTGATGGTTTTTGACATGGTGCTGGTTAATTGAACTGAGTGCACTCTCAGGCACATCTCTCCCTCCCCTTCCCAACCAGTCTCACCACCAATCTGAGGCTTTTGGGATTAAAAAGCCCCCCAGCATCTACTTTTACACTGATGGACGGGTGGGAAGGGGTTGGAGGAGAGAGGGAGGGGAGTCCTTCTCCATCTCTCACCACAGCCTCTCCTGCCAAGAAAGGCCGTGGGCTGAGAGGAGCTGCAGGTCCTTCTCCAGAGCTGTTTCTCTGCTCCTTCCCCATGCCAGTGGCTACAGCCACCACAGCTCCAGGACTCACCCTGAGGCTAACTGACAGCAGGCTGGTGACAGCAGGACTGACCCTGCCATGTCCCTGCCAGGGCTGCTCCAGGACCTCTGCTCCCTCCAAGAGGAAACTTCCAGCTGCTTTAGGTTATAAATAAAGAATGACCTGATGAGAACGGCCAATCTCCTGGCACCAGGATCAGTCACACACCTATTAAGTGTACAAAGCTACCTCTCAGATTAACAGCAATCCATAAACCCTGGCATCAGGAGCAGATTTGGAGCTTGGCTGGAACCCATCACCCCGTCTGCTTCCATGTACCATCTAATTCCTCTTTTATTTTGCCTTGGCTAACTTCTGTAGAGAATCATAGACCCAAATCTGGCAGAGGCAGCATAAAAAGAACTCAAACCAGGGACTCTTAAATGAATCCTCTCTCTGGGAGAAAATCCTCTCCCAGGCTGCACTGTATGTGTCTGCAGAGGCCAAGCAGCTCCTGTGTGCCCAAAGTTGCTTCAGTGGAAAAGGAAAATAGCATTTAGTAACCTGAAAGGGGCAGTCAAAAGAAAAATTGCCTATTATTTGAAATGAGTTTTGGGAACTTGTGCTGAAAAGTATTTGGGAAACACAAAATAAGCCTGAAATTTTCCAGGCTCTAGGCTGGGTGCTGCAGCACTGCTCCACCCCCACTTTGAGCACGGAGACCAGCTCATTTTTGGGGGCATTTGGGGCAGGAGGGGTGGGTGTCCAGCAAGCAGCAGGACATTTCACTGCTTTTACACCCAAAGCAGCTGTCTGGCCCTGTCCCATTCCCATGCACCTGATGTCACCTCACTGGCCCCAAGCCCCTTGCAGCACAGCACAGCACAGGGCACTGGCTGGGAAAACCCTCCACACAGGGAAAACACGGCACAGCTCCAACCCCCGTGCCGTGGGGGACATTCCAGCCATCCAGGACTCATGGCTGCTGCAGGGACAACCCCGACCCTGCTGGATGCAGGTGTTCCCTGTGGAGCAAAACCATCACCTGCTTATTCATAAAGGCCTGACTGAGGGAGGTGTGGAATTTCCTGCTATCCAGCATGGGTTTCAAAGCACTTACTTACAGGAGGAGAGTTCTCCCCTATCATCAGCCCTCTGTCATCTTGTCCCCCTTCACTCTGGGACTCCCAGCAGCTGCTGTTCAGGGTGGAACAGGCTGGAACCACCAGACATTCTGTGACATTCAAGGCAGAGATGTGATCCCATTTTGGAGAAGGTAGCAGTTACTGTCTGATAATCTCAGAGAAGAGTCTGAGAAGATGCTCAGTGAAGATGAAAAATAAATGCAAAACTCAGTCCTGCTGCACACTGGTGCTTGACGCCATGCTGAAATCCATCCTTCCCTGATGGGAAGCTGTTTTAGACAAAGCTTTTTCTGGCACCCACAGAGCAGGAGAAAGTATGGGGGTGTCCCAGTCACGACAAACTGGAGAAAATCCACTTGCCTGCTACAGGGACGGCAGGCAGTGCTTAACTCTGATCCACCTCCACCTCATTACCTCCACACAGAATCCCCAGGAGGGAGGCAGCCTGTGTAAGGAGGGACAAATGTGTGCCTGCAGATCCCCCCAAGCAGTGAGAGCCCCTGAGCCTCAGCCCTGTCACTGGGGAGAGAGCAGAGCATCCTCAGGAGCCTTTTCCTGAGCAGCTTCACCTCTGGGAAACAAGAATAAACCTACACCCAGAGAATAACACCTATTATGGAATGAGAGAGTTGAAAGGAACCTTCAGGATCATCTGGTTCCAACCCCATTTCAGGGACACCTTTCACTAGAACAGGTTGTTCATGGCCTTGGACACTGCCAGCGATCCAGGAGCAGCTACGGCTTCTCTGGGCACCCTGTGCCAGGGCCTCAGCACCTCCCAGGGAACAATTCCTTCCCAATATCCCATCCATCCCTGCCCTCTGGCAGTGGGAAGCCATTCCCCTTGTCCTGTGACTCCAGGCTCTTGCCCAAAGTCCTTCTCCAGCTCTCTTGGAGCCGCTTTATGTACCTGAGGGCTGCACTGATAATTTCTACTTCAATCTGGAATCACTTCATCTGCTCTATCCAATGCTTCCATTCCTGCTGTGTTACAAGTGGGGAATAATTGAGCCATACACGGCAAGAGGAGAGGGATCCCATCCCCAGCCCTGTGTGGGTTTGCTGAGCACATCCCAACCCTGCTGCAGAGCTGCCTCCTCTCCCAAGGAGCACAAGGACTCTCTGCCTCCCCTCTTGTTGACAGCCTGGAGCTGGCTCAGCTGAAAGGCACAACAGCACCACAAATCATGACTGTGTTTGAAGTGGAAGGATTTAAGAAACACTTATCATTATCAGTTTTAATATTGAGATAAGCCTTGTACCTCACAAGCTGAGCTGAAAAGATCCCAACGCCAGAGGCAGGGAGGTGCTGTCTGAGATCCTTATCTAGGAGAGCAAGATGCTTCCACATGATACCACCACCAAATATTGGTCATTAGCTTGCAGCTACCCAGCAGCCAAGTTTTGTTTGTGCAGAACTGGTACTGAGCCATTATTTCCATTCCCACTTCCCCCTCAGGTGGATGCATCATCAGAGGAAGGCAAGGCAGGCTGATACCCAGGGGCAGCAAGTAGAGCATAGCTAAGTACACTTTGCTTTCACACACCAGGCTTGGGATGTCTGGATAAATTTGGTTCTTGGGCCTTGGGTATCCCCACACATTGTGGTTAGCACTGAGCAATCCAGCAGCTGAGATTTGGATGGGAACTCCAGGCTGAATTAAACCCATCAATCACTCTAACCCCAAATCTTGGGAAGCTGCAGGACACAGCAGCAGGACATGCAGCATCTGCACTCGGACATCTGCATGCTCCTTTTAAAAAGGAAATGGGATTTTCTTCTCACCCAGCTGCTGTGTAGGACCCTGTGAAGGCAATAGGTGGGAGCACCCTGGGAAAGTTGTGTGCCTGTTTTCCAGCTGGTCTCAATGACCCAGATTCAGGAGAGCCTGGAGGACAAGGGATCTTCCTGAACTTTTCACTGACCAGCAAAGAAAAGTGGAAACAAAATCACAGAATCACAGACTGGTTTTGGTTGGAAGGGACCTTAAAGCTCATCTCATTCTACTCCCTACCAATAGCAGGGACACCTTCCACATTGCCCCAAACCCCATCCAGCCTAGCCTTGAACACTTCCAGGGATGGGACATAGAAGCTGCCTTGCTGCCATTGCTACTTGTCACAGGCAAGAACAGCAACAAGGCTTGTGACACTTCTGCTTTGATTGCAGATTCCCTGTAATTAAGAGCAAGAGCTACTTCAACAAAACAAATTGCAGAGCAAATCTTCTGCATGATCAGTGAGGGCCCAGGCAAAGTCATCACCATGTGTAGGGAAGGGTGAGGTGACAGCCCTGCAGGGTTCAGCAGGTTGAGGATGGCCAGGTGATGTACCTAAATTAAAATCTGTTTCTCACTGGGCTGAATGCTAAAGAAATGTAGGAACTGGCAATCCCAGCTTGCCTGAGCTGCTGTATCTCAGCCACAGGAGCCAAGGCATCCTCAGAGTGGCCACTTGTTCTTGCCCACAGACCACTCCTGTCCAAATGCAGATAATGATTAACAGCCAGGGTGCCCCAAGGGCCTTGACAAGTCCAAAACCAAAAATCCCAGGGGTGCAGAAAGGATGCTATGTAACAGCTACATCCAGAGCAAACCTTGTGGCTCACCACGAGGGAGTGGGCCACTGAAGTGAGCCTGTGGCTCCAGCTGGCATTCCCAAAAAACTGCTCTCTTGCTTGTCCCACAGGTGAGCCAGCTGGGTGAAGCAGAGCCTGTTTGCAGACACAGGCACCCGAGAAAGGAATAAGGGCATGAAAACCCCCAGGGGTTGAGAGAGAGGCATTTCCTGTTGGATGAAGGTGTCTGGTGGTGGCCAGCTCTTGGCTGGGGGAAGAAAGCAGAAAGTGCTTGGGCTGTACTGAGAAGAGCCCACAGGAACTTCCTCCAACACAGCAGCCAAAGGCCATGAAACCCAGGATGAAAATGTCATAAAAGCCCAAAAACACAGAATTGACCCCTGCTGTCAGGAGTGGAACACAGATGGGAACCCTGGTCTGTGCCAGCCAGGGGCTCTCCATCCCTCACAGACAAGGAGCACCATGACATACCCAGAGAGCACATCCCAGCAGGAACAGAGAAGCCCTCAGGTGGATGCTCATAGTCAGCCCAACAGCCAGGTGAGAGACATCTCTCCTGCTCTCACCAAGGGGTGATACCCCTCCCTGCTGCTCCCAAAAATCTCTGGATGAGCACATGTAGTTTAAAATACCACCCCTCCTCAGATAAAGCTTCCTGATGCTGAGAACACCTAACAAACCAAGAGCCAGCCTTACTCAGCTGGGTGAGGACAGAAGTGACCCCAAGGGTCCAGCCCCATGCTAGGAGTGCTGGGACCATGGGGTCACTGCATCCTGCAGCACTGGAGCAGCTGAAGGGACAAACCCTCCTCTTGTGCCTTTGGAAACCAGAATCCACCACTTTCCAGGTCTTTGGTGAAAGTCTTGGACCAGGAAACACACGGGAGTGTGAGAGTCCCTGCCTGGCTGAAGGACAACCCACCTGCTGAACCTTCCCACAGGTGAGATTCTTTTAACCACCTCCATCTCCACTCCTGGCTTAATCCTGGGCAATGGAGCACTTCCAAACCATGAAGATTCCTAAGAACCAAGAGGTGCAACATCCCAATTGGACTGAGACTCTGAATAAGAGGGAATACCTGGCCCTTTGGATCTTTCTTGAAGGCATAAAGAACCTAATTTTAGGAATAAAGAGACTTAACCATTATGACTTTTCATTCTTTAAACCTAGAAACAAAACCCCAAAAAGTCTTCTGGGTCTTTCTCAGTTACTGAAGAGGGGTGGGGGAAAAGCAGAGGGAAAAAAAGAGGCAAAAATCTATGTTTCTAGTGTAAAAGCAAGTGTGTGCACACACACATGAACCAACACACAGATAACTGCACCCTCTGTGCAGCCCTAGCACACTGTGCGTGGCAGAGCACAAGAGTGTCTCTGGAGCTTTGGGGGATCTGTTGCCATGCCAGAGGCACAAATTCATTGACTTCTTCCCATGGAGAACTCCAGAATGGAACTCCAGAACAGAACTCCAGAACTCCACAATTCTAGTAACTGTGCCCTGCTCCTTGATCAGCACTTGTGCCATTGGAGAGATCTGCTCCTGAGGGAACCAAACCTTCCTGTTTGTCACTGCCACATTCATATAAATGATGGGGAGTAAAAAAAACACCCCAGCCTCCTGGCCCTTGGCATTAACTCTGCCTATTGCAGAGGTGAAGGACCCACTCAATGCAGCACTCAGTGACTCCAAGCAGCTGCACTGCCAGAGCCCAGGGCACAGACTGCTTCCAAAGCCAAGCAGCCTCGCTGCTGGCAGGCTGGGACTGTGCTGATGTAATGAAATCTGACTGCAGTGCTCAGGAGCAGCCCTGCAGCAAACAGGACATGTAGATGTTCTGCTCCACGGCATTCCAAGGCAGGCAGGCTCAGGCTCGGGAACAGAGCTGAGGTTTACCAGTGCTGAGCAGCAATTCCACGTCTTATCTGAAATGCACTGATGCCAAGAGAAACTTTGACACTGGCTTCCACAGACTGCTGGGGAAAAGCCTCTGCCCACCCTGCCAAGGCCTTGGAGCAAAGATAGAAGATCCATGTAAGCAGCAGGGTAAGGCCAGCTCAGGTCATGGTCCAAGCTGAGCTGCCTAGAGGAAGAGATGCTTGAAAACACATCATTGGTGTGCACAGCCAGGCCCAAGGGAAGCAAGGACTAGCCACTTTCAAAGGTGACTCTGTGGGGCTCTTGGAGGCTTTGGAGGCTATGGCCTCATCCACTGGGCTCCTGAGACAACCTCTGCCTTGACCTCAGAGCAAGACGAGCAAACAAATCCTCCTTAGGGTGTGTTAGCTGTCCTTGAGCTGATCCCTCATGGTGATGTTCCCACCTGGGGGGAGGTGTGTCCTGTCTGGCAGTTGCCCATGAGCAAACGACCGCCCTGCACTGCCCAGGGGAACGGGCCCTGTCCACGCCACTCTCTGCTCTGCTGGACCCTCAGGAGATCACAGAATCCCAGCATGGTTTGCCTTGGAAGGGACCTTAAAGCCCATCTCGTTCCACCTCCTGCCATGGGAGGGACACCTTCTACTATCCCAGGCTGCTCCAAGCTCTGTCCAACCTGGCCTTGAACACTGCCAGGGATCCAGAGGCAGCCACGGCTACTCTGGGTAACTTGTACCAGGGCCTCACCACCCTCACAGGGAAGAATTTACTCCTAAATATCTGGTCTAAATGGCTCCAGCTTAAAGCTTCAGCTTAAATGCTTCAGCTTAAAGCCATTCCCCCTTGTCCTGCCAGCGTACCTTAAATCAAGATCTTACAGCAAGGTCCCATTGGGGGTCAAGGAAGGCAGGTGACAATCTCCACTATGAAGAAGGTTAGCAGTGGGACAAAGATTTTTACTCAGAAGATCAGCTGATGGCATGGTGGGTAGAACATCCTCAAACGTTTTGCATTAAGCCTTGTTCTAACACTGTACTGAGCTTAAAATGGTGCAAACTACTCCTGCGTTCCATCCTGAGGATAGTTGAAGAAAGACTTTGCAGGAGGCAGAGCAAGATCAGACCAGAGACTCTCTGCAGGCAGAAGAGCCAAGTCCTGGTTTGGTTTGGATCATTACTCATGCTCCAGCACTGCTCCACCCCAGCAAAGTGTGCAGCAGCTTGAGGCTGGACATGGGGACAGCCAGGCAGCTGCCATGGCCTTAGCGTGGGAGTGTGGAGACAGCTCTGCACCATCAGTGGCCAAGTGGCTGCCCAGGGCCACCAGCAGAGCTGGTCTGAGCTGGCCTAGTCTCATGCAGGTATCACCTGCTGCCTCCTCCCTGCACACCCCGGGCTGCAGGCTTCAACCTCCCCATGTCCCAGGGGCATTGCCTCCCAGGCTGGTCCCAATGCTCCGCGCTGTCCCAGGCTTGGGTGGGCAGTCGTGATGTTTGAGGGCTATGGTGGGGCAAAGGAGAGCCTGGCTGGACCCTGGCCTGCCCTGCACACACCACGGATGTGCCTGTTCCCAGCTCCACCAGTGCCCACCTGGGCAGCAGTATGCAGAAAGGAACCAGAGCCCAGAACCCAAGGAATCAGTTCACTTTGCCCACCCTCTGCTGCAGCTGCCTGGCTGGGAGCTGGTGGGAATTCCCTCTGGAGACACAGGGGTTCATCCATACCCAGCTGGAAACCAAAAGGGGTCATGTCCTGTCTTCAGGCATGGTACATGGGCATGAGGACAGGTACCAGCAACAGCTTGAGAGCATTGTCAGGGCTGGGGCTGCCAGCCTCATCCAGGATCCCAGAAGCTCAGAGGAGTGTGAGCAGCAGAACTCAAGTCCAGAGTAACACTCTAGTCCCTGGGCAAGAAGGACAAGTGAGGTGGTGGGTTGGTGTGCCTGGAGATCACAGTCAGGTGTGCCCTGGGGATCACAGCCAGGTGTACCTGGAGATCACAGCCAGGTGTGCCAGGACACACAGCCACCTGGAGATTACTTCATCTGAAACATGCTACTTGACATGATGCCACGAGCCAAACGATTGGGTGTTGGAAGTGCCAGGACTTTATTAAGGGCAATAAGGGCTTTAGCCAAGAAGAAACAGGGTAGGGAATTAGTGTGAGCACTGGGACTTGTCCCATTCATGGGAGAGAAACTAAAGAACAATTTTGTCTGTGTCCTACTGGGAGAAAAAACACACCAGATCTTAATAATAGAGAAACCCCTGTCACAATTTGGAAAGGTTCAATCCCTGCAGCCCAAGCACTACCACAGATGAGCTCTCCCCTAGGAGAGGCCAGAGCCTTTCCCAGTGGAGCTGCTGCCCACAGAAATGGCCGTGTCTTACTTCTCTTCCCAGACTTCCCCATGCACATATCCCAAAGCAACAGAAGATTTAGGGCACTGAGGTTTCTGCATTTCAGGGGGGTTCTATCATGTCCTACCATGCCCAGTTCTACTGGGAAAAAATATACTGCCAGATCCTTTAAAAAAGTGCCAGGTTGGCACACTGGGAACAGGGATTTTGCTCAGGTGAGTGTAAGAGGAGTGAAGGTATCTCTTCCCTTGTATTGTAAAGGTATTCTCTTCCTTGCACAGCACCTGCTTACCTGCCCAATAATGCTGCAAAGCAGACAGCATCCTTCAGCAGGAGATGGGCCCTGGCACCCCTGTGGCATGGGCAGCTAGCCCAGTGACAAGGACACTGCTAGGGCTGAGGGTTTTAGGCTGAGCAGCACGTACTGCCATGAGCTGCCATGGAACATAGGCTGGAGACAGCACCTGCAGGAAAGGGCAGCAGCAGGAAGAACAACCCCACAGCCTATTTCTTTAGAAAACTTTGGAGCTGAAAGGTGGTCACTGAGGCTGGAGCGTTTAAAATTCCATCTGGGAGGAGGCTGGGGAGGCAGCGAGAAGCGACATCGCTCCCGAGATAAATGAGAGCCACTGTTTGAGCTTGGAGGGGGAGCACCACACAGGGGGCATCCCTGGGCCTCCCCCTTCCCCTCATCAAAACCTTCTGGGTGGGCTCTGCTCATTCCCTGCGTTCCAAGGGAAGTTCAAGTCCACACTAGGCGAGGGCACGGAGAGCTCCAGGATTTACGGAGATGCTGACAGGCAGCCGGAGGGGTGACCTGTGTTCTGTAGCCCACCGTGACCGAGCTTCAGGGGGTGCAGCAGCACCAGCGTCGGGGCAGCCCCAGGAGGGGCAGGGCTGCCTCAAATAAACACGTTGGGCTCTCCTGGGGGCTCGTGCACAGTAACCACTAAATATACACCCGACGGAAAGTGCGGAGAGATTTATTTTTGTTATTGTTGGTCTGACGTCCTGCCAGTGCTGCTGAGTTCTAGGCACTGGCTGAGCACACACCAAGCACTATCAGAGATGTGTCATAAAGCAAATATTAGCAGGGCCTGTGCTGGAGGTGACGTGGGGCCACCAGAGCCGAGCGCAGCCCCCACACAGTGGGAGCCACCGCAGAGGGTGACATAATCCTGCAGGTCCTGCAGTGGCCTGGCCACCATCCATCAGGGTGGAGGAGGAGGAAGACCATTGCATGATCCTGCCTTGGGAAGATGCCAAGGTGGAACAGGCTTAGCAGCATCAGACCCCTGGCCACCATACATGAGGCAGGAGAAAAACCCTCTGGAGAAGGGGTCTGAGCTGCCAGGTTTCTCCCTGGAGCCCATCTCTGGTAGCAAGATGGAATTCCCTCAGGAGCTCCCATCCGGGAGTTATTAGTCTTTTGTCATCCAGTGTGCGGATGAGTGTCATAAAAATCCCAAAGCCACTGTGGACTCTAGACACTCAAACCACCCCAACTCAGGGGTGTGTTGCTCTGGGACATGGTTCCAGAATTTATTTGGTGCTGGAGGGGAGAGCACTGACACCAGCAGGGACCTCCCTGTTCTCTCACAAGGGTGTTCCCCTGCTGCCTCTCCCTTCGGAGACCATGACATTGTCCTGTCTGTGTCCCCATCACCCTCCATGTACCTGCAAAGCGCAGTGACTCTTTGGCACTGGGGTGGGCTTTGAAGGGCAGCAGGGAGTCCTCTCTGCTCTTCACCCAGGTGTCTTGCTGTCCAGGAGAAATGCCCATCCATGGAGAGATTGAAAAAGGGGACAGGAAGGTCCCACCAGGACAGGTTCACAGCAGAGCTCATGCCAAGCTGAAGACTTGCACTGGCTGTATGGGTGAGCAGTGGTGAAAGGCCACGGGTGCCTGGGTGGACCCTGGGCAGGAGAGTCAGAGCTCCAATGTCTTCTGGCAGTGGAGGAGAACCTGCATTGCCCCTCAGCTCCTCTGGCCCCATACAGGGAGCCCAGGGCAGCAGGTTCCACACCAAAACAGCAGTGACAAGATAACAAGTCAGGACCACACTTTGGGAAGCTTTACCCTCTGAAACAATAATTCCCCCTGTACAGGCTGCTTCAGGTGTGGAGCAGGATACAGAGGGATCCAAGCCCAACCCCAGTGAAGTTATGGTAAATCACGGGGCAAGCTGTTTTTTAGGCAGCATCGTGCTGTGCAAGCTTGAGCCCTGCAGACACACAGGTCACAGCTCTTGAGCTCCAGCTCATGAAATGTGCTGATCCCTACAGCCTGAACCCCTGGCACCGTGCAGATCCAGCACCCATGGCAAGGGTCAGGGCAATCCCCAGAACAAGAACAGGCTGGGCAGAGAATGGATCAAGAGAAGCCCTGAGCAGGAGGACTGGATGAGAAAACAGCCATGGCCCAGCTGTGTGCACCCAGAAACCCCTGTGTGTGCTGGGCTGATCCCACAGCACAGGCAGCAGGGGAGGGGGGGATTCTGCCCCACTTAGGTGAGACCCCACCTGCAGAGCTGCCTCCAGCGCAGGGCACACAGCACAGGCACATGAGTCCAGAGGAGCCCATGGAGATGCTCCGAGGGCTGGAGCCCCTCTGCTCTGGAGCCAGGCTGGCAGAGCTGGGGGTGCTCACCTGGAGAGGTCTCCAGGGACACCTCAGAGCCCCTGCCAGGGCCTAAAGGGGCTCCAGGAGAGCTGGAGAGGGACTGGGGACAAGGGATGGAGGGACAGGACACAGGGAATGGCTTCCCCACTGCCACAGGGCATGGATGGATGGGATATTGGGAAGGAATTGTTCCCTTGGGAGGGTGGTGAAGCCCTAGCACAGGGTGCTCAGAGAAGCTGTGACTTCCCCTGGATCCCTGGGAGTGTCCAAGGCCAGGCTGGACAGAGCTTGGAGCAGCCTGAGACAGTGGAAGGCGACCCTGCCCATTGCAGGGGGTGGAAAAAGATGAGCCTTAAGGTCCCTCCAACACAAACCAACCTGGGATGCTGTAATTATTCTATGATAAGGTGGCACTTGGGGAGATGGTTTAGTGCAGTCTCATGCTAATGGCTGAACTTGAAATTAAAGGGCTTTTCCAACCTAAATGATTGTAGGATCCTGCAACCACCACTTCAAATGCCATGACAAAGCTCCCCCACTTGATGATCTCCCTGCCCCATCCCGACCCAGCTCAGGAGGCAGCTGCCTGCAGGAGCATTACAAACTGCTTACCCACTGCTGCTAACTGCTGTCATTTCCTCTCTCCTGGAGGCAGAGGGGTGCAGAACTCAATGCCTCCACCTCCCACGGTCCCATCTCACCCCCAACCATCCCAAAGCACATTCTATCCTATTAAACCCTCCAGCCTGCCCTCCTTGCTCTCTCTCCCTCAGCAGCTCCTGCACACCCGTGCTCGCTCCATGAGAGACAGGAGAACTGAACAAGCTTCATGTACAGAAGGGAAAATTAAGACAATCAACTCTCCCTACAGATCATCTTTAAAGTTGTTGTGGGTTTTTTTTTTCAAATGGTCCTTCTTTATTATTCCCAGACAGAAATCTGAAACCCCTTTAAAAAAAACAGAGATACATAATGATTTTCAAAGCTGTGTCACATAATTAATGTCACATTTATCTCTTCAGTTATAGAGATAAAAAGAAACCATCTATCCATGTCCTCATTATTTTTTATTCTCCTTTTAAAGCCAGAATTTAAATCCACGGGATGGGGTACTCTAGAGGGGGAAGGTCTGGCTTTCCCTTTACCCCCCACAACTATAGTGATAGAAAAATTCTCCCTCCTTCTCCATTGCTGATCCGAGGGTAGAGTATACTTTAAGCAAATCCTGTGTAACTGTTCCTCTCTCTCCCTCCCTCCCTCCTTCCTCTGTCCCACCACCCTCCATTCAACAGAGACATTCCAGTAACCAGGAGCTTTTCTCCCATTTTCTTGGGCTGAGCCAAGGGCCAACCTTTCAGGGTCTCCTGTGACACACAGCCCGAGTCCCACAGCAATATTAGTTTTTAAAAGCTATGGACATTTTCCACCATTAAGATGGCTTTGATTCATCTCATGTTGCATTTTGCTCCATTTAGGGGTCTGCTGTCCCCATTAAAATGACATTTAACACCACGCCGCTGCCCTCGGAGCGGGACCACCAGCACTACTCCCATGGCTCTCATTCCCACCCCTTGCTCCCCTCAGCTCAGGGTTTCCTCCTCCTGGACCATACAAGGATATGGCGGTCACAGCTTCAAAACAAAGCCCCAAGAAGTGAGAAGGACCCTTTAAGATCTGTGGTGGATGCAGATAATCTGGTTTCGATCAGCTTATGACAGCTCTGAACATCACAGCTGGAGCTCTCAGGACTTGCAGTGTGTTTTGTGTCCCACACATCCACACTCAGCTTTCACTGAGCCCCACGGGATCCCTCTGCCCTCAGCCCCTGTTCAGGACCCTGTCACTGGGTGTTCCCCACAAAATAGGGGTTGAATAACAGGGAGATTCAAATTCAGCAATCAGTGAATGAGTTGGGAAGAGAAAGGGCTGCCAGACCTTGAGAAGCACAGGAGAGCCAAGGCCTTGCCCAGGACACCTCTCTCAAGGAGACTCCTCCTATCCAAGCAAGCCCCAGGCTGACTGTGCTGATACTGGGAAAACTGATCCTCTCCCCGAATAGCCCAGAAAGCTGAATGGTATTTGGAAAACTCCAAGAACAGAGAGCATCACATCTCCAGACCGCTGTATCCCACTCAGGGCAGCATAAACCATGTGGCTCCTCCACAGACTGCTGGCACCAGCAGCTGGGCACAGGCTGTGGCCTCTCTGCCACCAATGGCACTGGCTAAGGGAAAAACACCCCACCCCCTTCTCTCCACTGTCCAGGACTCTGCAAGTCCACATCCCTGGCATGTGCTTAGAAGAAACACATCAAAAAGAGCAACTGTCCCACTCCTGGGGTTCCAAGGTAAGGTTTTTGGTGGCAGATACCCCCAGCCTCAAACAGCAGCTCTGGCACGCCAGGCTGCTTTCATCCCAGGTCACTGCCAGCAGGACAGAGCCCTTTCATCCCACATGTGCCTTTATCTGAACCAGGGTCAAGCAGCTGCCACACACCCACACAGGTCACTGTCCCCTAGGCCAAAGCAGTGCCAAGCTCGAGACACTTGCTTCTGCTGAGCCAAACCAATCAGCACAACCCATGGATAGCTGTAAGTTACCATTCCTCCCTTCACTGTGGCAGAAAAGTAGAGCCACGAGAGGAAAACAAGCCTGGAGAATACTCTGGGCTGGGAACAGCCCGGGCAATGTAGCTCAGCACCAGCCTTTTGCCAGGGGGGCATTGCCAGCCAAAATCCAGCTCATATTCACACTTGCTGTGGGATGAAAATGGTCACCTTTGGAACAGGGTCCTGGGGCAGCTCAGGAAGGGGCAGTATGAAAACCAGGGAGAGCTTTGCTGTGTCAAGGCGCCTGAGCACTGCCAGGCTCTGCAGCTCCAGCAAAGAAAATGAATCTGTGTCAGCTCCTCCTAAGGGGTCCACCACCACTTGAGCACACTTGTGGACATCTAACACTCTCTTCCTTTTGATCTCTCTTGAGAAAGGGGAAAGAAAAAGCAGGACAGTCCAAGTGCCTCTTCACTTGTTCCCACTGAGCATGTGGAGTCTTGAAATCAAGCAGTTGCTCTGGGTAAGGGATCTTCAGCACCCCTGTGAGTACACAGGTGCAAAGCTCCCAGCACACCTGAGCATCAACACTTCCTTCTGCCCTGAAACACACACAGGTAGCCAGGGAAAAACGTTTAATGGAGGAATTCCATCCCACACAGCCATTGACAAACAAATTACAAACTGAAATTGTGGCTGGTCCACAGAATTGTTTTTTAACCAAGTTGGTGAAGGGCAAGAGAAAAGCAGCACCACTGATAGGGAAGTGTCCCTGTGCCTCCAGAGTGAGCTGCACATGCTCTGAGCATCCTGTGTGGGACATGCAGGGAGAGGCAAGAGTGCTCCCCAGTGTACAGACACAAAGTGGCAAACAGGAATAAAGGACTCTGCAGGGAGTTTGGAGCTGAGAGAGGGCTCAGCTGTGTCCCTGTGCCAGCAGAGGGGCTGGGCTGCTGTGGCAGCTCCACTCACAGAGCAGGGTCTGGACCAGCTGGGAGGGGAAGGGGCACTTTGGAGTTGTCAGCTCCCAACACCTGAGCTAGAATCATGGAATGGTTTGTGTTGGAAACGACCTTAAAACCTCATCTCATCCCATCCCCTACTTGGTCAGGGACACCTCCCACTATATCCCAGGGTGCTCCAAGCCCCATCCCAACTTGGCCTGGAACACTTCTGGGGATCCAGGGGCAGCTACATCTTCTGTGGGCAACCTCCCCACCTTCAGAGGGAAGGATTTCATCCCTATATCACATCTATCCCTGTCCTCTGGCAGTTTAAAACTGTTCTCCCTTGTCCTGCTGCTATCTGCCCATACAAAAAGTCCCTCATTTTTATGAGCCCCCTTAAGGTTCTGAAAGATGCAGTGACAAGTGGCACTAGAGAAGAGATGGGAGCCCCTCCATGGGGTTTCCAGATGTGGGATGTTCCTCCTACTCATCTCAAGCCCCTCTGCCCCATCCTCCTCCTGCCCCAGGGACGCCTGCTGTGTCAACACCCTTTCTCCTTTGTCTTCCCACCTTTCCTCTTCCAAACCCTTCTCCAACTCCACCAGCAAAGCCCAGAGACTCCCACAGCAGGCTGTGCCCTTTGCAGCCCAGTTTAGCCAAACAGCTGCTTGGCTTCACTCAGCAATTCTGGCAGGAAGAGCAATAAAATTCCCTTTTGGGAGGAACCACCAGGACATCCCAGCTCTCCAGGCACCAGGCTGGGAAAGAGCTCTCCTGCACCTGTGCCCAGGAAAAGACATTTGGCAGTGGCACGAACACCTTCATGGGGCAGGGGAAGCACAGGAGCAGACTGGCTCCAGATCCAGGAATTTGCATTTCACCTTCTGGAAGCAACCCCATACAGCATGCCCCCACTGTGGACAGCAGGCCCAGAGGGGGATTCCGTCCCTCTGCTCCATCTGGAAGGACCTCACCTGCAGATCTTGCCTCCAGCTCTGGGGATCCCAGCACTGAAGGGACATGGAGCTGCTGGAGCCAGTCCAGAGGAGCCCATGGAGATGCTCCAAGAGCTGGAGCCCCTCTGCTCTGGAGCCAGGCTGGCAGAGCTGGGGGTGCTCACCTGGAGAAGAGAAGGCTCCAGGGACACCTCAGAGCCCCTGCCAGGGCCTAAAGGGGCTGCAGGAGAGCTGGAGAGGAACTGGGGACAAGGGATGGAGGGACAGAACACAGGGAATGGCTTCCCACTGGCAGAGGGCAGGGATGGATGGGATACTGGGAAGGAATTGTTCCCTGGGAGGGTGGCCAGGCCCTGGCACAGGGTGCTCAGAGAAGCTGTGGCTGTCCCTGGATCCCTGGAAGTGTCCAAGGCCAGGCTGGATGGGGCTTGGAGCAACCTGGGATATGGAAGGTGTCCCATGATCTCTTCAAGTCCAGCCGTGCTTCCCAAAGACAAAGCAGGTTTCCCTCTGGGCACTGTGATCTGTGTCTCTCCTGATCCAACAGCATGGTCACAGCTGGGAGCAGAGCTGCCCCTGTCCCCTGGCAGTCCCAGCCCCGGGCTCCTCCCAGACCTGACCCTGCTCGGAGTCAACTGGCCCCATTGTGAGGGCCAGCTGGAGCAGGAGCAGCTCCCAACAAACCAGGTCCTTACCAGCAAAGCAGGACACCAGGAGTCCCTTCTCCCTTTTTGGCTCTGTCTGAGCCATGGTGTCACCAGAGGCAGGGCCACAACTGGAGCTCACCCCCACCACGGATAAACCCTCCATCCACTCCAAGGAGAGGAGGGAGGCTCAATACCTGCTGTGGGCTCTGGAAGAATCCACCTGCTCCAGCATCCCACCCTCCCTTCAAAGACGCCTCCCTAGACAAGACACTTTACTCTGTTCTTGTCAGTGAGGTTATTTACACACGAGAGTTTGCAGACACACCAGAGCCTGTGCGCAGGGACATCCCACAGCAGCAATCCCTTTCTCTGTTTGTTTATTTATAGGAAACTGTTTCTGCAGGGTAACACACCCCTGGAGACACAACCACCCTGCTCAGACACTCCTGGCTCACAGGAGCAGCCACATACACAGCTCCTACAGGAGGATGTTTAACTAAACACACTCTGGACTCACAGGCAACCACCCCCAGGCAGCACAGGCTGCTGAGTAAACTTGGATCTTGAGCACCTGGAGACTTTGAGTCTGGACTCTCTGCGCATGTGGTCTTGGGCAAGATGCTGAGCTCATGCTCCCCCACAAGTAATGACAACATCTGGGCAGCTCAGAGTGGGGACAGAGCCTCCAGGCTAGTCTTAGCCACAGCTATCCCTTGGAAAAACCCCTGAAGAAATCCCTTCTTTATTTTGCCCCAGCTTATGCAACTGTAACAGGGTACCCACTATCCACCATGCAGGATTACTTGCTTTAGGAAAACCCCAAAAACCAGGTCAGAACACAGCACCTCTACCTTTCCTTGTTGTGGTTGCAACTACAAGTCCATTTTCTCCACACCAAGCTGGGAGGAGCGGATAACGGCAGAAGATGCAGCCAGGTTAAAACAAGAAAAGCAGCAGCACTGGGGAAGAGAAACCAGGAAGAAATTTCCCAGATACCAGGGACAGATTGTGCAGGGACAGATTCTGTGGTTCCACACATGAAAAATTACATCCCTTCTACTTTTATAAGAGGAAACACAGGCTCCTGATCCCAACAGGTGATTTGGGAAGGCTCTAGAGTCAGGCACTTTGTTTCTAAAAGAAAAAAGCTAAAAAAATTTGGTGGGACAGCAGTCTGTGTGCCCAGGTAGCCTGTGTGCTTCTCCAAGAAACATGTACTGAAGCCATCAAGATGTGTGTTGCTGTGTTCTCCTCAAAGGAGAAGCCAGCTTACAAAAATCACTTCCAAGTCCCTGACTTGCTTACATGGATAGGGGCAGGATGCCAACCCATGAGCCCAGGAGGCACACAAACCCCAGAGCTGTGCTGCTGAGCCCTCTGGGTCACACAGGGCAGGGTCTCCTGCCCTCAGCAAGCCCAACCATCATTTGCAGTGATGCTCTTCTATCACTGGGGAAGCCTTGTCAGTGTAAGGCTTTGGAGCAATCTGGTCTAGCGGAAGGTGTCCCTGCCCATGGCAGGGCGTGGAACAGGATGGGTTTTAAGGGGTCCCTTCCAACCCAAATCATCCTGCGATTGTGCCCCCAGCACAGGTGTCTTCCTCCCAGCATAGGGATCAGCCCAGCACTCCAAAAGGCAGAGGCTGGCACGTGGGAGGTGCTCACTGGAGGTCTGAAGGATGTGAAAAGAGAGAACAAGAAGAAAGAAGGACCACCTGTTGCACCGTCTGGGTTAGAGGGTTAAACCCTTTCCTTTCTACCAGGGAAAGGGTAAAAGGCTACAGGAAAGCTGGACACTGGGAACATGATCAGGGAGGCTCTGCCAGAATGGAGAAATTAGTGGAGTGAAAACAGCAAGGGAAGAAACAGGCACAGAAAAAGTCCAAAGCCAAGGCAAGGGCTTCCACCAGCTAGCTGGGGCTTCCAGAACCTCTTCCCTCCCTGCAGCACAAGTCATTCCCTCCTGCACCAACGCTGGTCCCAGAGCTGAGGCTGTGGGCCCAGCACCCACAGCTCCTGCTGGAGACCCCACTGAGCCCCACAGGCCCTTGCACTTGTTCTCCTTCCCCAGTTCCACCACTGCAAAGTTCTTCTGTTCCACTCCAGAGGAAGGCAAAGCACTGGGCTCTGCTCTCCATCTACATTAACTCAGGGAAGTATCCCAATCTCCATTCTTCCTCCTACTTTCCACCCAATACACTTTGACACAGCCACTCCACAAACAGGACAAAAATAACCACAAATTATTCTTCTTCTTAACTTTCCTGCACTAGAAATCCTAAAATTCTAAAAGCAAAAGGAAGAGCACAGCATCTCCCGCTGCCACCAGCAAAGCCCCCAGTGTGGCTCAGGGACAGCACGAGCCACCGCCAGGAACATGTGGGGCCACTCAAGCCCAAGAGCTGGGTCAGCACTGACATCTGCACTAGGTCACACACTGCTGCACTGGGACATGTGGAGGATTTAGACTGAGGTATATACTGAAACGTGAATTGTGAGTCTAATTAATTAACTTGTACTAAAGAAACCTGCTAAGGTGTGCAGGTCACCACCTTGTCGCACACCGCAGGCGAATACTGAAAAGCAGTTTGTCAGGAATTCCGCATCCTGAATTAAATTAGTTCATTTTAACAGATGCAGTCAGTGCTGAATCACAGACCCTTTGCAGCCCACTGAAAAATCAGTGTCCCAGTGGTCAGCCACCCCCACGGCAGGCAGCTCCTGAGCAGCACTGGGTCCATCCAGAGCCAATAAAACACACCCTGCTCACCCACTGAAGATTTCTGCACAGCTCCCAGTGCTTGGGTTGGGCCATTCACAGCAGTCATGCAGCACTGCAAGGTGAGATGCAGATGGTGGTCTTCTCCCACAGCCCATCCCAGTAATGCCAGCACAGATCCTGCCCATCCTGCTCATAACCCAGGGGCTCAGAGCTCTGACAGGCCATTCTCTCTGTCTAGAAAGTCATCCTCTGTGGAGGAAGTCAAAGGTCTGAGCTGAGTCTCACCACAGGGACAGGCTGCTCTGCCTTGGTGCTGCTCAGCATCTCCTTCACCCCTAGAACAAAGGACAAACTACAAATCACAGAATCCCAGACTGGTTCGGACTGAAAGAGACCTTAAAACTCCTCTCATTCCAAAGCCCTGCCATGGGCAGGGACACCTTCCATAGACCACGCTGCTCCAAGCCCCATCCAACTGGGATGGGAAGGCACTGCCATACTCAGCTCTTTGACTCCTCTGTGATGTTTGCACACCTGGGGGGTGGTTTCTGCTTTGCCTCTCCTGAAGCCATCCCCAGGTGCTCTCCCATCACTGCTCTCTTCTGCAGGTTTTCCCCAATTGTGACCAAATTCTACCTTTCCCAGCACCACCAAAAAAAAAGAACTGATGGTAGAGCTCACAACTGTGGCCACTACCACTCTTCATGTTCCCCACCTATTTTACCATGTGAAAAATGGGGTGGCAGTTGTCATGTGTCTGTTAAACTGTCCCAAAGCAGGCAGAGAAAATGCCCTGAGCTGCTGCTGCCCAAAGCCCCGCTGGTGACTCACCTTCTCATATGCAATAACACTCCCTGCATGGAGCCACCAGCCGGCTCCGCTCCGTGAGACCAGTCTGGTGGAGCTGGTGACATAGCTCGCTGTGTTTTTCTTGGATGAAGAGCAGTGGGATATGTGGACATTACTGAATAAAAAATCATTGCTCCACATGAACAATGAGCCAGTCATCCAAAGGCAAAATATTTCCCCCAAAAAGGCAGATAACTCTTTAGACACATTTTGCTGTGTGGCTCTTCGAAGCCCATGGAAATGGGCTGGGCCTCGGCCTCCCCCACACATCAGGCCAACACAGGATCCTTGTGCAGCACAGCTCAGATGACCAAATCCTTCCAAACACCAGGAGATACCATCAACACTGCAAAGTAGCCTTGAAAATCCCACTGGAAAAGGCAGGCACTTTTGCTGCCAAGCCCACCAAGAAGGGATGAAAGGGGAGCCCTGATGGCTGTAATTTGCACCAGGCTGGATAAATGGAGGGCTGCATGTTACCAGTTCTCATCCCAGATACTCTCTCTGCATGGAAGGGGCCCGACCTTGGAGCCACACCTGTTGATCATATGCGAATCACAGAATCCCAGAATGGTCTGGGTTGGGAAAGACCCCAAAACTCATCTCACTCCAACCCTCTGCCATTGGCAGGTTCACTTTCCACTATCCCAGGCTGCTCCAAGCCCCATCCATGCTGGCCTTGGACACTTCCAGGGATCCATGGGCAGCCACATCTTCCCTGGGCAACCTGTGGCAGGGCCTCACCACCCACCCAACCAAGAATTTCTTCCCAGTATCTCATCTAAATCTCTTCTCTTTTAGTTTAAATCTGTTCCCTCCCACTTATGGTGGTGACAACAGAAAATTCCTGGCGGGGGATGAGCCAGACCCAGGCAGAGCCAAGCTCTGTGGTCCCCAGCCATGCAGGTCCCTGCTGTGCCAACCACCCCAGCCACAGCAGGAACACTCTGTCCTGACTCTGTTCCCCCAGGATGCCAGTCCAGCAAAGCTCTGCTCCCACTACAGGACCCTGACAGGACTCTGAACCACATGGAAGGACAACACCAAGAAACTCTCCCATCCAGGCACATGGAGCCAAGCACTGACCCCATTAAGAAGAAAAAATAAATAAAAATAAAACACACTATGTTCTCTGACCGCCCACTGGTTCACTCCTGCCATTCCTAGGCCTGAGCTGTGCAATCTGTCTCCCAGCTTGGCGCCCGAGCTTCCCTCAGAAATGCAAGTCTTTACCCAGGAATTCGTGGCAGGAGAAATCAAGAAGAGAAAGGGGAGGGGTGGAAAAGTAAAAAAAAACAATTTTTGTATTTTATCCAAAGTGTTTTGCAGGTCTACTTTCCCTTGGCTCACTCGCTCTGCTGGGTCTACCAGCATATTTTGGGTAATGAAATACAC
Organism: Cinclus cinclus; assembly: GCF_963662255.1. NCBI lineage: Eukaryota > Metazoa > Chordata > Aves > Passeriformes > Cinclidae > Cinclus > Cinclus cinclus. The sequence continues at coordinate 10,853,968 of NC_085061.1, forward strand.
ATTTGCTGGTCAGCCCTAATAGATCCAGAGGGACTGGGTTTCACGTGTGTTTGTTTTAAACTTAAGGGTGTTGTAAAGTTTTTCCAAGAGCCAGGGCTGGGATGATAAGCCATGGCAGGCAGTACCTAGCTAGTGGGTGGTTGTGGTGTTAATATTTATCCTATAACTGAAGGAAGACGTGACAACATGAGCAAAGCAAACCACCACCACCACCACCACACTTCCTCACAGGGCACATGCTAAACCTCTGCAGGGACCACCACAGAGGAGGCATTTCATATAATCCTTGTGTATTGCAAGAAGAAGGACAAGTTTATTTTAAAAAAGAAAATAAAGCAGAGTTTAGAGTGAGAATCAGAGACTTTCCAGCCAGATCCTTCAGCACCCATGTGGGGGACCTGTTAGAGTGAGTCCAGAGGAGCCCATGGAGATGCTCCAAGGATGGAGCCCCACTGCTCTGGAGCCAGGCTGGGAGAGCTGGGGGTGCTCACCTGGAGAAGAGAAGTCTCCAGGGACACCTCAGAGCCCTTCCCGTGCCTAAAGAGGGTTATAAAAAAAAGAGAGACTTTCCATGTGAGTAGACAGTGATGGGATCAGAGAGGTATGGCTTCCCACTGGCAGAGGGCAGGGATGGATGGGATATTGGGAAGAAATTTCTCCCTGAAAGGGTGATGAGGCCCTGGCCCAGGGTGCCCAGAGAAGCTGTGGCTGCCCTTGATCTCTGGAAGTGTCTAAGGCTGGGTTGGACAGGGCTTGGAGCAGCCTGTGACAGTGGAAGGTGTCCCTGCCCATGGCAGGGGTGGATTGGATGGGATGAGCTTTAAGGTCTCTTCCTACCCAATCCATTCTATAATTCTGTCTTCCTTGGCTAATGCTCAGGTCCCAGCTGCACATTGGACCATTCCTATGGAGCCCATCCTGCCTCATCCCTGCCAGGCTCAGAGGATGTGGCTCCATCCCTGCACTGTCAAACCCCCCCAAACGCAAGCTCTGCTCCCACCTGCAGGCAGTCTGCAGGTCATGAGTGGAGCTCACCTCCCAAACCTACAGGGGAAATCTTCTCATGTAAATTGATTTCAGGCTTAGAAAACTGAAGATACCTTATTCTCCTTGAACAACAGCCACAGGCATCCTGCCTGGAGCAAGCACCATAAATGCTGCAGAGCTACAGATCAGCAAGCACCAGGAGCACAGTGAGAGGGCAGAGAAGCTCCAGCTGATAGGACCAGGCCATCACTGTCCATGGAGACCTGCACCCTGGTGAGCAGTGGGTGCAAGAGGGACAAAACACCCTGCAGAAATGACAACGTGATCTAAAATCACTGCCCTAATCTGGTGATATCAGGGTCAGCTTTCCCTTGCTTGAAAAATACAGAGGAGGAAGAAAAAAGTTTCCTAAGGCACCAAGCATAAGGAGAAGTGAGGTGAAAGTGTGTAGGGAGATCTGGAGGCCCCATATCTGCATTTGGGGATGGGGAACCCAACATGGAGACTCCATCCCCATGACTTAGCCACCCCCTCTGCACTGGGGGAAGTGCTCAGGTGCTCAGCTCAACAACAGGGGAAGTCCTGTCCCTTCCCTGGAAGCCTCTTCCCTTCCCAGTTCCCTTCTGCTCCACACAGACTAACAGCAAGGGATGGAAAGGAACACAATTCCCCATAAAATCCCTCACCTGTGGGCAAGAATCAAAGCAATTAATGGCACTTAATGCTTGTAGGATATGGAATATGGGTGAGGAAGGCAAGAGCTAATGTGGCCAGGCTGCTGCAGAGCCCAGGGATCCCACTGGGACTTTGCTGGTGGGCAGCAAGGAGTGAGCTGGGACAACCTCAGGACACAGGCCCATTCCAAAGCCACCTCTCAGCTCCTGTGGTCACTTCACTTAACTGTAAAGCAGCTGCTTCTACCCACAACCTGCCTAAAACCCGACACAGGCTGCCTTTACTTCAAGATTTCAGAGACCATTTAGTAGACCAAGTCTGTGCAAAGCCATATCCAGGTGGTACTCTGCTAAAAGTAAAAGGGGAGTTGAGATTTCTCCCACAGCCATGCACTTCTGTCATCTCAGATTTGCCAGTCTGTGGTTTCACTCTCAGTTCTCTTGTGCAACACAGGTCCAGGTTCCTACATGGAGAACCCCAGACTGTTCTTACATCTGAGCTCCCCTGGCAAAGCAGGAGATGCTCAGTTCAGCATCCTTCCACAGCAATGCTGTCCTGCACTCTGACAATTTCCATGTTTTCCACTGTTGTCCTTTTTTTCTGGACAGGCAGGACTTTATTTATGGTATTATTTGGTTACTTGCAGGAAGACACATGCTCATCTAGGCAATCAGAAACCCTGAATGAATGGCTTAGGGACAGAAATTAATTTTATCCCAGTTTTAAGCACTAGAAGCTGACACAACCTTGTACTGCACAAGGTGCTCAGTGATGCGTTCATGCAGCTGATCTCCCTCAGCTTCACCTCTTGTTTGGATGAAAATTTGGAGGTGACTGACCACCAGTCCTCCCCCTGCACACAGTTTCTGCCAGGCTCATTTATGGAGAGGTTCTAGGAGGAGACAAACACATTATTTAAATGAAAGTATTTTATACCAACAGCACAATTCCTACTATTCCAACACCACACAAGGCTTATCCATGGCAGACAACATCCCTGCCCAATAAACCCTTTAAAGGTTCACTGATCACAGCTAGACGTGTCATAAACTTCCCTACATCGTTTATTATCCCCATAAATCTCTATAAAACTATTTAATCTCATCTGGATTGGCAATGAAGCAAACTTTGCTCTGTTTATGGCTTCCCAAGCCAGCCTCTAGTAACAACACATGTGCTGCCTAAAAAGGGGGATGAAGATCTCAGCCCTGCCCAGCCCTCCCCACCACACATCCTTCCAACTCTATATACCACAGGCACAGCAAACACCCCACGTGTTCCCTGTGCTTCCCTCCAGGAACAGACCTACAATCAAATAACATTTCTTTTACTTTCTAATCTTCCAAATATGCTATTTAAAGGGGAAAAAAACAGCTTGGGGGCTTACTCAACCCACTCTTCCTAAATGTGTGCCCTGCATTTCATTTAAAGAGAATTTTTGTTCCTGGGAGCTTTGCAGCTACTATGTCAAAAGCTTTTTATTGGGAAATGGTGATGTTTTATGGTTTCATTTAAATCAGGTAGATTACTGTAAAACTACAATCTGTTTGGCTTCTGATTAGAAAACACAGAAATAAAGGCACTTTCCATGTTGTCCTACCTACTACATGACTTCCAGCTTTTCCATGCAGCCCTATCCATTTCTGCTTTAGAATCCTAGGATGGTTTGGGTTGGAAGAGACCTTAAAGTTCCTCCCATACCAGCCCTACCACAGCCAGGGACACGTCCAAGTATCCCAGGCTGCTCCAAGCCCTGTCCAACCTGGCCTAGGATCCCAGTAGGACCTCAGTCCAGTGGATCACCTTCCACCCAGCCCTAGTGCCTAAGACAACACTGCACCATGTATCTGTCACCCACCAATGCCACAACAGCCCGTGCCAGCTCTGGTAGAGCTGCCCTTCCCCAGCCCTTTGGGCATGACCACCAACCTCCAGCAAGATGTGCCCATGAGCCCCCGGTCACCACCGTGCAGCAGAAGCCAGTCAGAGATCACCTTGAGAGCTCCCAAACACCGTCATCCCCACAGAGGGACCCAGAGAAACCTCAAGTCCCCCACTGAGCCTTCCTCTCATTATTTGGAATTTGGAATTCCAATTATTTGGAATTCCCCTCAATAATTTGGAATTATTGGGGCTTCAACGCTCCTCAGCAGAGTTTGGGAAAAACATTCAATACCATCCCATGCACACTCCTCTGCTTCCCCAGTCAGGCAGGTCCCAGAGCCCTGGGAATTTGGTTCCTACACCACCCACATGGCCTTGGGCCAGGGCTCACCCCACGCTGCACCTGCCCTCTGCCACCACTCCCACACAAACCCTTCATGCCATGCCAGGAATGGAGCAACTGCCCCTATCACCACCTTGGGAAGGGACCAGGAACCTGTCCAGCACCCAGTGGAGATCCCAGGCATCTCTGGGAAGTTTTTAACAAGCAAATACCTCACACACTCAGACTCCAGGAGGGTGAAGACCAGAAGCTGCAGTCACTTCAGGAACCTTTAGCGTGAGCTGTGGGTGATTACTGGAAGAAGCTCACCCTAAGGCAATGGATTCATGGATGAAGGCTGCAACTCCTGGGAACTTGGAGGAGGAAGCAGAACTGCGTGGTCATGGAAAACAAGGGCCAGGGAGTAACCAACCACCCACACTGCCACCAGCAGCACAGGCCACCACTTCTCCTGACTGTCAAACTCTGGACACCAATAGAAAGTCGAAGCCACAGCTACAGCGTGCCAGATGGGAACACTGGTGATTGCACCTGTGCTCCAGCCCCCTGCTGCTGCAGGGCACGTGTTGGCCACCAGCCACCACAGTGCCAGCCACAGGTCCAGCAGGAACCATGCCACCTCCCCACTGGGTCACCCCTGGCTCCAACGTTCCAGCAGGCAGAGGTGAAGCACCCAACCCAGCAGATGGCAATTTCCATGGCAACAAAGGGATGCCACGGCAGAGGATTAAGCTCCAGTGAGACCACGGGGAGGGAGCTTGATCATCAAGCACCCGACAGGAACGCTGAAGAGGAACGGAGGCCCACGGCAGCGATTTTCACGCTCATCTTCCCCTTTCAATTCTTCTCTAGCATGAAAGTCCCAATTAAAATGGCAGAATTTGACACCATTAGAAACTATCAGACCATTTAACACACTGCCCCTTCCTCCCACGTCACTGCACCCATGGCTGCCATGGGAATAAAGAGCACTGCAAGATCCAGACATCTCCCAGCAGTCCCGGCATCAAAGTGCAGCAAATCTGCGTCACACAGAGACCCTTTGAAAGAGGATGAATGTGAAGTGCAGGGAGAAATTATTTCTTTATTTGTAAAGACCATGTCTCTTGTTATTCTAATTCATCCCCAATCATCCTGGCACTGGACAGCTGCAGGTTTAATCATGAATATACAAATCAGCAACACACGAACAACAAAGAGTCTCCAAACAAAACAGACAAGGCCTAGAATTCGGTCTGCTTCAGCTGCTGCTCTCCTTCCTTGGCACTGAAAAAAGGAGGGCATGAGTACAGCCAGGACCTGCCACCTCCTCCTGCCACCACAGTGCCTCTCCCATTGAATCCCAGCCACGGGAATGCTGCCTGCATCTCTCCCTGCTCTGACAAAGCATGCCCAGCACTGAGCTGGAAGCAGTGGCTGCAAAGGGGAGCCAAGAGGAGAGGAGAGGGAGAAGCGAGGGATGGGGGGAAGGACAGACTGGGTGACAGAGCTGCACAGGCACTCGAGCTGAGGGGAGAATGTGGGGTTTAATCCGTGCAGAAGATGGAATTGCTCGCTTTGTGCAGCCTTGGCCGGGCAGAGTGCAGGACAGGGGTTCCCAGAGTGGGCTGCACCCCAGGGAGAGGTACAAGTCTCCAGGCAGGCACTGCTGCTGCTACACTCAACATCAAACACCGGCCCTGCTAAAGAGGGGTTCTTCAGGGGCTGCTGCTGCTGCTGCCAAGCAGGCTGAGGACCCATCCTGAGCATCCAACACGCACCTCTGCTGCCTCTCAGGTGTCTTCTGCACACTCAGATGCAACTGCACATGGGGAAGGCAATGACTGCCTTCAGTGCAAAGCAGTGCGTGCCACAAGGGAGAGAGATGGAAAGCAGGAGCAATCCAGAGCTTCCAAGGGCTCACTTCACAGGTCTACAGCTTCCCCAGAGGGGCAGTGGAGGGGTAGCTCCAATCTCTGCTCTCTGGGACAGGGACAGGACCCAGGGATCAGCTGGAGCTGTGCCAGGGGACACTGAGATTGTGTATCAGGGAAAGGTTCTTCCCCAGAGGGTGCTGGCACTGCCCAGGCTCTCCAGGGAATGGGCACAGCCCCGAGGCTGCCAGAGCTCCAGGAGTGTTTGGACAGCACTGCCAGGGATGCACAGGGTGGGATTGTTGGGGTGTCTGTGCAGGGACAGGGGCTGGACTCAGTGATGCTTTTGGATCCTTTCCAACTCAGGATATTGTGTGAAAAAGGCAGGGACTGAGTACAAGACAGGGCTGAGCATCAGGCCAGCACAAACCTGTCTCTCCTGCTGCTGGAAGCTGTGCAGTGCTTGCCACCTCCCACCGCTTGCCAAAACTCAGCACACATCACATGGAATTTTCTTTCCACGGGCCTGAGATCCTTCAGGACATAGAGATCTGGACTGAGGTGTCAGTTTGCAATCCAATACTATGGCTGTAGAATTACCTGCTTTAACTTTTACCACTTTATGTTATTATTCAATTCCAATTATTTCAATTATTAATTTTATTTTAGAAATAAAAATAACCCAGCCAGTCAGGGGAAAAGTGGGTTTTGAGCCTCCCAGAGCACACCCAGTCTCTCCTTTAGGCTGCCAGGCTGCACTGGGGCTGTGGGTGGGACATCAGGGTGGACACACAGACAGTCCTGGCAGCTTGGGAGACCAAAATCTGTGCAAGGCATGGCCCCAGCAGTCAATCCCAGCAACACCTTCCTGTGTTATAAGAAACTGCTCCACATCAAGCTTCAGAATTACACGGTCCTCATACTCTCATGAAAATCAAATCCATTTTCCAGCCCACTACAGTGCAGTGCTTGGATCCCAACAGGGCATCTACATCCATCAGGCTCCAGAAGGGAGGGAGGGGAAGGGCTCCATCCTCTTCTCTTGCACAGGGACCTTCTGGCTCTCCACAACTCCCTGACAGGAGGGTGCAAACAGGTGAGGGTCAAGCTCTGCTCCCAGGGAACAAAGACGAGAAGAATAACCTCAAATTGTGCCGGGGAAGTTTAGACGGAATATTTGGGATAATTTCTTCATGGAAAAGGCAGTCAGGTACTGGCTCAGGCTGTCCAGGACAGTGGTGGAGTCACCATCCCCGGGGGAATTTTAAAGATCTGTGGATGTGACACATGGGGACATGGGTTAGTGGTGAACACAGTGGTGCTGGGGCAACAGTTGGACTCAATGATCTTAAAGGGTTTTCCCAATCTTTATCATTCCGTGATCCCCAAACAGGTTTGCACATGGAGGGAGAGAGGTGTTCCAGGGGGGTCACTTGAGCCCTCGAACTTGCAAACTCTCTGTATCCCCTTCTGCAAACTCCCCCATGATATTCAATATTTCTCTGGGGATATTTGAGCTTTGGGGTTCCCAAGACCCCCAGAGCATCGTTCCTGGTGCTCTCCCTCTCTCCAGCTCAGCTCCAGGGAGCACCTCCAGGGCCAGCCCAATCCTCACACCCCCTTGCCTCCCCTTCATCTCCACCACAGGACCACAAGACAAAGCTCCCTCCAAACACTGCATCAGGTTCCCACATCAATCCTGAGGCCACCAAACACCACCAAATGCAGAATGCTGACACAATAAAAACCACTGTATGTAAGAAAAAAGGCCAGTTCCCTATTGTGAAAAGAATAATGAATAACCTCTCCTCTCTACTACCACCAATCTGGAGCCTCCAGGATTCTATACCTCATCAGCCTTTGTCCTCTGGGCAGAAGCACCTCACGGCAATGCCAGGACCCCCCTCTCTGCCATAACCCTCCCAGCAAGCCCCACACCTGCAGGGTACCAAAGGAGCCTGCTGTGGGACTGGAATTACCTGTGCAAACATTCTGCGAGACAAATTCAGTGTCAAAATAAACAGCACCAGAGATATCTCACCAGCCAATCCCATTTGTAACTAAAATTTCAGGGTTTCATCTAAGCAAAGCACTTGCTCCACATGTCATAAGTCCTGAGTCCAAGCCCAGATGGGCTGTGACATCTGGGACAGTTGTGATGTAACCAGCACGAGGTGGGGATCCAAGGGCATCCACATCTCTACAGTCACCATCAAAAGGAGACCTTAGAGCCCCTTCCAGTAACTTGAAGGGGCCCACTGGAAGGCTGGAGAAGAGCTTTGGATGGAGGGACAGCACAAGGGGGAACAGCTTCCCACTGCCAGAGGGCAGGGTTAGATGGGATATTGGGACAAAATCCTTTCCTGGGAGGGTGGGCAGGCCCTGGCACAGGCTGCCCAGAGAAGCTGTGGCTGCCCCTGGGTCCCTGGAAGTGCCCATGGCCAGCTTAGATGGGGCTTGGAGCAGCCTGGGATAGCGGGAAGTGTCCCTGCCATGGCAGGGGGTGGAACGAGTTGAGATTTAGGGTCCCTTTCAACCCAAACCATTCTGTGGTTCTGCGATTCTAAAATCCCTCCACTGGTTCAACTGGTGAACCCAAAGCCCAGTGAGCAGGAAAAGAAAAATATTGATGCTTGCATGGATAAACACACCTCCAAGCCTGCAAACTTGACCTGCAGCCTTTTCACCATGGGGTGACTGAGCTCTGACAAGGGGCAGCTGCCCCCAGCCCAGCCCAGCCCCACAGCTGGGGCTCCCCAGCCAGCTGTGCACACCTGTGGGAATTGTCACCTCTGCCACAAATCACAGACTGGGGCTGGAATGAGCTGTCAGGGCTGCACTTGATAGAGCATTCACCACTGAGAAACACAGGCATGAACCCACAGTCCCACTGGGATGTGTTAGTGGCTTTTCAGGGATGGCCTCAAACCACATCCTCGCTGGGAAAACCTCTCCCCACAGGCACAGGCTCAGTCCCAGCCCTGCAATGCCACGCTGACTGGGCTGGCAGGAGGTGGGATGGGGTCCCAGGCCCCACAGCTGGCAGGGAGTAGCACCCTGAGTACCCACACGATGGATTTGCTTCCTACTACAGACACAGGCTAGATTTCACATTCCCTGTCTCCCAGCCTCAAAAAGGAAAGATAAGGAAACATTCACATTCCCTCCCATGCATGAAGTCCGAGTGACCCTGGGAATATTACCAATGACAAACCCACTCCTGTGTCCACCTCTGCCCACTGTAACTCATCTGTCCCTGCAGCAAGAGAGAAAAGGGAGTTGCACCCCCCACCCTCCTTAAAAATTGCCTTTCTTTGCAAAAACATTCCTTGAACAAATGGCAGCAAATCCCAAGGCAGAGCTGCACAATGGACACTTCAGTCTGCCCAGGGGAGGAGAGACAGGACCTTCAATGCCTAAATAAATGCAATTTGCTTGTTAAGAGGGGGCTGGGGAAGGTTAGGCAGAGGGGAGCCCTGGTTATTCACTTCCCCCAATTAACATTCCAGCAGAGCTGCTCTGTTTTCTAGAAAGAATAACTTTTTGAGAAGGGGGAGTGATGCCCGTGGGGGCATTGGATGGTCCTGGAGAAAGGAGACCTGTCCAAGGGTGTGAGGGTGCCAAGTCCATGTGTGATGGGAACTGCTAAGCAAAACCAAGACTAAATAAAGGTCTACCCTATGCAAAAGAACCTGAAAAGTAAAACCCTTCACATCCCTGGACTAAGATATGCCTTCACTGCTGATCTAAATGCCTTTCTGTGGCCAAGGAGGTCTGCACAGAAAAGAGGTGGCTTGTCACTGTTTGGAAGAGGTCTCCAAATGCAGGATATTTTGCACCACCACATCTGTTTCCTTGCCAGGATGAAAAGCCTGTTCTATCCTCAGCAAGGGCATTGATTTCAATAAGGACTTTGCAGCACACTTGGTGGCTCTTGTGGCTTCCCCAATGCTCTCCTAGGGGAGACCACTGAGCTTTTGTTAGACCCACACACAGAAAACAAGAGTGAATTGAAACCAACTGTGGCTGGAATGGAAAAGCAGCAGAGGGGTTCTGCATGCCAAGCACTGCCCATCCTGCACGGCAGAACCTCAGAACACTCCCAGGAGAGCTCCCACAATGCAGGACAAAGCCTGACCCCAGAGGTCAAGCCATGCCTGTTGCTCTCTCAAGTGCTGCAGGCCTGAAAGGAACAAGCTCACCCTGGCAAAGCTGAAAGGAACTGCCTGAGAATGAACAGGTCCACCTGTACCTCCAAGCATGTGTGCTGGGGCAGATCTATTTCACCACACCACAGTTCCTGAGGATTCCCATGAAAATCTAGCTCAGACAGACAGATGGCTGCAGCTCAGTACTCCCAGCTACCACTGTCAGCAAGAACAGGGCACCCAGAAGCAGGACCCTGGCTGGACAAACACCCACTCCGGAGGGAGGACAGACACCCCCCCAGAAGGAGCTCAGTGACATCATGTGGGGATGCCTGTGCCGGGGTAGGTAAGGAAAACATGCTGATCTGCTGAATGTCGCAGGAATTAAACCCAGTTTGGTTGGTTGGTTGGTTTGATACCTGCAAGAGAATATGCCCAGCTGACAGAGCTCTGGTCAGGTCATGTTCAGCTGCTCAAGCTCCATGTGTCCCGTAGGACGCAGAGCAGGCAATGTCCAGGGATGCCCCAATTATTGATTCACTCACAGCAACACTCAAGCTGAAGATTTGCAGTTTGCCCTCTTGGCTTCCCAGATGCCAAAGCAGCTTTGCTGATGTACCAGGCAAAATCACATCTAAAGGCTCTCTGGTGGCAATGCCATCTAAAGAAGAAGATGAAGGATGGCAGAAGGGCTGCACTTCCCTGAGGAGGTGCCTCTTCACAGGCTCAATGCAGAATGGTTAGGGAATCTGGATGAGACCACCAGTATTGTTCCAGGATGCCAGAATAGTTCAGGTTGGAAAGACCGCTGGAGGGGTCGTCTGATCCCACCTTCCTGCTGAAGCAGGGTCATCCCAGAGCACACAGCACAGGATTGTGTCCAGGTGGGCTTTGAATATCCCCAGTGAGGGAGACTCCATAAATTCTCTGGGCAGCCTCTTCGGTGCTTTCCAGAAGTGAGATGAACAAAACATCACCCTGAGGCTCTTGGAAAAAGCACACAAACCCACAGATCAGTCAGGGCTATGGGGGAAAGGCTGGATTCACCTGAAGCCCACTGGAACTCTCCATGCACACCTTCTGCTTCCTGCCCAAATCCTTCTCACGGGCTCAACAACAGAAAGGTTTCCAGAAAACTGTGGTCTGTCTGCTCCTTTTGGAGCATCACAAGGCTCAATCCCAGGGCAAAGGACTTGGTGCCTTTTTGCAGCAAGCAAAAGGCTGCAGTCAGAACAAACCCCCTCCCCGGCGAGCACCAGGAACTAGGACTCCATTTCCCCTACTTTTGGGGTAGCCAGTACTCCATCCTACCACCACTGTACAACAAACTGCTGCAGAGCCAATACCACAGACGTCACCAGAGGTACCTGGTGGCCACACAGAACAGTGAATGGTCACCTGGACAAAACCTGGCTGATCAGCAGAGCTATGGGATTTGCTACTGACTTTCAAGCCTGAAAGAGGAATCCACCCACAAAGATGCAGAGGCCAATTATTGAAAGAGAATGACCCACACAAGAGGGGAAGCAGCACAAACCCCAACCAGAGAGGGCATGAGCTCCCTCCCAGCCCAGGTACGACAGCCCAGTGTGTGGCTCCTTCTCCCTGTGCACCAGTTACTGCCAGAGGGGATTGCAGCAGGGGCTGAACCAGGGCCCAGGCTCAGCAGGGACCTATCAATGTCCCTTGGAGCTTCCTGACATGAAGCTCCATCCCTGACCTGCTCCAGCAATCAATTTCCTCCCTCTCTCCCCAGGAAGTAACAGGGGCCTGGACAAGAGTGTCAAGACCCCAACACCCCAAGTTGAAATTGGGGTCTTTGCAGGACCCCACCACCCCCACAGAGGCACTGTGAGCATGTAGGGTCATTCCAGGACAGCTGTTTCATCCTGCTTTCCTCAAAGTGTCCAGAGGTGCTGAAACTTATCTCAAGGGTAGACATTTCTGCTGTCAGGGTACATTTCCTCTGTATCTTGGAAAGTCACCTCTGTAACAGCCAAAGAAACAGGGACATTTTCTCCTGCAAAAACATCATTCAGCCTTCTTACTTCCCTGCCAATTGCGCTTCATGCCAGGTCCTCTTCTCCTGGACTCCTGGAGGCTTCAGCAAGGACAGGTTCAGCAGGCTAGCAACAAATACACCCCTTGCCATTAAACAAGAGTCAAGAGCTCCACAGACAAAGCATTCATCCCATCCCTCCCCCAGCATGAGGGTCTGAGGGCCTCACAGAAACCCCTCTACCACCCCACTGTGGCTGTTCTCAGTCCTCTGGTGGGACTGGGCTCAGACTGGAGAGGCAACTGCAGCAGCAGGAAGGAGGAAAAACGGCTTTACATGTGACCTGTAAATAGCCAGTGCAGAGAGGGATAAATGTCCTTTTCTTTCTGGGAGATCAAGACCTGACTATGCAAGTGGGGCACCTCCAAAAGCACCTTCCTCTGTGCAGCAGCCTGGGCACCCTGTGCCACTGCAAGTGCTCCCTTACAGAGATAAGGTGCAGCTGCTGAACCTCACCAACTCACCATTAAAAAATAAAACACAAGTGAGATGAACAAAATGCTAATAGGAACCCCCAGGTCAAACCGCCTCCCTGTCACCAGGGCCCTCCTCTTGCCAGCACATTCCTGTCACTAGTGAGGTCCCATCACTTCCTCCTCCCTCCTCAAGTTGCTCCTGGTGATGCAAATCCATCATCTTTGCTTCTATTCTTGGAGTAAAACCAGAACCAAAGTAGCTCTTAGGTTTCAGGATCCTTTCTTTTTCCATCTTTCCCAACTGCACCAAGGCTGCTGCTGCAGTCAGAGCAGGGTGACACCTGACCCCAGACATCAGCCTGTTCCTACAGGAAATGCTCCACTTAATCTCCAACCTTCAGGTCCCTTTGAGATCACTACCAGCTCCTTCCTGAGCTGTGCTCCTTGGGAAATGGCAGCCGTCTCCACAAGCCTCCTGGAGAGGGAGAGAAGCTGGTGGGGGCCCTGCCAGGGACCCTGGATGACAGACAGCTCTCTCCAGCCCCAGTTCCCACCAAACCTTCCACTATCAGCCTTCCCCAAGAAGCTGAATCAGCTCCATCCTGTGCCCCAATCCATGGTGCCCACAGGTTCCTGTGTGCCAGGGTGGGCACCATGCAACAAAGGGGGAAAGGAGACACATGGAAACTCCAGTGGGACAGTCATCTCTGCCCTGCACATGCCAGTGTCCCATGGAGCAGGCTAGCAATGTCCTGCCACACTCCTCTGCCAGGGGACTACTGAATGTTGGCTCTGTCACTGAGCCCCACGAGACCTGCAAGGCAGGAGGCACAGCTAAGGCTAGCTGTGTGCCACAAAAAGCTACATTCACATCGAGTTCTGTAACAACAAGGGGGATGTAACAACATCCCCCTAAAGTCCCTCCTACCCCAACTGAGATCAGCAATGCCCAACCAGCAGCAAACCCTGCATGAGGTTGCTGGGATGTGCAGCAGGACAAGCACATTCCAGGAGCACCAGTGCCATGTCCCACCACTCACCCTGGTCACAGGTCACCCTGGACAGTGGACAGCAGCAAAGAGCTGAGCCTTGGCTACATGTGCAGGGACAGCACAGAGTCCTGACAGTGCTCACTAATGATGGGCAGTCAGATGTGGTCACTGAGTGCTGACACGGTGACCCCTCAGTGCTGTGGGGAGCATTGGGAGGTTCCCACAGACTCCCAGGCATAAGGAATGGGGAAATAAGGTACATAAGGTACAAGAGAGCTGGAGAGGGCTTTGGACAAAGACTTGGCGTGACAGGACACAGGGAATGGGATAGATGGGATACTGGCAAGGAATTCTTGGCTGTGAGGGTAGTGAGGCCCCGGTACAGGGTTCCCAGAGAAACTGTGGCTGCCCCTGGATCCCTGGAAATGTCCAAGGCCAGGTTGGACAGGGTTTGGAGCAACCTGGGATAGAAGAATGTGTCCTTGCAAATGGCAGGGGTTGGGATGGGATGAGCTTCAAAGTTCATCCCAACTCAAACCAGTCTGAAGTCCCATGATTCAGAGTCTGAGAACTCAGACCTCCGTAGCAAGAGCAGAGGCAGGTAAAATCCAGCACTTGAGCCACAAGAAGTAAGGAAAGCTGGAGCAGCCGGGGAGCAGCAGCAGCAGGCTGAGTGCCTGAAGAGCGGTGCTGCAGAGACCTCTTGCAGCACACTGCTGTCACTGCAGCTGTCACCACAGCACACTGCTGTCACTGCAGCTGTCACCACAGCACACTGCTGTCACTGCAGCTGTCACCACAGCACACTGCTGTCACTGCAGCTGTCACCGCAGCACGCTGCTGCTGTCGCTGAAGCACGCTGCTGTTGCTGCAGTATACTGCTGCTGTCACTGCAGCCATGCTCCAGTGCTGCCCAGCAGCTCAGAGCTCTGTGGATTCTCATTGGAAAATTGCCTTACAGACCCCTGTGGATTTTTCCAGGACATCGCAGGCAGACTGCATCCAGAGAGGTTCTGCAGCAGCAGCTGATGGCACTCAGCACACACAGGGTGCCTCCACACAGCCACTGCACTCCACTGCTCCCAGTCCTGCAGCTGAGTCTCTATGAAGCCACAGCCGTGTCCCAAAGGGCTCATTCAGGCACAGGCACCTCCCTGCAAGTATGTGCTTGTAGGGAAAGTGCTCTGAAGGATTTAAACCTCAGGCTGTCAAAGCACTTTCTCCACTGGTACACTCCAATTGCACCAGGAAGGCATATGGGCATTGCACTATTTGCTCACCAACCTGGGGCACCTGGCTGCTTCACACCAAGAGGACCCAAAGAGCTGCAGACTATGGGTCTGAGCTGTAAGAGGACACACTACAACAGCCAGATTTCCTTTCTGAGATCCGGGAAACAACTGCTCGGGAGGAAAAGCAGAGGAATGTATCTCCCAGGAAACAAAAGGAAGGACTGCAGGTAGACTAAGAGGCCCCGTTGGCAGCAGAGGATGGGATTTAGTCTACCCGGTCTGAGCAGTCACCTGCCTGCATCCAGGCACTTTGGGATTAACAGGAACAGCCCCAGCAGTCAGGACCTCTCTTGCTGGATGTTAAGACCAGGAAGGGCCTGGGCAGCAGACATGTGGCCACTGTCACCATCACAGCCAGCTGTTGGGAGGGGACAACCAGCCAAAGGCAAATGGAGAAGCTGAAGCACCCCCTCACACCAAACAGATCTGGGTCATGCCAGCACAAGCCCTCATGCTCAACAGGATAGAGCCAAAAGCATTTGCTTTTCCACATAGCTGGACCATTGCTGGCTGCAGTCCAAAGCATCCCCAGCCCACCCTGCACTGCCAAGAGCCCAGACAGGGCTGCACTTCCAACCCAAAAAATCTCTTGACTTTCATTCAAGACTCCAGTCCTGCCACAGAAGAGGAATACTCCAGCTCACAAAATACTGTCTCATTTTAAATCACTGTGGTTATTTTCTTTTTTCACACAAACTTCACATACCAAAGGACACAGTGCACATTTTTGGTGAGTCTCACTTGTAAAAGCAAAGTAAAATTGGAAGTTGGCAAACGACTCTGCGCTCCTCCTCCTCAGCCCTGCTGCTCACTGAGCAGTTGATGCTCCTTGTGCAGAAATATAAATGGTAACACAGAGGCTGAAAACTTCTTAGAATCATTGAACGGATTAGATTGGATTGCCTGTTAAAACTCATCTCAGACCCCTGCCATGGACAGGGACACCTGCCACTGTCCCAGGTTGCTCCAAGCCCTGTCCAACCTGGCCTTGGACACTTCCAGGGATCCAGGGACAGCCACAGCTTCTCTGGGCACCCTGTGCCAGGGCCTCCCCACCCTCCCAGGGAACAATTCCTTCCCAATATCCCATCCATCCCTGCCCTCTGGCAGTGGTGAAGCCATTCCCTGTGTTCTGTCCCTCCATCCCTTGTCCCCAGTCCCTCTCCAGCTCTCCTGGAGCCCCTTTAGGCCCTGGCAGGGGCTCTGAGGTGTCCCTGGAGCCTTCTCTTCTCCAGGTGAGCACCCCCAGCTCTCCCAGCCTGGCTCCAGAGCAGAGCGGCTCCAGCCCTTGAAGCATTCTCCATGGGCTCCCTTGGACTCTCTCCAGCAGCTCCACATCCTTCCTGGGCTGGGCCCTAGGGCTGGGGCAGCTCTGCAGGTGGGGTCTCACCTGAGGGAACAGATTCCCCCCCTCCCCTGCTGCCCACACTGAGGGATCAAGCCAGGCTTGGAGGTTCTGGATGCTCATGGCTGTGGCAGGTCCAACCCTCATCTACCAACACCTCTAAGTCCTTCTCAGGACTTCCCTTGATCCATTCCCTGCCTAATCTGTGCTTGTGCTTGGGATTGCCCCGGCCTGGGTGCAGGATGTTGCACTGGGGCCCGCTGAAGCTGTTGCTTTTGTCTCTGCCAGCCTGTGGGATGCCCCATGGTCCACAGCACTGCCAGCCCTCGGCAGGTGGGTCCAGGCTCTCCTCCCCAGAGCAAAGCCAGCAGAGGGAGCAAACACTGCGGATTTGCAGGGAGAGCCTGCTGGTTTCTCACTGTGGTGCTTATATTTTGAATCCAGAGGTTATCTCGTGGGAGTTTCCGTAAGTTATTTGGAAAGGTCCAGGTTAGGACCAAAGCCAGCCTGCATATTATCTTGGAAAATGACATTCTAGTGTCACTAGTATCTACCCTGTAACAGCAGCACTGAAATCAAACCCAAAGGCTAGTCCTCAGCAACAAACCCCTTCCAATTTCAAGCTCAAGATCCTACATCTTCTGTGTGTTTATTTTAGATTCCTGTGCCCTCAACCTTCCCAGCACTGGACCCACCTTTCTCACAGTAAACAGGAGAGCCTCACCCACCCCAGCTCACACAGATTGTCACAGATGTCTGGTCCCAGCCTGGCTTTGACAAAGTTGGACGTCTCACACCGTCTCCAGCCCCATCAGAACCCCCTCTCTAGCAGCATTCCCCACAAACTGCTCCTCCCACGGGAGACACCTCCCTTTGTGTAGGGATGCTGAGAGCAGTCCCACAGCACGCTGTGCTCTTCCCGACCATCCCTGCTTTACTACAGGCACCACGAAGCACCAGCTGGGACGTCACAAGCTGCTGTTGTAAATAAAACCACATTCACCAGAGAAACGAGCCGGGTACGCTTTGGTTTCGAGCTTTGCTGTGCCTGTTCACTCCCACACTAATTTGCAAAGTGGGGTGATTCACAGGGCGCCTCTTCCCTGCTCTCCAGGGAACGAGTCGCTCTCTGGCTCCAAACACGCAAGTGAGCGACGTGGGGAGGAGGGGATGGGCACAGGAACCGTACACAGAGCTCAAACACCACCTGCCTTTGCAATTACCTCCCTCAGGCAGTCACTACCACTCTGTTCTGGGAGCTGAGGCAGTCCTCTGGAGGTCCAGGATGACTCTCACCACTCTGCTCCACCTCATCACCAAGCACACCTGACCTGCCTCTCACATGGCCACTTCTCCAACCCGAAGAAGTTGTGGCTGCCCCACCCCTGGCACTGTCCAAGGCCAGGTTGGACGGGGCTTGGAGCAACCTGGCATAGTGGATGGTGTCCCTGCCCATGGCAGAATCTGGCACGAGAAAATTTTTAGGGCTCCTTCCAAACCAAACTAGCCTGTGATTCTGTGATTCTACTTTTATATATTTCTTTATTTTTATCACATTGAACCACAGACACAGCCAGTAATCCCGTCTGCTTGCTGACCCTTTCTGAAATCAGGTATGAGAGTGCATGGTTCACAGCACTGCTGGAACAGAACCCAGTAAAATGCAGCAAGGAGAGAGTGGGATTTCACTGGCACCAGGGGCATCATGGCAGGGTGAGCATGACCTTGCTGTCACCATAAGCATCACACCAGACCCTCCAGCAGGCTGCACACAGGAGTCAGCAGGCTGCACCCAGACCACTTGGAGAAGTCCCTGTACACTTAGGAACAAGATCAAACCATTGGGATAACACATAGATGAGTTCTACCAAGGTCCTACCTTGTCTCCAGCTCACCTGGTACCCAAAACCCAGACCAGGATAATCACACCCCTTGGACTGGTGCTGCTCTGGGCTGAGGCAGTTTCTGTACTTCCCAACATCACTGCAGTGACCACCAGGGACAGGAAGCATTTCTGGGTTGATCACTGGAATAGGAAAATCTGGACAGGTACCTGTCAGCTGGTGCCAGCCCAGGTGCTGTAAGCAAGGACCAGGTGTGACCAGGTCTCTGGCACACAGCGAGTTCCTCCCCTCACTGCCTCCCTTCCCAGGCTCTGCTATCCCAATTCACCTTGTCTGTCATGATCACTTTGTCAGGCAGGGACTTCCTCTGCTCAACTATTCTGTAGAACTCCCAAGACAAACAGAGTCTAAGTGTTTCCTGCAGGGCATAGACGTTTCATATCAGAATCACTGCCTGGAAAAATACCATACACAAATAATAATAATTAAAAAATAAATTAGTGTATGAGAGCACAGAGTAAAATTAATTAGTTCAGAGGCAGGAAAGCAACACAACCTTGAGTCACCTACTTGAAACCTGCAGGAACTACAGTGAGCAGAAGTGCCAGGGCAGCTGAAGCAGCACCAGGGATACCATGGCAATGCCAAGGGCTGCTCTCCTCCACCTCCACTGCATAAACCAGGTGACTCCTCCACGATGCTCAAAGAGCAGCACATAATTTCAGAGCTGCAGAGGGGTCAGGGTAGAGACCTCAAAACAAGCTGGGTAAGCATGTGGGACCCCAGGCATTGCTGGCTCCTCCTCTTCAGAGGCAGCAGGATCTGTGCCATAACATCACAAAATGAGTGGGCAATGCCAGAACGACTGGCCTAGATAAGAGAGAACTTGAAATTCCCATGGGAAAAAGGGAAGAGCACAACTCCCTCAGAGCCCTGCTGCAATCTGCACTGACTGTCCCAGCAGCCACCATAGAGAATGACTCAGCCCTGGTGACCTCTTTTAATGCTCTGTGAGGTTAATGCTGAGTTTAAAAGGGTTAACTCTGCCTTTAATGACCAGTTCTCCAGT
The DNA here is from genome assembly GCF_963662255.1 of Cinclus cinclus. Lineage (NCBI taxonomy): Eukaryota > Metazoa > Chordata > Aves > Passeriformes > Cinclidae > Cinclus > Cinclus cinclus. The sequence goes on from NC_085061.1 coordinate 10,872,875, forward strand.
GAAGACAAGGAGATCAACACAGTCTGTAACTAAGCCATGTCTCACTTCTCCTCCCCCAGCAAGCGGCACTGCAGAAGGTCTCATCCCTACCCATGCTGCCCATCTCAGGAGCCAGCTGGGTACAAAACCAAAACAGTCCCTTGGCCATCACTGAGTGACCCCAAACAACATGCCCAAGGTCACAGAGCACAGTCCCTGCCTGGCTATGGTCACTGTCTCTGTCACAGCTGGCGTGACTGGGACAAGGCAGGGGATCCAAGTGAGAGACAGATGTCAAAAACAATCAGCTGCTCCCCTGTCTCTAAGGCAGGAATGCTGACAGGCCTTAGAGGATTTAAAAGGAAAGGCTTATTAGAAAGAAAACTCGTTCTGACAATCACAAAAATTGGAATTAATTTAAAATTCAAATTATGCAAATTCCAGTAATCTGTATGTGCAGATCCATCACACAGCAGAGTGGGACTGCAGACACCTGCCACCAGCAACACGGCTGGAGAAATCCCACCCTCCCCAGTGCTCTGGGAGGAAGGCAGGTGTGCTGGCCTCTGGCAGGCACAGGAAGAGCTGCTGCTCCAGGACAGTGGGGCCAGGCAGGATTTGCAGGTGCTCCCCCTGCACTGAAAGATGCTTCAGCAGCCCTAGCAGCCTCCAGCACATCATAGCATGGAAGCAGGTAAACCAGACTCCAGTGTTCTCACATAAATTACAGCACATTCTTCCTTGGACAAGCTCAGGTGCCCATGACCAGCACAAAGCCTTCATTAGGCAGCACCTGATCACATGGATGTGAGGTGGCCACACAGCACTGGATTCAGGTGGGCAACAGCTCTGCCCCATCACCATCCACCCTGCCACGCGAGGGACCCACTCAAAGCCTCAAGAGCCTCTCCCCTATTCCAGCAATTCCCAAAATTCTGGTTTTTGGAGAATTTTAAAACCAAGCCGAGCAGCTGCATCACACAGCAAAGGTGGCTAAGACTGTCAGCATGGAAACAGCAAAGCCAGAAATCGACATCACAGGCTGGGGAAGTGCAACAACCCAGAAAAATTAATTCAGCTTCTTCCTAAAAGATGAGCCACTGTGATACAGCAAATCATGCTCTTTCCTGCGCCATGCATGAGGAGAGCAGATCCCACCTGGCAGCGACTCCTCCCTCAGCCAGGGCTAAGCAGAGCCAGTGTCACGCAGGGCCAGGGCACAACACACACCCAGGGGAAGCTGCAACACCTCCAGCACAAAGATGGAAAGCAACTAACCCAGCCCTGGGAGGACACAGAGCCCAGAACTGTTTTTGGAAATAATTTCCCCATCTTGGCAGGATCTGTACTTTGAACATATAAACCAGGCTCTGGGGCTCTGTCAGGAATGCTGGTCCTGTACAGGCCCAAGCCTCAGCCAAGCACTGCCAGTACACCTTCCTCTACACATTCTGCCTCTGCTGAAGGGCCCTCCAGAAGCCCTTTCTAAGTAGGATGAATCTGCTTTTCTCAGTAGGTCTCACAAGTCAGAGCCCATGGCTGAGTCTACAGCAACAACTTTTATGCTGGGATGAGCCAGAAATGATTTAGCAAGGAAAAACCAACCCCACATCCTACAAAAAACCTGCTCTGTTCCTCGACAGTCAGCTCTGTGGGTACACCAAAGAAAGCTAAAGGTCCCCAAAATCTAAGTAAGTCAAAGGCCAAATCAAACCAGCCACAGACAGCACAGAGAGGTGCTGGCATGGCACCGAGCAGGGAGGGACAGGGGGCTGCCCCACAGGAAGGGCAGAACCCAGTTCTCTGCAGGACACCCTACTTAAAACACGAGTGCTTCCACACCTTTTGTGTCCATCTCCACTGCAGCACAGAGGCTGTGGGGAACAGGTCCCACACAGATACTGGAAACACATCACTAAAAGACAATGGTCCCCAACATCTCAGTGCCCTCCTGTTCTTCCTGCTCTCCCGGGTACAGCTTGGAGCCACAGATGCAGGCAGACAGAAAAAGCAGACAGTTCCTTACCCCACAGCAGGGCCGTCTCATCTTAAACATCTCCAGCATCTTTCAGCTGCTCCTCAGGTGCCCCATCCTCCTTGTGCTGATCTCCATCCCTGAGGTTTTAAGTGCTTCCTGAGCCTGAGGCACCAGTTCCCACAGAGAAGGTTCACTGGCAGTGCTGGGACTCCCACAGCCTCACCCACAGCACCCACTACTGCCCCAGCACACTGCAAGGCCAGAGCTGCCCTCCCAGGACAAAAGCGGTGGCTGCATCCAACAATGCAGGCACAAGCAGGGAGGGTGAGCCCCCAGAGCCACACCGCCCAGCTGTGACACTGCCCAGATACACCAGGAGAAACCCCTGGTGCGTGTGAGCCCAGAGGGACCAGCCCTTCTCCTGGGGCACAGGAAGCCTGTGCTTGCAGGATCCCCAGCAGATATGTCTATGCACAGCCTGGGGCAGGGTGAGCTGTGCTGCCTCAGCCCATTCCTGCTCCATTCCCATTGCACCGACTCTCTCAGCCATTGCCAATCAACACCGAGTGCTTCTCATCACCTTGACACCTGAGCCCTCATTACAACCCGGAGCGGTAACAAGGTGGGGGGAAGGACATCCGAACCCCGGAGTTGGGTGTCTCTGGGAAGAAGAAGAGGCAGAGCCCATTAAACATTGATCAGAGGCTCCCACAGCTGCAGTGCAGCTCTATCACATCCCTGCTGTCCTGCTACCCAGAGCTCCCAAGGGCCAGGAAGGTCTGAGCTGCCCCAGGGACTCGTTGCTGGCTCATTGTTGCCCCAGCCCCTCACTGGTGGCCCCCGCAAACCTTTGGCAAGGTGCAGTTCTTCATGGACACGAAGAAGACGACGGGAAAACTCATTTCCTCCTTTCAGCCTTGTTCCATGCTTTGGGAGAGCAGCACCCAGAGTGCAAGCCCCCGTCCTGCACTTCACCTAGCTGAGCAGCAGCCACCCAGAGCCAGTGGGAAACAGGACCTCCCAGCAGAGGGGCTCTGTCACAGGCTGAGCAAAGTCGAGCTGCCACCACCATCTGCTCCACCACTCTGTACAGCCTCTCTTCCTGTTGTTTCACTAATTTGGTTGGGCACAAAAATAGCTCTCCAAGATGTCAGTGTTTTTGGGAAGCTGCGTGTGTGTGAACGTGGAGGGCAAGAGCCCGATACTCACGAACTGCCGCCGCAGCTTGGTCCTGACACGCTCAGCCTTGCTCTCGGCCGGGTGCACGGCGTAGCTCAGGGAGCCCAGGTGGTTGTCCACGGACAGGCTCTTCCTCATGTAGCAGGAGCGGCTGCGGAAGTGGCTGAATGGGGCGTCCTCCACCGCCGTGCCCAGCTGGGGGGCTCTGGGGGGCTCTGAGCAGTCATCCTCCAGCCGCCAGGCCTCCCCTGCCGAGGACAAGGAGACGCCTCCCCATCAGAGCATGACCCAGACGTGTCTTACCCCTCAAGCCAGCTCTGGGGATGCTCAGTAGGCACCCCTGGACCCCTCTCTGGCCATCCCACAGCCGTGGGGTACAGATGCTAGGAACTTACTCAGAGGGCAGGTCCCTCCCACAAATCCCAGACAACAGTCCCTGTACCCAACCTACCCACCTCAGGTACCCACAGTCCCCACCATCTTCCTGGCAGGAATTAGCCAAAATACAGTTACAATCATTAAATGGTTGAAAGGGTTGAAATTTTTGTTGGAAGGAAGTTTAAAGCCCATCTCATTCCAACTTCCTGCCGTGGGCAGGGATAACCTCCACTTCATCAGGTTGCTCCAAGCCCTGTCCAACCTGACCTTGAAGTCTTGCTTTTTGAATGGGAAAAATGAGGTGTCACAAGTGTTACAAGTTACAAAAGGATTTACTGCCATCTCCTCCTGCAGAAAAAAAAAAAAAAAAAAAACCAAAACCCTTTATGGCACAGCCAGGAGCAAATCAACAGCCCCAGAAGGACAGAAGCCAGACCTCCCTTCTCCACTCGCCCGATGCCAGCAGCAACAGGATGCAGCAGTGCAGAGCTGAGAGCCCCGGGGACAAACCTGACTAGCTCTGCGAGAGTGGCAGCAGCAGCAGAGGACAGCTGGCACCATGCAGGGCTGGTGATGCCAGGGCAGGACTGGCCACATTTCATTGCAACAAAAGGGAAAAACAACAAAACAACGGGAGATGTTTCCAGAATATCACTGCTGTGCTCTTTTCCCTTTGGCTTGGATTGTCGCCTGCTTTTTGTTGCCAGTCTCCTCTTCACATCTGGAGCTTGCCCTGCCTCCTCCCCTCAGCCAAAATCACTGGTCAAGCCGTGACAAACAATCAATAAAAGCCCTTCCTCAGTTATTAACCCAAAAAGGCATCTCACAGGACTGTCTCCGGGGGCTCTCCCCCTCCTGCAGCCTCTTACCAAGATCCTTTGCCTCTCATTTCTGAAAAACCCAGCCCCTTAAAGCATGAACAACCCTGATCCCACTACACCAGGGTTGAACAGCAGAACACCTCTGGGGTTTAAAGCAGAAAATGGCCCTAAGCCCCAATTCAGCAGTGCAGTCCAGTTTCCCCAGAAAGTCTGTGGGGGTTACATGGAATATGATGAGACACAGGCTGGACTACAAGCCACCAAAGGAGGAACCACCTGCACACACTGCCAGAAGGACAGGATTAGACTGGACACTGGGAAGGAATTGTTCCCTGGGAGGGTGGGCAGGCCCTGGCACAGGGTACCCAGAGAAGCTGTGACTGCCCCTGAATCCCTGAAGTGTCCAAGGCCAGGTTGGATGGGGCTTGGAGCAACCTGGGATAGTGGAAGGTGTCCCTGCCCATGGGCAGGGTGGAACAAGATTATCTTGAAGGTCCCTTCCTACCCAAACCCAAACCGTTCCATGAAAGAGGCAACCCAAAGCACAGCACGCCAAGCATTGTGCAGATTTTTCCTCCCCTACTTTCAATTTAATAAGCTGCTGCTGCTTCTCTCCAAATGTCACCTCACACAACACAGGAACTGCTGTTTGAAAGCTGTGATTATTCCATGCACAAACACATCAATCGGAGGCAGATCCTGACTGCCATTGTGAGATAGCATCACTCTGGGAGCACAGCAGGGAACACTGACACAGGAGAAGCAGGGGACACGCAGGAAAATCGCACATAAAAGGAGGAACCTGCCCCCGTGCTCACCTGAGATGGCCCAGCCACCCTGTGTCCTTGAGACTGTCCCCTCCCAGCCCCACAGCTCACCCAGACACAGCTCCCCACTGCTCTGCTGCCCTGAGCAAGGGAGGGCCAAGGCCATGTGCTGAACGAGAGAAAGGATTCACCTACCATACCCATGCCTCTCTGCAGGGCACCTCACACAAGCATGAGGAGCTGCGTTTCAAATCCTAAGAGCAGCTGGGCCACATCTGCTCTTGCTGATCCCAGTTCTCCAAGGATTTTGCTACCTTTGGTCTCATCTCTCATCTACAAGAGCAGCATTCTCCAGCACAGGCCAGGAGCTGGACCAGAGGCAGCTGGTCCCTGGTGTGCCCAAGGGATGGTCCTCACCAAACTGGCTCAGCCATATGCAAAGATCCGCTCTGTGCTCAACTTTTGGGAGAATTAGTAGCACCAGGAAATGAAATGCAGCCTGCAAAGCATCAAAATTAATCCAGGGTTTGGACAGCTCTCTGCTGAGCAACACAGGGATCTGACTGTGAGAGGGATAATTAAAAAAAAAAAACTATAAAAAAAAAAAAACCAAGGGTGCTGTTTGAAGGGAGCTGTTTTATAAGGATTTTATTCAGCACTGGACTGTCAGCCCTGCTTCCAGGCCTTATCTTTGTTTCAGTGTTAATAATCCTCTTTCCCATCACTTTTATAGTCCCAGCATGGTTCTGCTGGCACCAAAAGCACTGAAACACTTTGGCCATTGGCAGCTTTGCCAATAAACTTGCTCTGAGCAGCTGGCCCAGCCATATTAGTATTTCATCAGGATCAGCATGAGAGTAGAAGAACATGATAAAAATCCTCAGGGCTGATCCAAAAGCCAACACACAGTGCTAGGCTGGGAGCATTTGCAAATCTCCAAGGCCAGGGCTGTGGGAAGAACACAGTGATGATGTTCCTGCCACCACTTCTGGTGGAGACCAACCACAAGTGCCCTGAAGCTGCTTTGTGACACAGAAAAGAGGCACCTGCACCTGTTGCATTGGCCAAGGAGGTCCCAGTGTGGTATCTCACCCCAGCACCCTTGGGCAGAAGGCTTCAAGTGTCGCCTCCCTACCTCAGGTGGCTTCCAACAACCAACTCTTCTTTTTCACCAGCATAATATGAAGGATGGAGAGGTTCACGTATCAAGCTCAAAGAAAGACTGAACCAGGGGCAAAACCCCCGAAAGTTCACCAAAAAGGGCTATTTTCAGAGGAGAATAAACACCACGTGGGCTGGAGTTGGATTTGTGCCCCTGGAGAAGCAGGAAAGCTTTGCTGGGACCCTGTAGCCACAGAGGGGTGGGCTCTGGCTCTGGCACTCACCGGCAGAAGGGACTGTGCAGCCTTTCTGGTGCTCAGAGGCCGAGTGCTTCTTGTAGGGATTCTGCTCTGGCATCTCGTTCCTGCAGGCTGCAGGCTCGAGCAGGGGCAGCCGGCTCAGCACCGGTGACTGCGGGATGCTGGGCAGTGTCCGAGACTTACCCAGGAGAGGCCGCTGCAGCTTCCTGTCCAGAGACCTGCAGGGACAGAGCACAGGACAGGGGAATCAGGAGGGATAGGGCACAGGGCAGGGGCTTCAGGAGGGACAGGACACAGGACAGGGGAATCAGGAGGGATAGGGCACAGGGCAGGGGCTTCAGGAGGGACAGAACACAGGACAGGGGAATCAGGAGGGATAGGGCACAGGGCAGGGGCTTCAGGAGGGACTGGACACAGGGCAGGAGGGTCAGGAGAGGGACAGGACACAGGGCAGGGGCTTCAGGAGGGACTGGACACAGGGCAGGAGGGTCAGGAGAGGGACAGGACACAGGGCAGGGGCTTCTCAGCCCAACCCCCCCCCCCAGCTGTCACCTCCTGTCAGGGAGTTGTGCAGAGCCAGAAGGTTCCCCCTGAGCCTCCTTTTCTCCAGGCTGAGCCTCTTTCCCAGCTCCCTCAGCCTCTCCTGGTGCTCCAGCCCCTTCCCCAGCTCCGTTCCCTTCCCTGGACATGCCCCAACCCCTCAGGGTCTTTCCTGTTGTGAGGACCCCAGAACTGACCCCAGGACTGGAGGTGCCTCAGCAGCGCCCGGCAGAGGGGATGGTCACTGCCCTGGGCCCGTGGCCACACCACGGCTGGTACAGACCATGTGCCATTGGCCTCTTGCCCACCTGGGCACAGCTGACTCAGCACCACACTGCACTCTCTGTTAGCAAAGCTGCTGCTATGCCAGTGAAGCCTTCTCCCTTGGCCAGGTACTGTAACTAGGATTTGCATCTTGAGCTGCAAGGCACAACCAGCAAAAAAAGAATTCATGCCCTCAGCCCACCTCAAGACTCCCAGGTAATCTGAATTAACCAAATAAAGAAACCAGACGGTTCAAGACTGAAGGGATAAAAATTTCCTTGAGACAGTGAAACCCCCATTCAACATCATCCACAACACAAGAAAGGGATCTGAAGTAGGAAACAAGTCACTGAACAGGTACTAAGGAAGGTCTAGACTCCAGAAAGCCAGACTCACACAGCAGGGACTGCAGAGGTCCCCAGGATGTCATGGAAGATGTAGAAACATAAATTAAATGTCCCTGTGAGGTCACAACTCAACTGAGTTTGATGATGGGGCTTCAAATCTGCAGGGGTGACCACGACACACATCCATGTGGCAGCATGGCCACATGTGCCTCCTCTTTCCAAAGCCCAGAGGCAGCCCAGGCCTGCAGGGGCATGGGAGCATCATGGCCCCTTCCTCCTGCTCCAGCCAGAGCCAAGGGATAGTCCTCAGGTCATCCCTCAGGGATGACACTGGCCCAGGCCATGCCCCAAGGATCCCAGAAATGCAATAAAAAGGAGGAGAGCCCAGCAAAGTTGTGGGGTGTCTTGTGCTGAGGGTCACCCCAAGGCTGTCCCTTGGCCCCTGCTTTCACAGAACCCATAGCTGAGCCCAAAGGAGCTCCCCAGCACACCACAAGGTTGTTCCAAAATAACAAAACCACAGAATGCTTTGGGTTGGAAAGGACCTTAAAGATCATATTCCAAACCCCTGCCATGGGCACATCTCATAATGAATAGTACAGATCCTTCAAATATCCATCTAAAACTCAATTCTTCACCGCTTATGCTCATTTGTTCTTGTGCCAATACTAACCTTTAGCTTAAATAATTATCCCCCCTCGATGGTGTTTGCTCCCATAATTAATTTTCATTATAATGAAGTCCCAGCCCCTTTCTGCCTGCATTTTTCCAGGCTGATTAATGCAAGTTCTTTCAGTCTCCTCTCACAAAATTAGCTCTCATTTCCCCATGGATGTTTCCACACCCCTCACTGCCCTCCCTCTATCTTGGACTCAGCTTTCTCCACCCATCCTGGAGCATCAAAGAACCCCAGGATGGTTTGGGTTGGAGGGAACCTTAAAGCTCATCTTGTTCCTGTCCCGCCATGTCCAGGGACACTTCCCACTGTCCCAGGTTGCTCCAAGCCCTGTCCAACCTGGCCTTGGACACTTCCAGGGATCCAGGGACAGCCACAGCTTCTCTGGGCACCCTCTGCCAGGACCTGCCCACCCTCCCAGGGAACAATTCCTTCCCAATATCCCATCCATCCCTGCCCTCTGGCACTGGGAAGCCATTCCCTGTGTCCTGTCCCTCCATCCCTTGTCCCCAGTCCCTCTCCAGGGCTCCTGGAGCCCCTTTAGGCCCTGGCAGGGGCTCTGAGGTGTCCCTGGAGCCTTCTCTTCTCCAGGTGAGCACCCCCAGCTCTCCCAGCCTGGCTCCAGAGCAGAGGGGCTCCAGCCTGGTGATGATGCAGACCTGAGCTCCTGTTGCAGACAGCAGAGCAACTCCTCTTCCTCCCTGCATGTTCCACCACTAAATTTTATCTCATTTCACACTCCAGTGCTCAAGGTCACACAGGCACAATCTATCTTGCCAAAGCTCCTGACCCTCGGTGTATCTGTCACTGTGATGTTTGCCACCATGGGTCTTCACTCCCATTCCACACATGGCAGCAGCTCCCAACTGGTGCCAGTCTGATGTCACTCAGGAGAGCAGGCACAGGGCCATGCAGCCACCTCCCAGGGATGGTCACACCAAGCCCTGGGCACACAGCCCTGGGCAGCAGCTGGGGCAGAGGGGCAGCACAGGCAGCCCACAGACACAGCACATCCCTCACAGTATGGCTGGGCAGCACATTTGGACATTAGGTCAGCAGTTTGTTGGTATAAATCAATCACATTCTCTCTCAATTCCCAGGTGCTACTGCTCTGCTGCTCTCTGGGGTTGGGGCAGGAACAGCACTGCCACAGCTGTGCCAGGCTCTCAGCACCATCCTGCCCACCCCAGGCCCCACACATCAGTGGGGCTAGCATGGAAAAACGCTGTGCCAAGAGATACAAAGCTAGAATTAGCTTTCCAAGCAGTTTCCATTCCAGCAGAACATTTGTACCTCTCATCGTAACATATTTCACTGGCACAAGGCAACAGGGACACAGCTTAACACATCGCTGTGCTGCATAAATGAGTTCAAAACATTCCTTTTTCTGTGCATGTAAATCCCAGGATACCTGTGTGCAGCTCCATCACCTGCAGAACCCCATTAGCATTTTAGTGCTCCCGTTCCTTTTGTGCTCACAGGGCCACTCACAAGAGTCACATGGGGGAAAAAAACAGAAGAATTCACTCTGTTAGAGAAGCAATTTTCAAGCTATGTATCTTCAGGCAGCAATTTATATTGTCAGAAAAAGCAAAGCAACTAAAAACCTGTTTAGCTCTGAAATCTGAACTCAAATTCCCAAGCACAATTCAGCTCCATGGATTTACCATCCCACTTGTCACTACTGAACCACAGCTGGCACCTAAGTACCGCACAGCCCCTCATTCATCCCAACCCCCCAGTGGGGTGGGGAGGAGAATCAGGAAAAGGTAAAACCCATGAGTTGAGGTAATAGTTGAAATAGAGTTGTTGGTGGTGCTTATTATCATTATTACTGTTGTTATTATTATTGCAATGAAAATGGAGATAAGAAAAAAAAGAGGGAGGAATATAATCCCAGATAAGTGGTGCTCAATACAGTCTCTCATCACCCAAAAAAGCCCAGCTTGTTCCTCAGCAGCAGTAAGCCTCTCCCAGCCAACTCCCCAGTTTCCATACTGAGTATGACATTCCACAGTCTGGAATATCTCTGTACTGGCCACGATCCCTCACAGTTCTTGTCACCTCCTCGCCCCCCAATGGCAGAGCATGGGAAATGGAAAAGTCCTTGAGTTAGGGAGAGCATTTCCCAGCAAGAACCAAACCATCAGTATGTTATCAACACTGTTCTCATCCTGAATCCAAAACACAGCCCTGGGAAGAAAATTAATTTAATGCCAGCCCAAAGCAGAGCTGGTGCACAGCTCCAGAGGCCTCAGCAGCCACTGCCAGGCAGGACCTGACAGCACCAGGAAGTCACATTGCATCTCCGTCTGCTTCCCAAGCAGGCATCCCAGCTGGATGCTATCAAGGATGCTACATCCCATTAGTAAAGATCCCTGATGGAGTGTAAAGCTCAATTAGAAAAGCCACAATCAACGCTGTTACAGCATATATTTAGCTGCCGTTTGGCATTTGGGTAGGAAGGAGAGCACATAATCGAGTCATGACAGAAGTGGAAAAATCCTCCTGGCGGGGCGTGAGAGCTCAGGCAGGAGCCCCGTGACAGCTCTGTCACCCCCAGTCCGCAGCCAGATGGGGAAATGTGGGAACATCATCAGGGCCAGGTCCCTGCCCCCAGCCCTGGGGACAGCCATGGGACAGCAGTGACTGTGCCAGGCAGGGGCAAGGCTGTTCCAGCAGCCCCTGACATCCAGCAGCATGGCAAGAAAAGAAGAACTCATCTCCAAAGCTGTACTTATGTCCAGCACCTTCCCCCTGGTGATGTCCTTCTCCAACCCAGGAAAGAAAGGGGAAGGGCTCAGATAAAGGGAAGGGAGGGAGAAAGAGAAGTTAATTGCAAATTAAAAGCCAGCTCCTGCTCATTTGTGTGTGGGAGAAGCTGCTCTCTGGAGGGCACTTCCAGCCCAACCCAGGGAGCATGGAGCCTGCAGCTTCCCAGGGCAGGATGGAGGCGTTACCACAGCAGCCCCAGCAGAACCAGCGAGGGTGGCAGGAGGGGAAAACAACCCTAAACCCACTACTCTCACAACCCAAAGAGGGCCCCAATAAGCCTTACCGATTTATTTAATTTGCCCAGGATCAAAGCAACGTGCCCTGGAAATGCCCGAGGATGGTGGCCCTCCAGAGATGTCCCTGGGAATAGGGAAGCCTTCATCCTACCGCAGCACCCAGTCCCAGCTCCAACACAAACCTGAGCGCCCACGGTGCTAATCCCTTCCCAGAGGCAGGCTGCTGGTGGGACACAGCAAGGAGAAGAGGAGATTAATCTGGGGAGGAAGACTAAGGAGGGAAAGGGGCAGAGCAGCAGCTACTGCAGACCCTGCCCACCTCCTCCAGAGCTGTGGCTTGGTGACAGCCATATGCCCTGTGAGGAACACGTGAGGCCACTCCCAAGAACCAACGGGGACAGCACACGTCCCAAAGAACTCACAGCCTCAAAATTCAAACCAAAAAAAACAGACAGAGAAGACAAAGGGCTTCCCTTCCTCCTGCAGCACCACACAGCATCCCAGAGATAACTCTACACCCCCTCCCCCCCAGTTAATAAATTCACTAAATCTACTGAGCAAAGGAAGTTCATAAAGCAGGAGGTTTGGGGAAGAACAACTAAGTGTGGTACAGGCTGAGAGGTGTGCAGGGATAGGGGCCAGGAGAGCCCAGTTATTGCAGAGGGACGCTGCTCCCAGATCTTCCTAGCCCGTGGCTGCTCACTCACTTCTCACTCCTCCAAGGAGGTGTAACTTAGCAACCTGACCTTAAAACATCGGCAAGGGTTCCAACCGGATTCAGGAAAGTGAGAGATGTTACATGCCAGGAGGAGCCATTATCCACCAAACCCCCTCTCAAAGCAGGGTGTGGGGAAGGGGGTGCACCCCCTGCACAGCCTGAGCCCCATGACAACACAAACAACGGCTGCAAAATGGAAACAAATGCACAGAACACCCACATCCATTTCTGAAACAGCTTGTGGAGACGCAGCTGGTTGTGACAGGTATGGGGGAGAACACAGGTCCCAAAGGGCTCACGGTCCCAAAGGCAAACAAGGGTGTTAGCCAGGGCAGGAGGAGCACTGCATCCAGGTCTGGGGGCTCAGCATGGGATGGCTGTGAGCTGCTGGAACATGTCCAGAGGAAAACACAAAGGTGCTCTGAGGGCTGGAGCCCCTCTGCTCTGGAGCAGGTGGGGAGAGCTGGGGGGTCAGCCTGGAAACAAGAAGGCTCCACAAAGACCTTAGAGCCCTTCCAGTGCCTAAAGGGACTCCAAGAGAACTGCAGAGGGACTGTGGAGTGACAGGACACAGGGAATGGCTTCCCACTGCCACAGGGCAGGGATAGACAGGATACTGGGAAGGAATCCTTGGCTGAGGACTGTTGAGGCCCTTGCACAGGGTGCCCAGAGAAGCTGTGGCTGCCCCTGGATCCCTGGAAGTGTCCAAGCCCAGGCTGGACAGAGCCTGGAGCGATCTGGGGTAGTGGAAGGTGTCCCTGTCCATGGCAGGTGTAGAACAACATGAGCTTTAAGGCTCCTTCCAACCCAAACCCTTCTGGGATTCTGTGAGGTTTCCCCACAGTGCTCAGCTCCATGGCACAAGAATTTGTCCTGTCCTGTCACGGTGCCTCACCCCACTTTGTGTCCCTGCCCAGAGCAGACATAGAACTTGCTCCTGCAGGAAGCAGTTGGGATACCCCACCATGCTGGGCTGCAACCAGTCCAGCCCAGCACCCAAAGCCCAAGACAAGGCACCACCGTGCCTCTGACACCCCAGGAATGCACAGTACTCACTGGGTGTGAGCTCTGCTGTAGGTTGAGCAGAGATTTGAGCAAGGATCTTCTCCATCCCCATCCCAACAGCAGCAGGAGACAAGCCAACATCTACCTGCAGCTGGTTTCTGCAAAGGGGCTGTGCAGGAGAAGGCAGCAGAGGGAGAGGGGAAGCACAGGAGACTGCTGTGCCCCACAAGCTCTTTCTGGACAGAAGCAGGGGCAGCAGTGGCAGCAGCCCCGGGATTCAGGTCAGTGCAGTCCAACACCCAAAGCAGTGGCAGGACCCTGTGGAGGGCAGGGAGTGCAGTTTAAGGGGATCACACAGCAGTGGCAAAGCCTAGGGAAGGAGTCAGAGGGGAAAGGAGTGTGAGAGGAAGAAGTCAAGTGGTAATACACAGAGTAGCCTTGGAAACCAAAGCCTGAGGATTTTGGCAGAGCAGAGCCTTCACAGAGCACCCTCACCTGTTCAAATCACCAGTTTGGCTCTGCAAACCTTATCAGCTGTGAGCAAACCTGTGAGTCACTGGCACTATTTCCAGTGACCCTGTGGATGACAAAGCCAGAGAAGAATCACTGAGAAATCTTCCCTTCACATTCAAAAAAACACCCAAACAAAACACTTTCCTTCCTTTCTGGCTGGCTGGTGTATGTGTGTGAAGAGTAGAAAATGAGAGCTGAAACAGAGCATCTTTCATCTCACTGTGAGACAGTTTCAAAGCAAAACAAAACCCAGAACAGCATTCAGCGTGCAAGTTCAGAAAAGGAGAAAACCAACCATGTGAAGCTATAAAAATACCTTCCCAGGCTCAGCTGTGAGCTGGTAGATACCATGATGTCCACCAGCTGGTTTCCAAAAGCTTCTTCTCCTGCCATCTTTCCAACTTGCAGAGCATTTCTGCAGCGGGGCCATTGCCACTGCCAGAATCCAGGGAATAATTGCTCATCCCTGCAAACTGCATTTTGATTCAGAGAGGTGTGGGAGGGCAGGACGGGGGGGGTCACACACCCCTGGTGCTGAGGGCAGCCCTCAGCAAAACATTTCAGAGCTGCCTGGAGGAGGATTCAGCACCATTCCCCACTATGAGCCCCCTGTGCCTGAAGCCCAGCCCTGCTCCCAGCACCCAGGGGTTTAGGAGCCCTGAAAAGGGCCAGAAGTTCTTTTTGTGGCAGATGCTGCCTGAAAAGTCCTGAGTTCTGGGGTGTGTGATGGCCAGTGTCACACCAGCCACTGCTCACAGCCTCTCTCCCACCAGGTATTTACCCAGTGCTAAAGAGCTGCTGCTGCTACTCACCCCTGGCACCACAACATCCTGGCATCCCGGCAAAGCCATCCCCAGGGAAACAAGGTGAAAAAACACAAACCCTTCACGTCAGCACTCTCAAACTATGAGCCGTGGCTGTGTTTTGTAGCAACGCCTCCATTTCACCATTCACTGGAATCCAATTGTTGAACGGATAAGGAAATACACTGGAGCCAGACACTGCCATTCATTCATTTAAAAGTATGTTGGTTTCTTTGTTAAAAGAACCTTTTTTTCCAGCTCTGTCGAAGGCAGTGAAGACATCCCCAGCCAGGGGGATGCTCCCTCCTCTCCGGAGCACTGGAGCACTCCATATGGTCACTGCTGGTAGTCACCCTGCCTTCTCTGTCACTCTTTGTCCCTGAGGTGCCACCAGACCATCCCCTCCACATCCTGCAGGTGAGAGGAGCCCTGGGCACTCCCTGTCCTCCTGCTGCCCCGATCACACCCCACTAACAGGGGCAGAGCAGCGACCAGGCACTTGGGAAGGCTCTGGCAGAGCCCAGCTCAGACCTGCTGGAGCTGCACCTGTACTACAAAAAGTCCAAAGACAAAAATTCCCTAGGGCCAGGGAAAGAAGCAGGAATATTCACTTTTATCCTGCTCACGTAGTTCTCTCTGATAAATGGGGAGAGCTAGCAGACAAAGGTTGAAATGAATCCCAGCACGAAAGTGGAGCAGAGGAGCATCGTCCCTCCTGGCAGCTCTAGAGCGTGACCTGCATCCTCAGGGACCAGTGTGGCGACTCTCCCTGGGTCCCTGTGCTTATAGCTGGGCTCTGCCATCCAGATGAAGCAGACAGGATGGCCAAAGGCATCTGGGATGCTCCACAAGAGGCTCAGGCATCACTTTCCAGAAGGAATAGGGCTGAGGCTTACAAAGAAGGGTGTTTGAGATGCAGAAGGAAGCTCTTTCCATGCTGAAAGTCAGCTCATGAGCAGGATGTGACCCCCAGGGACAGCAGAGCCTGGCCAGCCCCGAGGCAGGAGAGACACAGCAAAGCATGGCTGGGAACACAGCAAGGGCAGAGAGAGAGCAGAACAGAGCAGGGCAGGCAGGAGCTGGGCAGGACAGAGCCTGGGAAGGAAGGACAGAGCCTCACTGCCACCCCGGCAGGAACCACCACACTCTGGTGACCTGCCAAGGCCAGGACAGAGCAAACACCTCCCATTCCCCAGGTTCACCAGACCGGGCCACAGACATTGTGCCCTGACACAGACATTGGCTCCTGGCTTTTCTTCTGTGGTGTTTGTGTATCCCCTGTCTCCTCTGAAACCTTTCAGAGACAAAAGCTAATGAAGCACAAGGAATGGATGACAAACATCCGGCTCCCATGCTCAAAGGTTGGCTGCTTTACAAGATATATAACACAACTGCCTCCTTTGCATTTACAAACACCTTTCAGGGAGGATGTGAAGGGGTTCCGCATCACAGTCACCTCCAGCACCCACCTCCTGCCCTTCTCCCATCAACCCTGCACTCCCAACAGAATCCCTGGAGTAGGACTGGAGCCCAGATGCTCCTGCACCACAACTCCCAGCTCCTGCTCCTGATCCCAGTCTCTTGATACAGGACTGGTCTCCCCTGTTGCTTCAAAATCCAAGTCACATGACAGAGGAGACAAAAAGCTGCTGACATCATTTGGAAAGGATACTGCAGCTCCTGACAACCACAGGGGAGATGCCTCAGGCCTGAATTTGACGTGCTCCAGCACAGAAAGACACTCCAGACAGCTGGTGGAGCTGCTTGGTTTGCTTGAAAGCCTGTAATTTCTGCAGCATGACTGTTTTCCAGCACTGGAGGTGAACAGGGGCTGAGCTGATCCATCTCTGACTATAAATCCCTGGCAAAAATAATTAATCATGTATGTTTTGGTCAAAAAACAGTTATAATCAATCACAGGGTATGTTGTTATTTCAGACCTTCCTGGGCACCACCTTTCAACCAGAGCCTTAGGCTGGTTTTCATTTTCCTCTGAAGCACAAGAGGCTTCACAAGAGGCAGGTCACCACCATGGTCAGAAAGGCAAGCTCATTGAACAGGAAAAATTTGCTATGCTCCCAGTGTATCACAGTAAAATTCCTTAAAAAAAGGGGTTTCAGTGCAGGGCTAACGGGGGCTGAGGGGAGCTGGCAGTGGAGCTCTAGCAAAGCCCAGAAGTTGCTTGGTGGCCAGGATAATGGAGTTTATCTGTCCTGTGATGGGAAGAACAGGAGCAAGCAGCCCCAAAACAGCCCAGAGGAAGGCCAGCCTGGGCAGCAGCACTCAGGGACAGAATTCCTCCAGGGCAGAATGAGGTCTGGGTCCCAGCCAGCCCCAGGGCCCCAACCCATGGGGCTGGACTGGGGGCTGCCCATGGGGTGCAATGATGCAGAGCCCAAAAACTTCCCATTCCAGACAAGAACCCTGGCACAGCTTCAGCTGCCAGGCTGACTGGAGAATCACAGAATCATCAAGGTCGGAAAAGACCTCTAAGATTATAAAATCCAACAATCAACCCAGCACTACCACCATTTTCCATGTCCTCAAGTGCCACATTCACACATTTTTTCAGTGATTCCAGGGATGGGGACTCTGCCACTTCTGTGAGCAGCTGCAGCTCAGCACCCACAGAGGAAGGCAGAGCCAGGTTCTGCCAGGGGAAACACATCCCTGCCACACGAAAAACATCCCCTAAAATCCTCAGCTGGAATAGCCTCCCACTCTCCTAGTGAAGAACTTGTGCCTGCCCCACCTCTGGAGGTGTCCAAGGCCAGCTTGGATGGGATAGTGGAAGGTGTCCTTGCCCATGGGGTTGGAAGGCAGCGAGTTGAAAGCTCCATTCCAGCCCAAACCATCCTGGGATTCTGGGATAAATTTTATCTATTTGTTCTTTAAAGCAACACAAAAATGCACTGGAGCTTTCCAGTTTTTTCACAAACATGCATTTGCAGCCAAAACATAGATGTAGCAGAGACAGGCACACAAATCCTGCACACAGGGCAGGCAGCAAAGGGCCTGGAGCATCCAAGCAGACAAGAGGAACAAATGCCAGCTCAAGTGGCTTCCAAACACCTCTTCCAAGCACCCACATCCCACCCAGGGGCTGCCTTAGATGGGGGCTCTGCTCTGCTCCCCCCCATGCCAGGGGCAGCTACAGCCAGGGAACCAAGAGGAGTTGCTTATTCCCACCTGCCTTCTTTCCGTAGAAAAATCCGAAAATGCAAACTAAAAATATCTTGCATTAATTTGTATAATTGCCAACTATTCCCACAGGAAAAAAACACAGAATTTTTGCAGGGAAAAAATGTTTTAATTATTAAAGTAAGTATTCTAGTTTTCCCATCTGAAATATTCCCAACAGTAGTGTCCCTTTTTCCCTTCCTCTTTGAAATGCATCTTCCTGTGTCCAGAGAAAATCTCTTCTGTTGATATATCCCCTCTCCCTTCCTCCCCAGCTCTCCTTGGGCTGCCTCAGCCCACCTCCTGCAGGACAGCATCACCTGGGGGCTCTCCCTGGAGCAGCCCTTGCCTCCCAGGAGGGCTCTCCCCCACCAAGGGGCTGTTTGAAGGACAGAAACACCCCCCCCCCAAACTTTCCTGCAGGAGGCTGCTGGGCTCCTGAACCAGAGGCATGGATAGAGGATATACTGTGCACAGATGACTCCAAATCCTAATGGCATCTCCTACTTGCTCCTGGGCTCTGCCACCATCCCACAGGCACTCACAGCTCTGACACTTCCATCCCTTCACTGTCCCCACATGCCATTCAGCTCAACGTGACAAGACCCCAAGCCCCTTCCCTTCACCTCCAGGTGATGCCACTGCAGCAGGACATTTCCCAGGTATGGTATTTTCCCTGCTATGGGGCAGGCAGCACCCCACAGCTGCCCTGTGCCTGCCAGGGCCCCCCCAACTCCCACTCCCACCTGAAGCAAAGTGACAGAGCCACTCCTGCCACCCAAGCCAGGACCTGGGCTGCTCAGTGTCCCCCCCCCCCCCCACATCCCGGGGGCTGCCCTGAACAGTTTGGAGCAGGCAGAGAAGGGCACCTAGAAAAATCCCATTAAGAATCTTCCCTGTGCCAGCCACCACTTCTCTCAGAAGCTGTTAACATTCCCACTGCCGTCTGGAATCACTTCCTCCCTTCTCTCCCTGCACAAATCCCGGTGTGGATTGCTGGGGCTTCTGTTTCCTACCTGCACCTCCACCCAGCTGTGAGTCAGTGCCAAAACAGCGGGAATCGGGAATCCAACAGCCTTTCGAGCAAAGTGTGACTCACAGGCCAAGGCTTTCTGCTGAAGGAGCCGGCTCCTGCAGTCACGCTCTCTAATTCCCCTTAATACCAGTTTCATTCCCTTCCTCCCACCACCCCATCCAACTACCACTCCAAAATAAAGAATGCCCATTCATCTTTTTCTGCCTAATCCAGGCAAAAATGAGCTTCAGCTTGTGCAGAAATTAAGCAACTTCCAAGCTCATCTCCCATCCCAAAGACTGGCCTTCAAAGGAGACTGGAAGCCAGGCAGAAAGGGAAAACACTGGGTGCAATCCTTGTCTTTAGCTAAAACTTGGCTGCAAACCCCAAAAAGATGACCCTGAGAGCTCAGATGTGGTCTGTCAGATCCAGGAGGCTTTCTCTGCCAGCTCCCAGGCCATACACACATGCACTTTTATGGGATAGATCTTAAACATCCTTCTACATGCAGCCATGGGAGCAGGTTTTTGAGGAGCAGGAAAAGGCAGAGGCTCAGAGCATCCCTGGCTCTGTCCACATCACCTCCTCCTGCACCCCAGTAGCACAGGAGGGGACAGAGACACAGCCCACAGCAAGACCAGGAGCTCTATGGAGCTGAGACCACATCCATCGGAGCTGGAACTAGGGATGCAGCCAGGTGTCCCCCAGTGCGCAGAAACCACAGAGATGCAGGAGAAGTCAAGGTTTGGTGGAGGGGCCCCTTGCAAGGACAGGTCTGCTGGAGAGACACATTTCTTCTCTGTGCTGTCCCCCAAGCTCCTTCCTGACAGATCCCAGGCACGGTGCTGCAAACAGCAGGGAGAACAAAGCCAAAAGGCTTCTTTAGGTTTAATACACAAAACCCAGGCAGCTCAATCAAGCAACAAATGCTAAATGTCATTTCCTCCTGTGGCACTGCCACTCTGCTCACAGTTGTTCACGTCTGACAGCTTGTCATTGTCATGAGACACCGGGGACACAGCCTGGGGAGAGGCTGGCACAGAGGAGAGGGGAGGAAGGCTCCTGCAGCTCACCACAGACACCAGCACCCAGAGGTGGGACCTGTGTGAGCTCAAGGGCACAAGTGACCCAAGCAGGCACAACCATACCGGGCAGGTGGGAAAACAGCACAGAATCATGGAATGGTTTAGGGTGGGAGGGACCTTAAAGCCCATCCCATTCCACCCCCTGCCACAGGCCGGGACACTTTCCACCACCCCAGGTTGCTCCAAGCCCCATCCAACCTGGCCTTGGACACTCCCAGGGATCCAGGGACAGCCACAGCTTCTCTGGGCACCCTGTGCCAGGGCTTCCCCACCCTCCCAGAGAGCAATTCCTTTCCAACAGCTAAAATAAATCTCCCCTCTTGTAGTTTATAACCATTCTCCCTTGTTCTGTCACTGCCCATATAAAGTCACTCTCCCTCTTTTTATAATCCCCCTTTAGTCACTGGAGGGGACTCTAAGGTCTCCTCAGAGCCTTCTCTTCTCCAGCTCTCAGCCTGTCTCCATGGCAGAGGGGCTCCAGTCTTTGGAGCATCATTCCAAAGAAGCCTCACCCAAGAGGACCCAGGCTGCCTTTGAAGACAGCCCCACACAGCTGTGCAGCCTAAGGCACCCCAAAACCTGTCACCACATTCCTAGCCTCCAGCTGAATGAGGCTGAATTTTCCAGCTCCAGCTCCTGAAGCTCTTTCCCTCATTCTTGCCCAGCCAAGCTGCAAAAGTGCTGAGGTTCAGCTGCCTGTTCCAGTTAAGAGGATTAATGGATGCTCTGCAAAACAGGCATGGGCTGAGTCACCCACACTAGATTTAGGACTTCCAGCACTGACCACCTCCATGCAGTGGTGATGAACATCCATTTGTTAATAGGTTACAGTGATCTGTTGCAGCAAAAAATGGGAATCCGTGCAGCCACACACATTTTCCTGCTGGCATCTCAGCAGGCAAGGGAGGTGTGAGTCCTGGGAAGTTTGGAGTACAAGTGTCACAAACACCTAATTGAGTAATTTCAAATGGAAACTTTCCACTTAACCCAAACACTCCCAAGTTCCTTGCCAATTTTCTCCCTTAAAATGCAGATATCTTTCCATATAGACACGTCATTTGGAACAGAAAGATTTTGTTCAAAATATGCCACAAACAAAGCAGGAAAAGTCAGTCAAGCTCTCAGCCATGCAGGACAGCCCCTCAGAGTCACTCCTTAGGGCATCTTTACCTGTCTCACCCTGTGTGCTGCTAACACAGGAACTGCTCCTTTGGTGCAATTTCCCAGCCCCAAAACTTGCCAGTTCCTCCTGTCCCCCATCACAATCGTGTGCTTGAACACAGACGTGCTGTCAGAGCTGAGGAGATATTTTTAAACACCCAAAGACAACTAAGCACAATCCTGCCAGGAAAATATTCCCCACCACCCCTCCCTACCTCAAAGCCCAGCACACTGCACACTGAGAACACGGATCAAGGTTTCAGTGTGGAAAAGACCCCTGAAGGTGTGGAGGTCACAGACCCCCATGGCAAAAAGCAGCTCCTTGATCCAGCTTCCTACAAGGTTTGGGACAGGCTCTGACCCTGGAAGTAACAGGAACGCCTGGACCTGCCTCTGCCCCCCAGGACTGCAAAGATGGAGCATCACCCCTGAGCATCCCTTCTTCAGCTGGATATTATCTAATGACATGGCCAAAAACAGGCCCAGAAAGTTTGAATTTTTATGTAATTTAATTCTTACACAATCTAATTAATTGTTAATTAACACCAACTTCCAACTTGGGTACTGAGAGCAAAAAGGCGGCAGAACCCTAAAGCTGCCACCCTGCAGGCCCAGCACAGCCGAACTCCTCTCCTACCCCTTCCCCACACTGAGCTTCCCTGGCTTTCACCAGAGGCCATCCTAAGCCAGAGAGAAGCTCCTCTCCTGGAACCCACTGAGGACACAGGGTCTTCACCCCCAGGTTTTTGGGGGTTGTCAGCTCTGCTGCCTCCAGGGCTGAAGGTGTCCCCCAGGAGCAGGACACAGGATCCAAACCCAGGCACAAATCTCCCCCATCCTCAGAATCTTCTTTCCCATAACTAGGCAGTGATCTCCTGAGGAGCTCATCAAAGCCCCTCTGTGGGGACCCTGTGGAGGTCTGGAGACCACAGAGAAGGGGAGAGATCAAGGAGGGAACAGGCATCAACTTCCTGAAGCCCAGGAAGGGATCTATCTCAGAACCTGGGCCAACAGTGAAAGCCACTGAATCAGTCCACAAGTCCCTGACTAGTAGAGAAAATTTCTCTCAAATGACACCCGTGGACAGGACTTAGTATTTTTAACAACTTTCAGTTGGGATTTTTAATTATTTTTTCATTAATTAATTACTGTTGCAGGTCACCTCTGTGGTGATAGAACTGGCAGTTCTGCTTTCCTGCATTGCAGCCAGACTGAGAGCAGCTCCAAGAGCATCCTTGAGAAATTATCCCACACCTGTTAACTTAGACATGGGATCCCTGTCCTCCCAGAATCTCTGCAGGCCACCAGGGTCCCAGCCCAGTGCTGGGCCAGGCTGGCTCACTGCTACCTGGCAGGCAACAGCAGCCTGGGAAGTGCAATCATGCTCAAGAGAGTTCCAGTCACCCCTGGAGCCTCCCTGGCTCATTCACAGCAGGGCAGGGCCACTCTCTCAGCCCAGTGACAACACAACAGTGATGTTCTGATCCGCTGGGCAAAAGCTGCAGGAACCCAAAATCAGTTGCCCAGACCTTTCAGTTTACAAATAGCTCAACTAAAAGAAGAACTATTTAGTATAACTTGCCTTTCCCTTCCATTTTTCCTCCATCCCAGAGTGGATCCTCTGTGCCCTTCCAGACAATACACAGAGCTGGGCACAAGCACCTCAAGGCCAGCACAACAAGATTACACAAAGAACAACACCCCTGAGCTCTGCAAGCACCCCCAGCCCCTCCTGTGCTTCACCCACAGGCACCTGCACCCAGTTCTGCAGACAAACCCTCAAAGCCCTGCGATGCTCCAGGCTTTCATCCTTCACAAAGCCCTCTTGCTCCAGAGCTGTCAGCTGGAGTTTCTCGTTCATCCATCCTTGCCCCTGCTAGATGGAAAAAAAATGCTGCAAATAAATCAGCTGCTGCTCCCCTGGGCTGGGCTTGGGAATTCACACACACTGCCAGTCTTGGTCCCAGCAGAGCTGCACAGGGGACACCCTGGTCCCCACCTTGACACACCTGGGGCCTCCCAGCCCCAGGGACAACTGTCCAGGTGATTGATTTAATAACAGGAGGCAGCTGTGGCACAGCCCCTCCTGCAGCACAGGGCCCAGGCTGGAGGAGACTCCAGCTGACACAACACAGAGGGACAAATCAGGACACACTGTGTGCCACAGGTGGGGACAGAGGCTGAAGAGCTCCTGCAAGCAGCACCTTTGCCCCAAAGCACCTCGAGTGAGATGATCTCCTGCTGGGCTCCACTTCTGCACACAAGTCTCAGCCCACAAATTCTCAAGCCCAGCAGACTTACTCATCCCAGCTCACTCAAATTGCTTATCTGGAGGCGTAGTTTAAAAATGCAGGAATATTATTTAAAACCATAACTGCACACCTGCTGATTTCTATGAAGTCCTATGAGAATGCGTGGGACCACTATATTTAGAATTTAATAACACCAGTCAGTGTATGCTCTCAACTGAGTACCTGCCTACGTCTGTTCCCTGTGGTCCCAGAGGATTATGCAGCCTTG
The DNA here is from genome assembly GCF_963662255.1 of Cinclus cinclus. Lineage (NCBI taxonomy): Eukaryota > Metazoa > Chordata > Aves > Passeriformes > Cinclidae > Cinclus > Cinclus cinclus. The sequence goes on from NC_085061.1 coordinate 10,896,176, forward strand.
GGAAGTGTGGTGGGAGCCTGGCTGCCCTGAGCAAGACCAGGGCAGGGTTGTGCTTAGGGCTATCACACATCACCCTGAACCCAGGCTGCAGGATCTCTGGTACTTCCACACACGTGGAAAATGGGATGGGACCTTACCTCCATGCTTCACTTGCCCACAACAGAGTGAAGAAATGAAGTAAAAGCAGAAAGGTGATCAGCAGAGCTGGAAGAAGCACCATCTAGAGCAAGGGCAGGGCCAGACACTGCAGCAGCTGCATTGTATTGGCTTTTGGATCCCAGCTGTAGAGATTTCCTGGGGCTTCTCAAGGTACAGATAATTGGGGGGGGTAGGGGGGTGGAGGGTGGACAAGCAGAAGCTCAAGCACCTAGGGTGACAAGTGACAATGATTTCAAAGGACCCCATACTTCCATCAAGTTTGTTTCACTTTCATAATCAACCGAGGCAATCAAGGCAATGAATGGGCTCAGCATCCACAGGTGCACTGAGCCCTGTCACTGTGGGGGTCAGGGACATCAGGAAATCTGTCCACACACTGGGATCCAGCCCAGGGGAGCTGCCCTGGAGCTGCTGCATGGCCCGGGGGCCAAACAGGCAGAGCACAGCTTCGTGCAACTGGAGCTGGTCCACAGCAGAGCACCCAGGGACACACAGGATCTCTGCTGGGGGGAAGGGGGTCCACCAGCCCCAGAGCTAAGCCCTGACAGGCAGTGGCCCTGGTGGCCACGTCTGATGCACAGCGAGCCAGTCCTGCATGAGGGGACAAGTCAGACGCAGAATGGTTTGGGTTGAAGGAACCTTAAAGCTCATCCCGTTCCACTCCCTGCCATGATGATGCCAGGGATGCCTTCCACCAGAGCAGGCTGCTCAGAGTCCCACATCCATAGCCAGCATCTCCTGAAAAATTTGGTACATGAGCTACACACCATCAATGCCACTTCTGTGTGGCTCACGTGTGTGGCTCATGTCCCAGAGCTAAGAAGGCACCATGACATCTCCCATTAGAGAGGAAACCACCCAACTCACCCCAAACCCCAAGGTCCAGGACTGCAGCACCTTGTGCATGGGGCAGCACCACCTCCTCTCCCTTGGGCACTAGCACACGCCTGGCTGCACACAGCAAACCCCAGGCATGTACTGTGCCCAGCAGCACCTGCACAGCAGATCTTCCTCACACCCAGCTCCACACCAGGACAGCAAAAACCTGAGGGCAGGAACCAGGGTTTCTGTCCACAATGCCAAAAAGCAGCAGAACAAAGCTCCTGGCTCTACCAGGAATGTTTCCGGAGAAACGAGTGAGCAGGGAAGAGGTGACTTCTCTTCAGCCCCAGAGGGAAGAAGGGAGACAGAGGTGGCTGTGCACACCTCACAGCAGCAGAGGGGCTCCAACTTCATCTGAATCTCTAGATATTTCAACCACCCTTACAGAGTACAAAGTGCTCAACGACCAGGGAGGAAGGTAAGTAAACACCTTGGTGTTATTTTCTGCTCTGTGTGTCCCTACACAGACCTACACCCCGCAGCAGCAGGGAGGCACTGTCTGCAGGTCAGCAGGAGATTTGGGGACTAAGCCCACAAAAATGGGGAAGAGCAGCACTGAATGCTAGCCCCCTCCTACAGGCTGCACAAAACATCCAAGAAGAAGCCACACAGGCACAGAGCAATTTTCTTAATTTCTTAAACTGTGTTTACATGCAAAACAAGGATGTGTGCAGCCCCCCCAACTGAGCACTCACGCTCCTATAGGATTTCCAGTCAGCCCAAATGCCACCCTCCCCATCTGCACTATGATCCCCTCATCAATCCATACCCCAAACAAGCTGCTAATGAACCGTGCACCTGTCTGCCCAAAGGAGCTCCCCTATCCACTGTCCTGACCCTTCCTGCATGACAGGAGGCTCCATCAGCACCTCGCACACACAGATTCCACTTCCCCTGAGAAGCCACTTCTTGCTGCCCCTGCAGAGAGGCTTTTGCACGGGGCAGGTGGAGGGAAAGGCGATTTTGGTGCAATAACCTTGCTCTTCTGATGAGGGGACACCGCAGTGGCACAGCAGAGAGCACCAGGCAGAGGCAGGCAAGAACAGGTGCACGTGGTCACCCAGCAGACACCCAGGATGTGCCACTGCCACCTGGGACGGGCCCTGGGCAGGAATGCCAGGTCACAGAGCATGTCAGAGTCATCCAACAGCAATGAGCTGTGTGGGAGCCCCAGACAGGAACGGCGTGATGCTTCTGGAGCCCTTGGCTTGCTCCCAGCCCCTTCCCAGCCCCTTCCCAGCCCCAAGAGAGGTAAACAGAAAGCAAAGCACCGAGGATTGCACGTCCCATCCCGCAGCCCCCCGGGCACACACGGAGGCACCAGGACAGTCGGGTCACTGCGACCCCGTACCTGCACTCCGTGACACTACAGCAACAGCTCCCGCTCCGCCGGCCCCAGCGCCTGGAGCGCAGCTCCGGCCTCGACTTCCTCAGGCTGAAATATTCCGTCAGCTTCCCAAACGAAGCCATGGCTCCCGGTGTCCCTGCGTCGCTCGGCACATTCGTGCATGCTACACCTCGGCCGTGCCCGCTGCCAGCCCTCAGCACCGGGAGGGAGCAGGGCTGCAGGGACCCAGCACAGGGCAGGAGGAGCTCAGCCACGAGTTACTTGGACAGTCCACAGCATGTTCCAGTGAGCCCTCAGATCTGGAGGGTGCTAAGTCCTGTCTCCCTGAGCCAAGCACAGGTCACAGCTCAGGGCAGCTGGCGGCTGCACATGTATTTCATGTGATGCTGCAGTGCTGAGTGAAGGAGGAACAGGAAAAATTTAAAAGTGCTCGCTGGAAAGGGTCCCTCGGCAGCGCTGGCACAGGTCTGTGAGCCCCCACGGTGAGTGGCACTGGGCAGGTTGGAGGAGCTGCCCTCTGAGAAGGTGGCTCAACGTGGCTGTGGTGGCCCTCAGATGAGGAAGGGGATAGGGTTTGATCTCAGAGGCGATGACAAACCCAAGAAATCAGCTGCTCAGATGAATTTCCAAAGGGTCTGCTCTTACAGCGTGAGAGGATCCCCGCTTGCTCTTCCCAAGGCTATTCAGAGTCCTCCAGTTTTCCTCCCTCCCTGTTTTCCTGAGCAGAAGGCACCCTCAGTTGCCAGCAGCACCTACCTACCATGACTTTCCAGCCTGTCACCAAACACCTGAGACTAAGGAGAGGGACAGGCATTTAAAGCAAGCGAGGTTGATCCAGGTAGAGGTGACCTGTGAGCTCTGCTCCCCACGCTCCAGCACAAAGCCCTTCCACAGCAGACACGGGGATGCTGTGAACCCGAAGGGAAATCCTCCTGCCAGCCCTCCCCTAGTCAGGAGCACTTGTCTCTGCATCCTCAGCGCCTGACGCTAGCTGGGCGGAGAAAAAACAAGGGCTTCAGAAAAAAGCCACCCAAACCTTGCTCCAGCCCCACGGAGCAAAGCCAGATCAAGTCAATGAAGCACATTCAGGGGAAGGGGTATGTGACGGCGACTCCCAGCCATGCCAAGAGAGGAAACAGTAAGAAAAACTGGTGGTAACTCAGCTGGCAGAGCCCCAAGCTCCCTGAACACCCTTTTATCCCTCCGGTGTGGATGCCATGTTAAAAAATAAACAACCTTCATTCATTTCTGTTTCCCTGCTTAGAGCCATCCCCTGCAAGCAGCCCCCTCGCCACCAGGGACAGCCATCTGCCGCCGAAAGCCCTTCCTGACCTCCACTTCCCTCCTCCCTTATTTGCTTTATTTTCCTGCAGACTCTGGCTCAGCTTTCCCCTTGGAATTAAATGCCTGAGCAGCCGGGTGCGCCCTGCGGAGCACGGCTCAGGGACACCCGTGCAGCCGCCCCCGCCGGCTGCTTGCGACCGGCAGAGTCACAGTCCCCATCCCCATCCCCTCTTTTTGGGGGGGGCATTTATTTGTTTGCAGCATCCCCACCCCTGCCCCCCGCTCCGGGCGCTGCCATTCATCCCGCAAACAGAGCGAGCCGCAGACCTGCACGCAAAGCAGGGGGCTGGCGATGCTCGAGGGGCTCCGCGCCCACGGGGGACCCTGGCAGCACCTCCACCGGGCAGGCACACCCCGGGCACCTCCTCCCTTCCCTGGCACACGCGGGGAGGGAGAGGGGGGCTGCTCCCCTCTGGCAGCTGGGGAAATAAAGCTGTTCACACCCTGCTCCGCATAGCCACCATCCCCCGGATCCCACCTTCTCCCTCCGAGGGGCTCCGCCGCAGCTGGGCACTGGTCCAGGGCGCTTCCCCAGGTCGATGGGTTTGTGCAGAGGGCAGAGCGTCCACCAGCTGGCTCCGCGCGGCGCAGCGTGAGCCGGGAACGCTGTCACCCCTCTTATCTGCCATCGGCTCCCCGTTACCGAGCATGGTGAAATGCAACACGTCAAAGGAGGGTCAGATGAGCCGGAGCAGAGCGGAGCAGCCGGGGGAGAGCAGAGGGGGCTGGCAGGAGGCAGCGGGGAGCAGCCGGAGGGGGACATCAGAGGAGGGAAGGCAGAACGGGACAAACTCTTGTTTCCCCGCTATGGAAAAAGGCACAGCACCGACCCTCCCGGAGGAAACTGGGCTGAGGCATACACACCTTGGACTGTGAGGAGGACAGCGGGTCACTTGGCAGCGGTGATGTTACCTGCTCCTGGCTATGCCAAGGCAACAGGAGAGGGGGCTGGACAGGGCAGCAGGAAGGGTGGAGAGGAAGAGCGGCGTTAATTTGAATCCCTCTCATCACCTGTTGGGAGCAGCGACACTGCCCCAGGGATCCTCCTTTGGCATTTGCAAAGCAAAACTGTTTGAGGACAAAAGGGCAATATGGAGGACTGCAGAAATAAACAGCAGGAGGATTTGACAAACTGGTGGACACAAAATCCAAGGAGCAAGCCAGGCTTCCCCAGCACTCCAGCTGCATGGGGGACACCCTACAGCCAGGGACAGCACACATCCTGCAGTACCCTCCGGTGGGTGTAGGTAGGAGCCACAGCTCTTGGCAGGGAGTCAGGCTCCCAACAAGGTTGCAGAGCTCAGTCCGTGAGCCCAACGGTGGAAAACAAACGGGTCCAGACGCTAACTTCGTAAAACCTCTGGGGAAACTGGGGATGGTGGCATCGAAGGTACCAATGCCTGAAAGCTCAGACAACTTCATAAACACCTCCACCTATGCCCAAAAAGGGAATTCCAGCCCTACAGCCCCTCCAGCATACCCCAGTCACCTGGACCAGGCTGACTGGGACCCATGTGGCTGAAAGCACAACCAGTGCTGGTGCAGAGCCAGCACAAGCTACCACATCATTCCTCTGAGTTATAGTCTCTGATTTTGTGCTGGTGCCTTGGGGCAAGGGAAGGGTTATCTTCTTTGCCCCAAGGACATGGTACAGCCCTTCCTTGCTCAAAGAATGAGTGGTCAGCCCTTCAGGCAGCGCTGTCACGCCAGCTGGCTCTCAGAGGAGCCCAGTGCCTCCTATTAGGCAGCAGAGGCAATTGCCAAGATACTGCTGAACTCTAATTTCACATTAACAATCGGCTGTGCTGGGGTTTGCAGCCACGTACTCAGCGATGCGACAGCTTCCCACTTCCACTTATCAGTGGAATGAAACACTTCATAAGCGAAACAGTGGTTTAATTTGCAGAGACATAAACTGATTTTTAAGAGGAGCTGTGAAGGAGATGTTAAAGCAGGAATCAGAACCTGCACGGCGCTGGGACTTGGGGAATGCTGAGCATGGCTGCACAGCCATCACCCAACCCTGGCACAGGCATCTCACATCTCTGACTGGAGCATTTGGGAGGAGAAAAACACCCACAAGTCAAACACAGCCTGGTTGTCTGGGTCATTTCACATATTCCTGTGCATGTACTGCTTTGGGCCCTAGAGACCGACATTCCCCATTTCAGAAGCCTCTACACACAGTGAAGCCATCACAGATATGACAACCAGCACCAGTCCCAGCTTGCAAACAACCACAATGCTTTTTCAGGCAGAAATCATCACAGCTACATCCCAGCACCTCAGACATCGTAAGTGTGAACTGGGAAGCTTCTCTTCCAGGTCCTGTGGTCCAGTGGGACAAGGCAGACAGCCCTGGAAGGTGGCCCTTGCACTTTGCATCATTCCCAGAGACACCTTGCAGCCCCCAGTCCCAATGCTCCTGAGCCCATGATGAGCAAACCAGATCTGGTTACATCTCTGTGGCTTCCCCAAGCTGCTTTTGCTCCAATTACACTTCTTAAATATGGATAGGCAGAAGCAGGGAAAGAGAAAAAGGGGCTTCTTCTGGGCTGACAGCTCTTCCATCCATTCCTACAGTCCAACAGGACCCTAACTGTATTTCTCCAGAGCTCCAGTATCACTCCACACCTGGACCACTCAGCACCAGTTAAACACATCCATTTTTCAGCCCTGGCTCTCCTGGGGAGCTGCATCCCTAAAAGCCAGTCAGCAGCTGAAGCAGAGCCCATCTCGTTCCTCCTTCAGCTATGCTTCCCACACCTCATCCCTCCCCCAGAACCAGTACCCGACCTCCCAGTGTTTGGGGGAAGTAATTAAAACAAGTTTAAGCCATTGTGGGAGCAGCCACCCCATCTCTACAAGCAAAACCTTAGCTGGTTTAATGCTCCCTTTCCCTTTGTCCCTTTCCCAGGCTGGCTGGCACCAGGAGAGCAGAACTCCACGCAGAGTTCTGGAGCAGAGAATGGAGTATAGGATGCACAAGTGGAGTCCTAGACTGGAGGTGTGACATTGAGCAGTGACAACAGCAGAACAGCCTAGAAAAGCTTCCAGGTGGGCCAAAGGAGGAGGAGCTGGAGCCTGAGCAGCTCATCAGGAACAGAGCCTGGAGCAGGAGGCACTGCTGCCTGCTCATCCCAGGATGTCCTATGCCAAAGGAGTCACTTCACCGTGGGAGTCCTGGTAACCCAGTTCCCATCTGTTGTCATCAGAGTCCCTCTCCCCACAAAGGAAAAATACCTGCTGAGATCCCCAAAACTGAGTGAGAGGAAGCTTCCTAATCCCCCAAGAACACCAGTGTCCTCAGGTGAGGTGGAAGAGAATTTCTTACGAACCTTCTCCTAGTGCCAACTGAGGAGAGACCAGCCTCTCCAAGTTACCTGGGAAGTCACCTGAAAGCACCCTGGAGACTTCAAAGGACTTTGGGGCAGGAATTTTCCAAACTGCTAAAAACTGGCCACTGATGTCACTGATATCAGCTCCCAGTCAAATCCTTCAGCCAATTTGGAAGAATAATTTTGATAATCACTTTTTTGTGTGTGTGTGCACACTATTTTTTGGGGTTTAGGAAGTAAACCTCTTCCACCCTATTTTAAATACATCCACAGTGACTGAGGCCAAAATTTTCGCTGCTGGTTAACCCAGTGTACCAGAGAATCATCAAATGTTTTGGGATAGCTATAAAATAAAATTGGAATACATTATTTCACAGGTTATTCAAAACCAATTACCAACATTTGCATGTGAAGAAATATGTTAAATGCAAGTATGAACTGATTTAAGAAACAGATGCTCAAGAGAAATTGGAACAAATCTAGAGGAGCCCATGGAGATGCTCCAAGGGCTGGAGCCCCTCTGCTCTCGACCCAGGCTGGGAGAGCTGGGGGTGTTCACCTGAGAAGGCTCCAGGAACACCTCAAAGCCTTTCCAGTGCCTAAAGGGGCTCCAGGAGAGCTGGAGAGGGACTTTGCAGTGCCAGGACAAGGGGAATGGCTTCCCATTGACCAAGGCCAGAATTAGATGGGATACTAGAAAGAAATCCTTCTCTGTTAGCGTACACAAGTGGGCTTAGCAGTGCTGAGGTAACAATTGGACTCAATGATCTTTTCTAACCTAAATGATTCCAACCAGAATTCATCAAAGCATTTAATTTTGATTCTAAATGTGCCTGTGCTCTGTGCAAACATGAGGCCACAGTGGCATAACACACTGCAGGTCCTCTCTGGTGCCCAGCACCCTGGAGAAACACATCTGGAGGTCCCTGGAGCCAGCTCCTGGGAACAGCACAGCTCTGGGAACGACACATACTTGCTGGCAGAGCTGTGGAGCCCTCTGGAAAGTGCTACATCTCAACACAGCTGTAATAAAGTGCAAGAGGCTCAATAATTTCAGTCTAAGCAGGCACTTTGCTGTAATTGCCAGCTCTGTTGCATTACTCATACACTTCTGTGCTGGTACCTACCACGAGCCAGCCACATCAATTTACTGATTTACCAAATGTATAACTTAGCACAACTACTCTAATTCCAGCAGCAAACCCAGATGTCCTGCCCAAATTAAGGTAAAAGACCCACATTCTCAAATTAAATTAAAATACCTTCTTTCTTGGAAATATCATAGAATCATATAGGGAGAGTGTTGCACTGCAAAGATGGGGAAGGATTTGGAGGGGAAGCCATAGGAGGAGAGGCTGAGGGCACCTGGTTTGTTCAGCTAGAGAAGAAGAGATGGGGCACAGAGCTCACCTGGGCTGCAGCAAATCCCTAGGGGCAGAGATCTCTTCTTTCTGGGGACAGGACCCAGGTTTACGTTGGATTTTAGGAAAAAGTTCTTCCCAGAGGGTGCTGGGCACTGCCCAGGCTCCCCAGGGAATGGGCACAGCCCCGAGGCCCCTGGGCACTCCCCCAGGAGTGTTTGGACAACTCTGCCAGGGATGCACAGGGTGGGACTGTTGGGGTGTCTGTGCAGGGACAGGGGCTGGACTGGATGATTCTGATGGGTCCTGCCTATGATTCTATGAAAATTCACCTTCCCAGAGAAGCATCTAGGAAGCAGAGGTGGAATATCACCACCAAATCCAGCATGGCAGCACAGACACAGCCCCAGCCCCAAGCACAGAGATGCCAGTGCTGATCCAGTAACCCATCTGCAGTAGCTGATCAGCATCAGGCCCTTTTTGGGGTAGCATGGGATGTGCATGCTCCTGAAATCCAATTCCCTTTTTAACCCCCTGGATCGATGGAAATTGCCAGGTTATTTTCATCCCACTTCAAAACATTCTCCCCACTCGCAGCACTGTGCAGTTAAATCATGGGCATACAGGGATAATAACCTCCCAAAGCAGGGCTGTCCCTGGTGCTGCTCCCTGACAGCTGCATGAAAACCTGGCTTGGGCTTGCAGGGAAGAGATAAGGGCAGGCTAAAAAGCAGCCAGCAGCACAGGCAGCTGGAGGAGTCACACAGGCCTTTAGATACTTACTAAGTGAAAAAAATGAGAGAGAAAATTGGTTAATACCTCCTAAAAATAGTTTGTTGAGTTCAAAAGGACTGAAGAAAGTCTAAAACATCAACAGTGAGGTGACAAGAGTAAACACAGCCAAAGGAGAAACAAAAGCAGGATAATTTGAGGACATTTGGAGCTGGCAGGGCTGTCTTATGGGCAAGGGGTGCTGCCTCTGCTGAACCATTCCCCATAGCACCCCGTTGGCTCTACCCCCACAGTGCTTGAGATCCACCCAAATTCCATTTGATCCCCAGGGAATGATCTCAGCCCCGAGGCTGCCAAAGCTCCAGGAGTGCTCGGACAACTCTCTCAGGGATGCACAGAGTGTGACTCTTGGGGTGTCTGTGCAGGGCCAGGAGTCTGACCCAGTGAAAATCGTGGGTCCCATCCAAGTCAGGACATTCTGTAATTCTACAATTCTTTCAAATCAAAAAGGGAAAAAAAACCCAGATCCTGCCCAAGTGGAACAAACTGGGACATGTATAATCCTCACTTAGTCATGCAGCCTGGGAACAGACCCAGCTCACTGCACACAAGTTGTTCTTTTTCCCTGAAAAACCAAAAACCTGAAGTAAAAATTGGGAAACTCATTACCATGATCAAGGGCTTCAGAAAATGGAAAGGAGAATAATTCATGCAATTAGAGCCCAGCAAACTTCATCAGTCTTCAGAAAAAAAAAAATTATAATCAATATGGAGCAAGCAGTCTCCAGGCTGGGAGAGCAGGGGACTGGATCAATGCAGCTGCCAACATCCCACAGACAGTGGAGCTCCAAGGAGCAGCAGCCCCCTCCCACAGCTGGCTCCTGACAATTGTGTCCCCCCTGTCACACCCAGGGGGACTGCTACAAGGCTTCCCTTAGCAACACACAACCCCCAAGGCTTTTCAAAAGGGGCCAGGGTTGGCAGTGTTGCGGTTGGAGAAAGACAAAGCAGAAAAGGGACTGAATTGTGCCCAGCTGCCAGCCCGTGGGGCAAAGCCACCCTAGCCACACAATCTGCACTGTGTGCTGTGCTGTCCCCACTCCTCCTGTCCTGTACACACCGTGCTGGCTGCTCAGGGAGCCCCTGCTGCTCTCTTCACCCCAGCCTTGTGCCCACAGCTTCCTAAACCACCTCCGACTGCTGGGCACTGCCCACAGCAGCTATGTACCCTCATGGTAGAGCAGGGAGGTGGCACCAGGGCCACAGGCTGGAGAGCAATCAAAATTCAATTAACAGCCAGACAGGAGATCAGCTCATGCACAGCAACGTGAGAGGGATGAGCATCTGACCCTCAGCACCTGACGTGGCCTGTCTGGAAGGGAATTACGAATAAATCATAGAATCATGGAATCACAGAATGGTTTGGGTTGGAAGAGACCTTCGAGCTTATCTCATTCCACCCCCTGCCACATCCAGGGACACCTTCCACTGTCCCAGGCTGCTCCAAGCCCCATCCAACCTGGCCTTGGACACTTCCAGGGATCCAGGGGCAGTCACAGCTTCTCTGGGCACCCTGTGCCACCTCCCTGACAGGGAAAAATATCTTCTAATATGCAACAGCCTCTATGGGAAATTATTTATCCATAACCTCAAGGTTTCCTCTGAGCTGTATCAAGTCCTTCCACTGATCCCATGGACATAGGCACAGTCCTGAGCACCTCTCCTTCCCAGGGCTTCATGACTCAAGCTTACCTGAACTTCTGAGAACTGGCAGCAGGGGTTTGTTTGGTGGAGAGGCTGTTCCAGGAGGAGACGGTGCTCAGACTCCACAGGAATTTGCATCCTGCCTACTCCCCAAACTAGCACCACATCCCTCAGGAAGCACTAGCCCAGGACCCAATGCCAGGCACCATTTCTATTTCCAACCATTTTCTTTTCACCTCTCAAGCAGTAATTATCCCATTTCTGCATCAAAACAGAATCTATTAAAATCTTACTTCTTTCCCAAACAACAGGTTAACCTAAACCTCTTATGCCACTGAGCTGGCCCTGCCTGTTGCAGTCAATGATTGCAAACTTTCAAGCCTGGAGTAAAATTTTAACTTCTCCTGTCAAAATGCTGAACAGCACAATCACCAACTAGACAGGGATGCTGGATTTACTCAGAATAAGGCTTTCCATTTAAATTAAGGCCAAAGATTTCCCCCAGGTTATAGCAATTTAATTAAAACAAAGACAAAACAAACCTCTACAACTTCTGAAATGCTAGCTGTGTAAAATTAAGACCTCCAGGACTGCCAGAGTACAGAGCCCAGATAGCACCCAAGAGAAAACAAATACTTTGACTTATTTCAGAAAAATAAGACAACTGACAATGCAGATCACATCCAATCCTCCACAACATAGGCAAATACTTGAAGCCCCATTGGGCAGGGCAAAGACAATTACACAGATGGTCAGTGCTACCAAAATGAGCAGCTGTATGTTGAAATGCCTCACCTGAGAGTAACTCTGCCGCCATACAGCTCCAAGTCCCCTGATGCTGTCCCTGTTCACATCCCCACGTGCAGGCAGAAGGGACAGAGCTCCAGTCACAGAGCTGCTCAGGGCATTCACATCAGCTCCCTAAGCTCTGGCACCTCAGGGACACCCACAGTGGAAGTTGGTGGGATTAGCTGGGCATGGGGCAGGCACCCACTGGGGTTCCAGGAAGCTCCTTTTTTCAGCATGAGCCCTGAGGAACCCAGCTGCCTCCAGGACTCTGCTCCACGTGCTGACGTTATGCTCATGCCAGGAACACCTGGTTCAAACCCAACACCACAACCCTGTGTGTTGAGACCAAGGTTTGTCCTGCTGCAGAGAAGGAGGGAGGCCCTGGCATCCTGCAGCATCAGCTCTTCTCACCTCTATTCCCACTTTTACCTCACTGCTTCCTTCAAAGGATGCTGCTGTGCTGACAGACAGAAGGGAAACCCCAGGGGGGTGTCTGCACAGGCCGATGGGAACTGGCTGTGGGACAGCTCTGTGTCACACTATGAAACTCACACCACCAGCAGAAAGGAGAAGAAATGAGTCAGCTCAACTGATCTGCTGCGAACCAAAACACAACCCAGTCCAACCACACCACCTCAGCACCAGAGTGAGCTGACTCATCCCATGGCCGCATAAGCGCAGGACCCGACACAGGGCCAGGGAAAGGGGGGGGCTTGTTCCAGGGCTGGGGGATTTGAACCTTGCCCCAGCACCCACAAAGGCATGAGCAATGTGAAGTTGTGCCCTGAAGAGCCGTGGGGAGACAACACTCCAGCCCTTGCAAAGCATCCTAAGATCCTGCCAGAGCCTGGACCACACCAGGAAAGAAAGGCACTGTAACTACTGCACATCCAGCACATTCAAACCCCAACACTGAAGTCCTAGCTGGCCAGAGGGTTTAGCCAAGGGGATTTCTGCCAAACAGTCGGGGTCAAGAATCCCCTGGGCTCCCACCCTAATTCAGTGCCCTTCTGCAAAGAGAAGGGGGCAATAGCTATAAGGCAACACCTTTTATGAACATCCCACTGGGGTCTGTCAAGCTGTGCCAGACATGGGAAGTAGAGCACACCTTGCCTGCAGTGCGGAGGAAGGAGGTCCAGCATCACAGCCACGATCCACAGAAAAAAAAAAAAAAACCCAAACTTCCAACCTCAGATGTCAGTTGTGGTGAGAAAAATAATTCACAGCACATGCTCTCATAGGCACTGCTAGGAAACAGCAACCACTGACAGGGGGGAAACACCTTCTGCTTCAAAGAAAAAGTGAATTAGAAATGGACATTTCTCCATCAGTTACCAGCTGCCATGGGAGAGGAGATAGTGGAGCACAAGGCACTGAGGTCAGTGGTTCTCCCTGTCAAAAAACCAGCATCACAAGTGTGAGACAGAACAGGCTACTTACTACATCTGCTCTCATCAGTCTATGAACACACAGGTTGTCTTCAGCCAAAATGCCAAGGAATCCATCTCTTAGTATCCCCAAGTGAGAAAAAAAGTTTGAAGTACACCAAAGATCTGTTCATCACATTGCTGTGTGTCATAGCTCAGCCCAACAAGCATTCCTGCACAAGCAGAGACACCAGCACACCTGAGCCCCATCTCTCAGTGCACAGGTAGGACCAACACCATAGTACCTGTAGGGCTCAGGAGTTTCTCTATCCCATGCAGCAGCTGGCAGCAGCCAAGACACCTCTGCCAGCACCTCAGGCAGTTCTGGGAGCTGTTTTGACCCCCCAAATGCTGAGCCCCATCCGAGGTGTCTGCCTCCCCCCGGGCAGCACAGGCAGATGCTCTCGCTGCCCAGGCTTGCAGAAGACATCGGTGGAAGTCACGGGGAGCAGCCTGACACAGCACAAACCTGCCCTTCCTGCCTCCCCCCTGGGCCAGAGGCCCCCAGGCATAATGAACTCATTGGGGCAGGGACCACAGCCCTGGGAATGGCTGGACTCTCAGCCAGGCTGCCAGGGGCAGGCAGAACTCGGTGCTGAAGCTCGGCATGGAGCAACGCCCACACAATTAAAATCGGGATATGTCCCTTCCCACAGGCCTGCAGGCAAAACTCAGGGTGTTGCTTTCCCTTCCAGGCAGGTTTCAGGAAGGTCTTTTGGGCTACTTCCAGGGCTGGAGCCCCTCTGCTCTGGAGCCAGGCTGGGAGAGCTGGGGGTGCTCATGGAGAAGAGAAGGCTCCAGGGAGACCTCAGAGCCCTTCCAGAGCTTCTCACCTCAGGAGAGCTGGAGAGGGACTGGGGACAAGGGATGGAGGGACAGGACGCAGGGAATGGCTTCCACTGCCAGAGAACAGGGATGGGTGGGATATTGGGAAGGGATTGTTCCCTGGGAGGGTGGTGAAGCCCTGGCACAGGGTGCCCAGAGAAGCTGTGGCTGCCCCTGGATCCCTGACAGTGTCCAAGGCCAGGCTGGACAGGGCTTGGAGCACCCTGGGACAGTGGAAGGTTTCCCTGCTCATGGCAGGAGGTGGAATGGGATGAACTTTAACTTCCCTCTAACCCAAACCATCCTGGGATTCTGCTTTACTGCATGGTTATCCCAGGTGCCAACAGCTCCCCACCTGGTGCCAAGCTGGCTTGAGGGCACAGGAGAGGTTTCCCCAGCTGTAATGCCTCAACAGAAAAAGGGGAAAACCAAGAAAAAAGAAGGGAAAAAGGAAGATTGCATCTTAGCCTAAGATGTCAGTGCTGTATGTCTCTACTTTGGTCCCCAGGTCACAGGCAGCAGCTCTCTGCCCCTTTTGTCACACCATGGCCTCATCCACTGTCAGACCCTCAAACCCACTTCAGCCTTCACTTCCAGTGGAAGGAGCCAGCACCTTTGTGAGCCCCCAGTCCACACCCACAAGTGTCAGCTGGAGCCTGGGGCACGCAGGGAAAAACCCTCACTCTCAAAGGCCCCAGAAGGAATTCTGGAAAAATAAGTCACAACCTTAGCAAAATCAGGAGCCCTCATCACTCTTTTCAGAGTTGTTCCAAATCACCTGGATCTGCCCATGGCAGCCCTCTGGCAACACATTAAAAGCAAAAGCTGAACACAGGTAGACACATTTCAAATGCAGGAGCTGATGGGCTTCCCTGGTGCAGCCTCATGTGGCTCATCTCCATGGGTCCCACCACAGCTCTGCCCTCATCTTGGGCCCGGAGCATCCACACAGAAAGCAGCAGTTTGGGGATGTTCAGCAAACCCCTGGGGTGCTTTCACATCAGCTGCTGCAGAGCATGGACAGAGGAGGGCCACTGAGCAATGGCAACCAGCACTCACAATGGGCAAGGCCACCCCGGGCTGCCCTGCAGCACTCAGGCTGCCAAAAACAGTCTGGGACTTTTTCACTCCAATATCCTCAGACTCTGTCCAGCTGGGCAATGGTTCCAACTCAGCTGTGTCTTTCCAGCTATTCATTTTCCAACAAAGCTTAAGCTTTCCCTGCCTGTGCAGTGATACCCGTGCACCCTCTGCTGTGGGGGGCTATGGCAGGACCAGGCACTGCAGTGGTACATGGCAATCCATGCCCTCAGCCTCCTTGCTGGCCCGAGATATGGTCACAAATGGGTGGGACTAAAGAGATCGGGGGATGATTTTCTGCTTGGGGCTGGCAGCAGGGTTGGAAAGGTGTCCCTGCCTACCTGGACAGGTGTCAGGATGCTGCTCAGAGCCCAGGGAGTGACCATGCAGGAATGCTGCTCAGCAGGACCAACCTCCCCAACCCTGCACCAAGCAGCTTACAGCCAGAATAATGCACCAGGGGAAGCAGCCTCTTGTCCTATAGGAGGGACAGTCAGTCACCAGTACAACTGACCCACATCCTCCCTGGAGCAAACAGGTTGGCATCTCTCATGCCACCCCCAGGGATGCAGAGCAGGCAAGGCACAGATGCCTTATGGTTAAATCCTCATCCACACGCAGGAGAACATGTTTTAAATGTCATTCTGCATTTCATGCATGGAGCAAGGAAAATTGCAAACAAGCAGTGAAGGTGGCAAGTACCAGAGGACATCAGACAGGCTGGTGGTGTCCCAGCCAGGCAGAGATGGGAGCTGCCAGCAGAGCAGCCGGATCTGTGAACACTCATGGATCAATGCTCTTGGAACAGCACGAGCAGCCCCACGGGACTCAGGAATAAGATGAAGTAACAACAGGGCAGCTCTGGCACTTGGAGCAGCTCTCCTACTCCAGACACTCAGCCCAGAGCATGGGAGTGGAGGTGTCTGAGCCAGGTATCAGCCATGGGACACATCTGCCACACTGGGTGCCACTGCCTGGGAGACTGGTCATGGCTGAATCCACCTGAATTGCCTGAAGTGTAGGCAGTGCGTCCACCCCTGGAGCAGAAGGGCTATGACTCCTCTGGCCCTGGCTTAGGTGTTGGTATCCCAAGAGCCCAGACATGGGAGCACAGAGAGGTGCTCAGAGCCAAGGCTTTTTCAAGGCACCAAGATACAAATAAAAATAGGTAACATGAAAATTAAAAGTAAATAAAAAAGATGCAAAGCATCTTTTTCATCCACAGAAAAGGCTCATGCACAACTGCAGCTACAGAAGCCAAGCCATGCAATCCAAGCTTAATAACATTCCCTCGAGCCTCGCAGCTCTGGTGACCAGTGATATCCAGGCTCCCCAGGGAATGGTCACAGCCTCAAGGCTGCCAGAGCTCAGGGATGCACAGGGTGGAATTGTTGGTGTGTCTGAGCAGGGCCAGGAGTTGGACTCAATGATCCTCGTGGGTTTATTCCCACTCAGGGAATCCAGTGATTCTACGGTAAGTTTGAAGATGTCCCAGCCATCCTCAGGCCCCACTTCTTTGGGAAGCTGCATGCCCTGCTGAACTCTGCCTGATTTGCAGATGTGTCTTTGTTACCTGCCCACTATTTGCAGAGGAAGACATCAGATTAAGGTGCCTCCCAGGCACCAGCTTTGAGTCTTTGATTTACTCTTTCACGGGTCACTATCTCTGTAAATGTCTGTCAGAGGCAATTGTCAGCACAGTCAACAGCTGCACCTGTGGCTGAGCACGAAAAATTAATGAGGCTTTCCTCTCATATAACTCCTGCCTCCCAGAGAAGGCTGTCAGGGCAGAAAGCAGGGGACAGGAAGGAAGAAAAGGTCAAAGCATGCAGCAAATGCAACATGAAAGTCAAATCAGCACAAGTAAGATGGGACAGCATGAGCTGGGCTAGCAGAGCCCTCTCACTCCCCTGCCCAGGAACAAGACAGGCACCACCAGGCTCAGCAAAATGTCACCTGATTTCCCAAAGATATTTTATTAAAAAAGCCACCAAAAATGACAGTCAGCAACTCTGAAACTCTTAAGAAATTGGGGCAAGGAAGGATTTTGGAGGATGGAAAGAAAAAAAAATCACAAGCAGAAACAACCTGCTGGAACAGAGTTTTTGGTAGCAGCCCTGCAACAGCACATCCCAAATCATACAGCTTATCTCACATTGTTCCAGCTGCTGTGACCGAAGTACACACAACACAGAGAAGATCCTGCTCCCCTGGCACACAGTAGATACGGCATTACCAAAAAGGACAGGGAGAAAGCAGGGGAGCAATGAGACTCTTTGCCACCCCAGCTCCCTTCCAAAGGCTCCAACTGCAGCAGCTCCAGCTACTCCGAAGGGGAAAGCCTCTTGGGTAACACTATGGCAGTGCAAGAGCTCCACAGCAAAGGCAGGGAGCATGACTGTTCCCCCTTAGCAGCTGGCTGCATTAAAGATTTAATGCAATAGGTCCCTTTGGAAAAAATTACACTGGCTATTAAGAAAGATGTGTCTCTCATCTGATGAAACCCAGCAAACATTGCAGCTATCCAGGCACCCAAGCGGCTCTGCAAAGCAAAGGAAAAGCTGCAGTTGCTCTCGTGAGCCCTTTCTGGAGGCAGGAACCAATAGATAAAGCAGCAGCTCCATTAGCAGTAAAGCAAATGTGCAGACACAGCCGTGCCATGCCTGCAGAGCGAGGCAGACCTTGATTCCAATGGAAGAAGCAAAGGAGTGCTCGGCTGAAATCACTCACTTATTTCCACTGGAATCCAGGGGCTCCCGAGGCTGCAGGAACAGGCTGCAGGAACAGGACAAACAGCCCCAGGCCAGGGGAAGCAGAGAGCTTCAACACCTCACTTCTCAGGGTCTTCCTTCCCAGAGAAGAGTGAGTGACACTGCCATCCCCCTCGAGAGTGGCACTTTGGGAATCCAAAGCACTTGCTGGTGCTCATCCTGACAGGCAGGCAGGAAGGAAGGAATTAACCCCGGCTCCCTCACCCTGAGCTGACCAGACAGCAGAGCACAGGACTGTCACAGCATCAGGAACATCATATGTTAAAGAATCTCATAGCTATCTCTCATGGGGAGATAACCCAGTTTAGTACAGCATCACTGAGGGTGTAGCAAGTGCCACTTCCTAAGCAGTACAGACTACATTAAATTGGACTCTGACACCCCCTCAGTGTTCAGCACCTTCACAATGGAGCCTGAGTAGTAAAGCATTGGACTTGTCCAGAGGAAGGAAACACAGGGAAGCATTCACACAGCAGAGCTCCTATTGGCATCTACAGAGCCCTTCTGCAGAGCAAACCCATCCACCCAGCACGAGGCACCTGCGGATCATTTTTCCAGGGAACCAGAGCTGGCACCCTGGGCTCACTCACAGAGGCACAGAGCATTTCCAGGTCCTGAGGGTGAGTTTCCAGGTCCAGCACCTGCACACCTCACACTCTTTCCTGCTCTCTGGGCTTACAGCTGCCAATTCCCACTCCTTTCCAAGGGAACCTGTTGGCTTGGATGCTGTGCCAGGCTCCACTGCAGAGATGCAGGTGCTTTCACAAGCACACAATGTCCACACTCATGGATAACACTCCTCTACAGTGCATCTCTGGTGCACTTTGCTTCCCACATGCTACACACACCTGGAGACAGGTGCTTGAAGCAACTGCCCCTACCACCTTCACCGCTGTAGTGCTTTGTTCCTTAGAAGGGCCATTCCACAGTCCCAGCCTGGCTCTGGAAACATCCCATGCAGTCAGCACTACCCTGTGGTGCCATTCCTCATGCCACAGGGCTGGGCTCAGTTCCATAAACACAGCTTGTCCTTCAGTCACTCCCCAGCACTGTTCTCATTCACCCAGATCCTCCCAGCTTCCCATAGCAGGGTGAAGCTGAGCCACTCAGGTCCTCTCCCAACCCTTCCCCACTCCCTTTAAACCCCTCGTGGTTCAGGAGCTTGTGTGAAAGCTCTTGGAGGACCGGGATGAAGGTGGACTTACAGAAGGAAATAACAGCTAAAATTCAGTTGCTCTGATCCAAGCAAGGATGCCCACAGATTTCCAAACTCCAGCGGGGAGAGAAGTTGGAAAAATTGGAAAATAGATGCCAACAGACCACCTGAGATGATGACTTGGTGTGAAATGACAACTCCTGCCATGGGTGTGGGAGGCACTGCAGGGCACTGCCCTGGGCTGGCCCTTTGGGGTGACAGCAGCTCCTTACCTACATCCCCCTACAGCACCTACAAGGCTCACGGGGCCACTGCAGGGAAAGCACTCATCACCCCCGTGTTTTTCTGCTGGAAGCACCAGCATGAATCCAGCAGACAAACCCCAAAGCCACGCTGCTGCCCGTGCACCCCAGGAAAGCTGCTGGGTTTGGGGAAAGCCTCAGCACACAGTGAGTACAGCCCCAGGAGCTGCAGCCCCTGTTTGTCAGCTAAACCTGTCAGCTTTGAACACTAGTGCTTTGGGCAGCTCCCTGCGGCCAAGCACAGAGTGCAAACATCCTACTGCTCAGCTGGTGAGCAGCTATTTGCAGGTTATTAATAAATCATTTACTGTTTATTGCAATCGTTCTGCCAAAACACAAACAGAAAACATTGCAGTCACTACCAGCAAAACTGCCTGCTCACACACGTCAGGGAAACAGAGGTTTTGGGTATTGCCTTCTGAAAAGGGGGTTTACAGAACCCTTGGATGGCCCAGACTCCTCCACCTGTGACAGCTGTGCCTGTATGATGGTGTCCAGGACAACCTTTGCTTCCTGCCAAAGCCCC
Organism: Cinclus cinclus; assembly: GCF_963662255.1. Classification (NCBI taxonomy): domain Eukaryota; kingdom Metazoa; phylum Chordata; class Aves; order Passeriformes; family Cinclidae; genus Cinclus; species Cinclus cinclus. The sequence goes on from NC_085061.1 coordinate 10,915,920, forward strand.
TGTGCAGAGGAACAGACAGCAACAAAATCACTCCCTGCAGTTCTCCTGAGGAGGTCGTGCTCTCTCCAGACACTCTGGCAGGGCTGCAGGGAATCCAGCAGGGCTGTGGGTCTCTCCCCCACATTCCCACAACTGCAGCAAAGGACCACATCCCCAAGTCAGCCCCAGCACTGCAGAAAGGTCCAAGGGCTGCTGACAGCCTCTTCACCCTGCTTCCTCCCAAAACGCCATGGGAAAAGCATAGAAAAGAAAGAAACTGCCAACCTGCCCTTACTCTGCTGTTGAACAGGCAATCTGCTTTCATCAGCACATCAAGGGCTTGTGGAGATCCAGGAAATACATTCCTCCACACACTCTCCAGGGCATGTAGCTATTTGCAACCTGAAAAACAGCTGCTGTCACTGCACATCTGAGGAATGATCCTGAGCACAACAACGTGGCTTTAAAGGAACAAATACTACCCATACAAGCATGCAGCTTGTTGCATGCTCCCTCCAAAGTGGCTCTGGATGGACTGGAAAGTGATTTGACTGGAAAGTGATTTGCAGGCATGCTGCAGGGAGGACCAGCACCACCCCACCCACAGAGACAGGACACAAGGATCCCCCAAACCCCAGCACTACCACCAGATCTCTGCAGACCTGCTGCTGGCAGCCCCTCTCCAGGGGACTCCAAGATCCCTGTGGCCAAGGCCCACGGTGAAAGCTCTGGCCAAAATCGAGGTGCCCACATCAAACTAGGTGGTTGAGACAGGGCCTTGGGAACATCAGTCACAGAGACCTCCAGGGAGGAGTAACAGCAGCATGAGCTGAAACTGTGTCAGTGAAAACCAGAATTAGGTTTTCTGCTTAAACAGAGTAAAAACAAATAAACGGTCCAGAGCAAGACACAGCTACGTAATTACGTGTCCCCCAACAGGTACCAGCACAGTGGATAAGCCCTTGGGACACCTGGGGATGGACCAGCACCTGTCCTCAAGCCTGGAACCCTGAGCAGACTGGTCTAGAGTGTTAGGAGCAAACATTACCCTCCCTCTCCATACTCTCTGAATAATTAATCCTCCAGAAATTAGTCAAGTCTTTAACTAAGCCAGCTCAGCAAACGTAGTAAGGAATTTCTAGGTCAGAACTACAAGTGCTGGGGAGGGAAAAAAAAAATAAGGGAAAAGAGCCTTAGTGCTCTGTCTCCTGTTCATTCCCAAGGGATTAGAACCCTGCTCTGCCTCTCCCTACCACAGCCAGCACCTCATAGCAAGAGCTTAGACGGGAATTGCACCTTGTCATCCTGACATCTCTGACACTTCAGCTGCCTCTGATGCCACCAAAAAACACATTTCTGTGCAGAGCATCTCTCCCCATCTCATGGAGCTCATTCCGAGCACCGAGAGGGAAGCACCCCATGACAATTATATTTGTTACATCCCTCCCATTTCAATGCCTTTGATGTCTTAACCACCATCTTCTGCAGAGGCGTTTTTCCCACTCCCAGGGCTGTAACCCAGGCATGGAGCTCACAGCAGAAGCCCCAGGAGCGCCAGATTTCATAGCACCAGAGAAAGACCAGCCTCTGTGGTACCATCCATCCCCCTGCCCAGCAGCACAAAGGGCAGGAGGCAACCATGCACAAGGGACAGCAGCAACTCCCACAGGGCACTGGGGAGACAGATGCTTATTCAGCAGGAGCTGTAGCCAATGCTCCAACATAAGGAGGTCTGTCCTCAGGGCACAACCCTTGTGAAAATGAAGAGTAATTGTTCAGAAAAAGGGAACTTCCATGAGACAGATAGAGGTATTTGGCCACCCAAGAGAGTCTGGTGCTGAGTGAAGAGCACACAGAGGCGGGTGAAAGAAGGTAGTGGGATTGAGACAGGGTGGAGGGTTGAGGACAGGTGAGGGGTTCCAGCAGTGCATCCCAATCCCACAAGTGCCAGAGCCAGAAGAGCAAGCAGTGCCTCGCTGTCCTCTTGTGCCCCTATTCCACACACCATGGGGACATAAATCACCTTCCCCCTGGGGACTTCCCCATCAACAGCTCCAGTCTGCTGCTACTCCCTCCTCTACCTCCCACCTGCATCTAGAAAGCTGCATGGGGCAGTGCTTGCAGTTCCCCGCTTCTCAAGGAAAGAGTTCACCCTGAAATTCCACTGTGGGAGCATGGAAGAGGCAGCTCTAATCACAGCTGCCAAACCCCCAGGCCATCCCCATGCAGACAGGATGGAGAAAAGAAACAGAGGGGGAATCAGACTCCTGCCAGGAGCCTGGGGTGAAGGGACCCATAGAAACTTGCTCCCACCTTTGCTCAGGCATTAAAACAATCCTAACCACTATTCCTACAACCTCAGGGCAGCCAAGGAGGTGTTCACAGGTGGATCCAAAGAGGGAGGGTGGCAGACACCAGCCAAGGGTCACAGCCCATGCAGTGCTGCCTTGCCAAGGGACACAGCCATGTGCTGCTTTGTGCCATGTCTTCTTGCAGCAGCCATAAAGGCCACGTTTTCCACAGGCACACACCTGACCACACCCCTGCTTGTCTCTTCCTTCAGGTTGACCTGAAGGATGCTGCAGTCCACACTTGCACTTGGAGAACATACAGCACACATGCCCCGAGGCCCTTTGTGGATCCACATCCACCAAGCCCCCATTCCAGCTCCAGCACCCCCAGCACTATTGTCCCTGCACTATTCACAGACTGGTTTTTCCAACTTCTCCTTCTGTAGTCTGAGACAGATATGGACAAAGGGAGAGCAGAGGAGGGCAGAGAATCACGAAGCAACAGCACAGAGGGTTGGTCCCTACATACGGTGGGCTACACACTCTCCAGAGGGCTCCATCCCTCTGTCCCGTGGCAGGAGCACTAAAACCCTGCTGGAATGGGGATATCCTACACTCCTTTCTCTCACCCACATGGCAGCAGTGCAGATGGCAAAGGCTGAGGTGGGTGCAGTTCCATCCCAGCAGGACCACTTGGGATGAATCCTCCTCCCTGCTCTGAGGGGCTGGGCAGCCAGAGGACAGGTCTCTGCAGGAGCAAAGGGACCGTGGGGACAGATGGGGTTGGCACAGCAGCTCTGTGCCCAAAGGCAGGTGCAAGGGGGCACAGCCAGCACCCCCTGCCTGTGCCCTCAGGGGAGGCAAGGTGGCCACAGACAACACCAGCATTGAGCAGCCACTTGCCCCAGCCCATCTGCAGCTCCGGGAGCCCGAGGCACACAAAGCCAACGCTGGGCCACAGCGAGCCCTGCCAAGGCAGGGACACAGACCCTCCTTTGTGCCTGCAAAGGCAAAGTTAGCTTTGAGGAAAAGATGAGGGAGAGCTCCACTACTGGAGCCTGTGCTTCAGCTGCTTTTCATCTGGAGGTGGTAACCCATGTGCAGACAGCAGCAGAAGTGTCCAACGCTCCCCTTCTCCCACTTGCCCCACTCGTGAGACGAGGTAGGTGAACCACCACAGGTACTCGCTGTGCAAAGGCCTGGAGCACACAGAGGGGCCATGAGAGCACTCTCACATCAACAGAAAACCAACACAAGAGGGGTGTCATAGAATCACAGAATGGTTTGGGTTTGAGCTGGGAAGGACCTTAAAGCTCATCCCATTCCACCCCTGCTATAGGCAGGGACACCTCCCACTGTCCCAGGTTGCTCCAAGCCCTGTCCAACCTGGCATAGAACACTTCCAGGGGCAGCCACAGCTTCTCTGGGCAACCTGTGCCAGGATCTCACCACCCTCACATCCAAGAATTTCTTCCCAATATCCCATCTCTCCCTGCCCTCTAGCAGTTTGAAGCCATTCCCTTTGTTACATCACTCCAGACCCTTGTCTCAAGTCCCTCTCCAGCTCTCTTGTAGCCCCTCCTCTTGTATGGTTTGACACATCCCAGCTTAAATCCCTTTATCGTCCTTGGTTTTTCTTTTGCCCCCAGAATGGCAGAGAGCCAGGGGCTCCATAGAGTTCCTTCAGAGGACCAAAGCCATGCCTGTGCTCCTGCCCTTGGACCTGGCTCATCCTGGCCACCCCAGCACTTGCACTTCACATCCCTGCCAACAATGATTTCCATATGCAGAAAAACAAATCCCCAAGGACAACAGGTTTTATCCCATTTCCTTCGTTTCCCAGCTCTGGGATAAGGGCAGCTCTGCTGCCTGCAGTGAGCCAGCCTGTCCTCACTGCTGCCCGTGTCACACCAGAGCACGGGCACTGCCTCCACCCCCACACTGCATGCACAGCTCGGCAAGAGAGCCCAATTCATTCACTCACTGCCACACTGATGGTCATTTATTAATGACATGCTCGTTAGCCTGCAGCCTGGGTGTTAACAGAGGTGATAGGCCCTGCGCAGGAGCCAAGGCACAAGGATGAACTGCTAGGGAAAAAGAAACCCTTCCCCCAGGAGTGGGAACTGGTGAGGATCGGTCACACCGCGGGGGGAAAAAGCCCAGCGCCATGTACCCAGGCTGTCCTGGGCCAGCCTGCCACTGCAGAGAGCAGGGAGATGGGAAGGAAAAGGCTAAATGGGAGGAGCAGACACTGCTGTGGGCTGAAGGGATTGCTGTCCCTGGGGAACAGCTGATGTACAGGGAGCCTGGGGCAGTGGGAGCCGCAGCCCCTCTCATGGCACAGTGCAGGCTCCCCTGAGGGGATGCTCACTGGGATTTTGTTCGCAAAAACCAGGAAGTACAGGGAAGTGCCAAAAGCCGCCAGAACAGAAACCTTCAGCATCAAGTTTTCCTCCATTAGGGATAATAGAGGAAAAACTCACCCACTAAAAAGAGGCCTCTCAGTGCTTTTCGTGCACAACACCGTTCCATTTTCCTCTGCTTCAGCTCGTGACACCTGGCTTTTAGCCCCCAAACCCTGACATGCCTGTCACTCACTGCCTGTTGCACATTCACCCTGTGACAGACAGAAAAAGGCAGCTGCCAGCTTTCAGCATCACTGAATTTCAGATAAATCTGAGCCTGGCTTCATTCTCCATGGTGGAACTACTGTGCTCCAGCATTTACATTCAAACCAAATTTGTGGGGGGTAAAAAACACAAAGAGACCATGATGTGCAAATCATTATTTTGCTTCACTAGAACTGGACACTGATGCAAAAGGAATATTTGAATCACATCCTTAGTCACACCTGCTGATCAGGGCTCCTGCTCTCAGCCAGCCAGAACTGAAATTGGATTAATGGATACAACCAAGTGAACTGCTTCCCTCACTCTGGGCCCAGCAGGGCTGCCAAGGCAGCAGAAAGCATCCCCTAAAAATTATTTACCCTGAGAAAATCTTACGAACTCCAGGCCATGATGTCGCTGTCCATAGCAAGGGGGGTGGATTGAGATGATCTTTAGGGTCTCTTCTGTGATTCTATGACAACTGAGAGGTAGAAGCCTGGAAACCCAGTTTCAGCCAGAATTACTTTTCTGCTTGTAAATTGGAGACTGCAACCTCAGCCAAGCAGTTATGGACCAAATCACTATGTCTGACACAAAGAAAGGTGTCAGGGAAATTTTACTGCAACGTAGCAAATGGGGTTTGCCCTTAAGCACTGGACAAATCTTCCAGTTTATCACCTAATGCTAAGAAACACTTGGAATTAGAGATTGGAAAATCCAGGCTGCAGAGAGCTTACTGATTTACCTTAAACTGACGCACAAAAGAAAACATCCCATCTGCCCCTCCTGGTCACCCTCACCACACAGCAACCCCATCAGTAACATCCTGAGTACAGGGCAGGGGTAGGCAGCTAATTAAAAACTGGCTTCCCCTCTCACTTCGTGAGCATCTCTCAGCCAAGGGATGCTCTTCCCTGGCTTGCCTGGAAAGCTGAAACAAAGCTGAGGCATCCTTGGGCTCCTGAAGTAAAGGGGAAGCATCAAATTTTTGAGAAAGAAGAAAGTCTGGAAGAAAACTTCTGCACACTTGAGTGATGCAGATTGCAGAGAATTTAAAAGGCAAGATGCAGGCAAAAAGAATGCAGAGATAACTGTAACTGCCAAGGCCATGAAGAGCATCCTGACCACAGCCAAAGGGCAGCTTGGTCATCGCTTCTCTCCCCAGTGACTCTGCTCTTCCACCTGTGCGGCTCCTGCAGCCAGGGAGGGAGGTTTGCTGGAGGCAGAGGACAACACCAAAGGGAACTGGGCACTCTGTGACAGTCCCACACACCAACAGACACACAGGGCCTGCACTGCTGAGGAGAGAAATCACAGAATAATGAAATATCCCAAATCAAAAGGGACTCACAAGGATCAATTTCTGTCCCTGCACAGACACCCCAACAATCCCACCCTGTCCATCCCTGGCAGTGCTGTCCAAACACTCCTGGAGCTCTGGCAGCCTCGGGGCTGTGCCCATTCCCTGGGGAGCCTGGGCAGTGCCAGCACCCTCTGAGGGAAGAACCTTCCCTGATACACAACCTAAACCTCCCCTGGCACAGCTCCAGCCATTTCCTGTCCCTGTCACAGGGAGCAGAGATCAGAGCTGTCCCTCAGGAGGAGCTGCAGCTCAGGTGAGCTCTGTGCTCCATCTCCTCTTCTCCAGCTGAACAAACCCAGTGCCCTCAGCCTCCCCTCCTATGACTTCCCCTTGAGACCCTTCCCCATCCTTGTGTCCCTCCCCTTGGACACTCCCTAATATTTTTAGATCCTTCTGATACTGTGGTGCCCCAGAGTGCCTCCAGCACTCGAGGTGAGGCTGCCCCAGTCAGGGACAATACCCTCCCTAACTCAGTGATGCTGGGCCAGTGCACCTCATTACATAATGATCCTCCTGGCTGCCAGGGCACACTGTGACTCATATCTATGTTCAGCTTGCCAGTGACCAGAAGCCCCAGGTCCCGAGGCAAGGAGGGAAGGTGGGGAAGAGCCAAAGCAGCTGGAGGTGTTCCTCAAATGGTGGCAGTCACAGGAACCAGCTTCACCTGGTGCTTCAAGAATGAAGATCATGGTATGGCTGAGGGTAGTGAGAGCCTCTGGAGATTCCCACAGCCTAGACCCTTCCCAGCAGTGTCAGCTACTGTTTTCAGGACAGCTTCTACTTGAGTTTTGAATATCTCCAAGGCTGAAGACTCCACAGCCTCTCTGGGACTAGCTCACTAAAACAGCATTTTTTGGTGTTTTAAGTGTAATTCCTGCGCTTTAGTTTGTGCTCTCTACCCCTGTCCTGGCACCAGCACCCAGAGATGAGCCCACTGAGGGCAAACCCCTCATAATGGTAACAGAGCTGGGCAGGGCTCACTGCCAGGACCTGGCAGATCAGATTCCTGTGGGTGCTGGGCACTTCAAAACCCTCTTGTGGCTGTGGATTGGGAACCAGAGCAGCCAGGGTGGGAAGAAGTGGTTTCGAGCCCTCCTCCCAAATCTGTGCAAAACCAGGTTTTACCACAGCAGTACATCTCCTCCATAGCCAGGACAAGGCAATTGAAATTTTCATGGAATGGAAATGGTTTTTTGCCCTTTAAGGAAAGACCCAAAAGGAGCTGTGATGGGATGCTGCATCTTGTCTCCCCCAGAGCCTGTTTTGGCACCTCTGGCCATACCTTTGCTCTCCAAAACTTGTCCAGCTAGGGCCAAGAGATTGAGGAAAGTACGTGCAGGAAGCTATGAGCACCCACACCTCCCACTTTGGAGAGGCACCTGGCTTTTCCCTCTGCAGAGAGAGTGCTTGGGCACAAACCCACCTTGGGAAATGTTCCCTGCTGCTGTCACTGCAGGACAGAGCCAAAGAGCAGCAAAGCTCTGCTACCACAAAACCTGGGTTATTCCTTCCACTTTTCCAGTGCTGTCAGGACATGGGAAATTGTTCTATCAGACAAAGTAAAACTGTCCAGATGTGCATAGGACCAGAAGGATGCTCACTGCAGGTTTGGTGCCGTGGTGTTGCAGCAGCTGCTTCCCAGAAGAGAATTTATTCCATACTCCAGGACATTAGCACTGACAGCCAGGGATACAAACCCACAGCCCACACAGGATCCCTTACAGAAACAACCCCACCTGTCTTCTCTCAAAAGAGGGTTGCGCTCATACAGGGCCCAGTCACTGAATTTTTAACCAAATCTTCTGCAGTACTTACAGAGTGACGATTGCTGAGTGACTGATTGCTGAGTGACGATTGCTGGCCCCAACAACCTCTTGTTTTCACATTAATGATTTTGACTTCTTTGCATAAAATGGTCCCAGCCAAGCAAGCCAGGAAATAAACAACTTCAGCAGGTTCCTTCAAAGGAAAGGAGAGAAAAACCCCTTTTGCCAAGTGCAAATACACACCATTCAGGAATTCCTTGGAGCTTGGGCTGGTTTTGTTTGCTTTTAATTGGGCTGGTCTTGCTTTTAATTCATAGTCACTAAAAGAGTTTTGCGCCCTTAACTACTGTATGTGCCACTAGCTAAGCACTTAATGAGGAGGAAGTGAGACTTACACAGTCACTGCTCAGACAGGAGGAGGGAGGCAGCCGTGCCAGGCTCTGCAGCCATCCTGATCCAGAGCACCTGGCAGGAGCTGGCACAGGGCAGGACTCTCAATCCCTACCCACCCTGTAGGTGGGGAAAGCTTCACCCCACCATACCAGGAGCCCCATGTCCCTGGGCAGGGACAGCGTGATGTCACACACACTGCACAGCCCTGCAGCCCTCAAAGGGGCTGCCCAAGCTGCCAAATCCCCCCACCCTTTACAAGAGCAGGTACCTCCAAAAGAGAACGAAACAAAACATGGAGAAACTTGCAAGCTTCATGTGGATTAAGGACAATGCCATAAACTCTTGCCACAGCCATCTTGGGGTGGGGATCTGGCACAGCACTGCTGTGAGTTATGAAGTTTCCCCCAGCTCAGGGAGGGAGCAGAGCTGCACTTGTCCACAGAAGGGATACAGACACACTACTCATAGGCTGGTGCAACACAACATCTCAATACTGCAGCAGAGGGGCAAGAGACTAGCCAAACAGTGCTGCATACACTGCAAACAGTGCACACACACAGCCCCTTGGGCTGGGCTTTGCTCCCCAGGCTGAGATCAAAGGGACCTTGGTTTGAGAAGGTTGCTGCTCTGCTGTGGGTTAGACCCTCCAAGAGCAGAGCAGGCAGCACCAGACCCACAGGACCAACACAGGGCATGAGCCAGAATCCAAGAGGAATTAACCCCATATGCCACAGAAGCAAAAGCATTTGGAGGAGCTCATAGGTGGGAGCTGACAGCTGCCAGAGACTGCTTTCCACCCTCCAGAGAGGACAGAGCCCTGCTCCTCTGCAGCTTGCCCTCCACGCTGTTGCCCAGCAGGAATGGGGACTGCTGTGCAGTCCATGTAAAATACTCACTCTGTTAGGATTGGCAGACACTCAGGAACAAGCTACTCCCTTCCCTGCCAAATCGAGGAGATGGAGAAAACTCATTAAAGGCAAGACACAGTCTCTCTGGATGCAGAGCAAGGCAGGACAAGCCATCCCAGGCACCCAGCAGCCCGTCTGGATAGTGAGCTGGCAGCCACACCCTGGCAGAAGCAGGAAGGGTAGGCTGCATCACTATGTCCCCAAAACAGCAGCAGCTCTTCCCTTTCATTCCCAACCAGCAGCCCTCCTTCTCCTTGCAAAGGCAGTCAGCCCTTTGCTTTCAGAGCTGGCTCCAGACGTTGCAGATCCCAGCTGGAACTGTGCGAGGGGACCAGACCATGAAGAGCAGGGACCGTGCCACGCTAAGACAGTCACAGGCTGCATGAAAGAGCCTTTGCTGCTTTTGTGCCCAAACATGAATTCTCTCTGTACATGACCCAGCCACAGCCCTGGCTAAGCTGTCCCCAGCACCATGGCAGGACACAGCCCCCACATGTGGCCACAGTTGCTGCAAAGGGCACCTGCCCATTGCTCCAGCACCTGGCACTCCAGAGCTACCACTACCCTGGGTTTGCTTCAAATTGGGTTCCTCTGCCACAGACACAGAAGAGACATCACAGGCACAGAGAAAACTCCAACCCCCATGGACAGCAAGCACCACTACTCACATGGCTCCAAACAAAGCACCAAGAGGCCGTGTGTCCCTGGGCAGAGCCCGGCTCACAGAGGAGCACACAGTCTGGAACAGAGGGCTAGGCTGTGTGCCTCATCAACACAACCCAGCACAGCCACATCCCTGCTCACCAGCATGACAAGGAGAACAACATCTCTCACTCTTCACGGCATCTCTTCTTGGTGGAAGAAGAAAAGGGGCATCACAGGAGCTGTCAGTGATTCCTGGCCAGAGCCAACACAAAGGAGCCTCACACAAACCAGCATCACCGTGTCACTCTGCAACACCATGGAACACCCCAGCACCCTAGGGGCACAGCAAAGGAGCCAGAGGAACAGGGTTACGTACTCGTTGTGCACCAGGAGCACCGCGGGCACCCGCGCCAGGCTCAGCTGGGAAGCGCCAGCTCCGTCCAGGTCAGTCACGCCAAGGAGGGGTGGGAGCCACTTCAGCCTCCCATCCTCATCACCACCAGCACCATGCAACAACAGCTTAATTCACTGATCTGAGGAAACAGAAGAATCAGGAAGCTCTCCTGCCACCCAAGGCTGCTAACAGGCATGGCCCGGCATGGCTGCGCTGCCCCGGCGCTCACAGCCCCGCTCCCTGCCACACTCCGGCATGTCAGAGAGCAAATCCTCTTTGCCTGTGGGCAAGGGAACTGGAGGGGGAGGGAAAAATAAGCATCAAGAAACTCTTTGTCTACAAACATCCCAGCCGGGCGCACGTGCAGCATGAGCTTCCTGGCGAGGGTGGAGGGGGGGCCTGGACTTGGGAGCCAACATTTCCGCTTCAGATCCCTCCGCTCACTTATTGTCTTCTAAAAATAAAAGTAAACACCGAAGAAGAGCTCTTTGTTTTTACTTCTGCTGTGTCAGAGAGATGTCTCTGATAGGAACAAGCTGTGGGGCCTCTTCCCAAACCTCTGGGAGCTTCCCCTGAGACCAGAGCAGTGCTGAGAAGGCAGTGGGTGTCCCAGGAACTGGCAGGGAAATGAAGCAGTCCTCTCTTCCCTCCAACCTAGAGCTGCTCATGGTGGGGACCATAAACCCCAGACTGGTTTGGGTTGGAAGGGATTTTAAAGCTCATCCCATCCCAACCCTGCCATGGGCAGGAACACCTTCCACTATCCCAGGTTGCTCCAAACCCTGTCCAACCTGGCCTTGGACACTGCCAGGGATCCAGGGACAGCCACAGCTTCTCTGGGCAACCTGTGCCAGGGCCTGCCCACGCTCCCAGGGAACAATTCCTTCCCAATGTCGAATCTAACCCCACTCTGTATCAGTTGGAAGCCATTACCCCCTTGTCCTGTCACTCCAAGTCCTTGTGATGGTGAGGATTACCTGTCCAGGGTTCCTACCTGCACTGGGCAAACCATTTTCCCTCTGTTTCAGCTCAGAGAGGAGGCCATTGCCCAAAGCGCAGGAAGCCTCAGTTTAAGCCACATCACTCCCCTTAATAAAGCAGCAAAGGACAAGGAAAGCCAGGAAAGCCATTTTAACACCTAAAATACATATTTAAAAAATAAGACTGAGATATGCATGTATATCTCTCCCTGGTCTTGCTTCCCAAATCTCTCCTCCTGACAAGCCCAGAGGCTGACAAGGCCAAATCTGAGCCCTACACAGCCAACATCACTGATTAAACACAAGCATAAACTTCCTCACCAGGCAACTGCCCTAATCTAAGCATCTCACAGCTTGCCCAGTTGTTTGTTCAGCTTCTTCCTTTACCACGGAGCTGCTTTACAAAACTGCAGGGTAATGAGACACACACATGCACAATTACCTTTTTTAATTTTATTTTTGACCTGCATTAGGAGTAAATCCAGCAGTAATAGCCCAAAGGTTCAGGTATCCTCCATGATTTGATAAAGTTGCTTACCTAAGCAAAACCCTGCAGGGACCAACCTCATTATTCAGAGCAAAGCTCTTCCCCCACACCCTGATTAACAGTTTAAATTTGCCAGTTCCAAAAAAACCCACAGATCGAAACAAAAAGATAAGATGAGACATTTGTTTTCTCGATTTGAGCGCTCAAATGGCTTCCCAAGGAAAGCATCATGGGACCTGTCACCAGGCTGCTCAGGACACCTCGGGGATGGGCACATGCAAAGAGCAGTGGGGCTCCTGGGAGACTGAAGTCACCCATCCCAAAGGCAAGGGGCAGCTCAGAGGGACAGGAGGAGATACAAGTGGAGCCATGACTGCCATGGTTCCCTCCTGGAGCACCCCAGAGCTCCTCCTCTGGGACAGGGCCCAGCTCTCCATCCCTCATGGGGACAGATGGGTTCAAAGATAACAGGTTTGACAGGGCCCCAGCTCCACAACAGCAGCATCTAGGGGGAAAAAAAAGGGGGGAGAGAAAAAAAGAAAAAAAAAGAAGGAAAAGAGCTCACGACTGCAAATATCATCCCCAGGACCTGATTACCCTTGAGAGTAGTAAGTTGCAATAACCAGTGTTGGACCAGTAAAGCAGCCCAGCCCTGAGCAATAAAGCAGCCTGGGAATACACACACCAAAGTCTGCTGATAAAAATGCTGTTAATTCCCAAACCATCCACTTCTTGGCTGCCAAGTTACCTACTGTATTTGCCTGGGTGCTTTTTCTGCCATAGAGCACTGACAGTGATCTGTGCCTGGGTGCAGCCTCCAAGGCACTGTAAGATCCTCCTGCAGCTCAGCACAGCTGGAGGAAGGGGATCCTTCCCTCTCCAAACACAACTCAGCCCCCCAGAAACCCAGCAGAACTCTACTGGTTCAGATGTAACAACTTATGAGTACCAGAGTATGAAAAAACGGTGATTACACCCATCATGGCTCAGGCAGGGACTCTGGGGGCTGGGCTGCCTCCCCCATCCCAGGCTGGCATCATCATCCTCATCTCCCTGTGCCAGGGCAGCAGCCAGGCCCTGCAGCACCATTCTGCTGCTTCAGACAACGAGCTCTAGCACAGAGGGAGAACTCAGCAGTGCAACTTCTCTCCAGCTCTGCCAGCATTTTTCTGCTCTAACAGTTGGGTCTACCACAGGAGGCCTCATTCTCCTCAGCCATCCAACTTCCAGTGGCTCTGTGAGGCTGCACATCAGCTCAAGTGACCTGCCACCATTTCACACCATGCAAATAAAACCCAAATCAAATACATGAAGCAAGAATAAAAGAGAGAAAATAGCTTCATTTCTTGTTAGTTCACCTATGAGCCAGAAAACCAAGTCACAGCAATAAAATCTGTGAGCAAGAGACAGCAGGATGTCTGACTGATGAGCTTCCAGCATCTCCCACTGCAGCAGGATGAACCCAGGATCCAGGAGGGGCTGAGATACAGGCAGGCACAATCCCTGTGTGCCCAGAGACACCTGGACAGTCAGGTCTCACCTTTGCCTAGCATGGCACAGCACACCGAAATCCCAGAACCTGAGAAGCAATGCCAGGCACAGCGCCAGGACCAAACTCAACAGCAGCTGTGGCACAGTGGGATGGCACAGGGACGTGACCTGGAAGTGCCCGTGCTGCTGGAAATGCTGCCATCCTGCATGGGATGTACTGGCACACAGGGCCAGGCCAAGAGCTGGCAGGAGCAGAGTTGTTAACCAGGACACTTACAGCAGACTGCAATCAAAGAAAAGCCCAAAAACTGACCAACAGCAGTGTGAAAAACACCATTGTCCTTACAGGGCCCAGCCATTACAGCTCTAAACTCTTGGGACACTCAGCTCACAGAGCTACCGGCATAAGCAGCAATGTATAGTTATACATTGTGCAGTTACAACTTTACAGGTGTACGGATTGATTTACCCAATGCGCATCTCCTGGGAGTCCAGGGAATGCTCATCAGCTCCCACCTCAATCTGCTTTACAGCCCAGAGCTGATCCAGGCACAGAGGGACACCTCAGGCCTTTAGCATTCTGCTGGGAGTGCCTCCAGCAGGAGCCATGGGGAGATTTTGGCTTTCCTCTAGTCGACTTAATTCATTGCAGCGTGTTTCCTGATGCTGGCGCTGGAGGCAAAACCAACAGTAAGAACTCACCAAGGCTCTCAGCACTGCCATGGGTCCCAGCAGCTTCCTGGAGCCAGGGCCAGGCCAGGGAGCCCCCCGGGCAGGGCTGGGTGCTGGCAGTGCTCTGGCTGTGTCCTGCCAGACTCACATCTCCCACAGCCTCCAGCATCTCACCCTGGGCCTTCTCTGGAGAAAGGGCCAACCCCAAACCCCAGATACAGGCATTGCTCTGCTCTGGGCGGTGCACACACATCTGGACTGGGAAAGCTTCACAACCACTCCATGCAATGAGGCCATGCTCCCCTCAGCTGCTCTCCCACCTGCCTCTCTTCATCCAGCTCCCCACGATGAGCCAAGAGGACAAGAACAGTCAGAGCTCCCACAGGACATCCACCACCACAGAGGGTGTCCCCTCTGAGAGCACAGACTTCAGGAACCACAGTATCCCCAACGGCACTCCACACCCAGCCTTCACTGCCAGGACATACTCAGCATTCCCTGGAAGGTATCACACAAGGCAAAACCCAATCCTCACCCCTGCTGTCCCCTGCATCAAGCTCTGTGCAGGCAGTCCAATGCACCCAGGAGGAGTAATCCTGAGGATACCTGTCTCAATTATTACCTGGCTAGCCATCAGTGTTTCTGTGCAGGGAACAAACAAAAAAGCTTGGTCAAACTCAGGGAAGAAGGTAAAAGTGGTTTCCCACTTGCTGAGCCCCAGGCAGCCTGCCCAGCTCATCATGGCCCCTCTGCACACACCTAAGGGAGAGCAGAGCAGGACTCCTGTCCTGAGGAAGTGGGGCACAGAGAGGTGGAACAACCTGCCCATGCAAGCGGGGTCACGATGCCTCTCCCAGGTGCCCTATACACTGATCCTCAACAGCTCCAGCCATACACAGGAGGGGCTGCATCAACAAAAGCAGGACAGCTTTGCCGTGTTTGAGCACCAGTACCTCCAGCTGTTCTTTGTCTGCCACCACAGCTGATTTGAACTTCTAAGGATCTCTCCTGGAGCACACTCACCTGCTCCTCTTCTCTTCCAAGTCCCCCTCCACGTGCTGCAAAGCCAAGTGCACCAGTGCCTGTGCTTGGCTCCAAGGCTGGTTCCAGCATGCTGCCTCAGGGTGTGCCAGGAACAGAGACCTCACTGGAGCTCAGAGGGTGGAGGAAGAGCCCAGCAAACCAGGCACAGAGAGGGCAGGGCTGGCTTTGACCTCCCCAGTTCTGCCAAATGTAACAGCACACCCCTACTACAAGAGGTAGTTTCAGCAGGCAGACCAAAACCCCTTCAAACCTAGAAGTTACTTCTAAGGCATGTACAAGGGACAACCCCACAGTTACAGGCCAACCCTCAGATCTAAGAAGATCCTACTGCATTTTGCACCTCCACTGAAGCATTCCTAGAGAGCCAGCAGCTAAAAGAAGTTGCAAATCTTATTTGCACCATCATTAAAGGGAGGAAAAGAAGATTAAGGATATGATAAGATCAAGCACTACCAGCCTCAAGCAAACCTCAAGATTAAGTCCCAAGGTAAGAAAAGTAATTACCTCATTGAAAAGCTTTTCTTTTACTCATGAGGAGGACTCAGGACTGGGTGTGTTCGGGGAAATGCTCTTTGATGCAGTCAGTGGTACCAAGATTGGGCAGAGGCAAGCCCACTGCAAACCTTCCACAACCTCGTGTTTTTGCATGGTGCTCACAGTTCCAGCTGCCATGTTTCCCAAGGACAGGGAAGGGATGTGCATGTGCTTTCCTTTCTGACAGTTGAAGCTCCTGGGACACTGCTAAATGCAGCAGCCTGCCCAGAAGACCTGGGCAAGGGTGTAGAGTCACCAGTTAGTGATGAGACTTTTAGGCAAGCTATCATAAATGCAGCCAGGAATGTCTCTGCCTGGAGGGTAAATTCGTCCAGTGACCTTATTGAGTCACTGCCTGCTGACTCACTCACTTGGGCAGCCTAAGCTGAGTTTTAGGCAAGGAGATGTCATGGTGACAAGAACTCAGTGACTGTCCCTTAACACAGAAGTCTTACAGGTTCTCCAGGATGGCAGGAGCTTGTTTGCAACAGCAATCAACCCCCCCCCCCCCCCCACTCCGCTCTTCTGCACTCACTTCCACCTCCTCATGCCACAGGCCATCATCACACGGGAAGGGATTCAGCTGCTCTTGTGACAGGACAGCTCTCAGCAGAAGCGAGAGAAGTCATGTCACTGTTCAACGTGCCAAGAAGTCAAATGGACAGGAGCAAAAGGCCACAATGCAGCACAAAGCAGAGAACTCAGAGCCAAACCAGCAGCCAGTCCCCAGGCAGCATGCCCTGACCTGCTGCATTGCAGCCCGGGCTGTAGTGCCACAAAAGCCCTATGTCCCAGCCACCACAGGGCACACCAGTGCTGCTACCTGTGCTGCTCTGCCTAGCAGAAGTCGGCCCTCTGCAACCACTGCCCCAGCCCCAGACAGCAGGCAAGAGGCATGCAAGGCTCAGCCAGCTCCTTCCCCCTCACAAACACAAAGATTTCTTCACTGGAGCCACGTGAAAGGATTGGTGTCAGTGCTTGCTCTGGGAGCAACACACAGGGTCAGAGCTCTAATATTAGAGCACAGATGATGACAGAGAAGAAGGGAAAGAACAAGAAAAGAACCATATAAATAGCAGCATTGTCCTTACTGGGTTTCACATGGCATCTGATGTCAAATAGGATCGTTCACTCAGAGATGAAGTCTAATTGATTCCCATCTGACAGTTTCTTATCCAGCACTTGTTCACCGGCCAAACAAGCTGAGTAAATACGCTTTGTTCTACCATTAAAGCCAGTGACAAATCATTGGCTTGCAACAAACCCAGTGTAAACAGCTTCCTTCCTCCCGGGCCAGATCTCCTCCTACTCCCCTGACACTCTCCCACTGCTGCACTTGGATGCTCTGCCAACCCCAGTCCCAGCATGGGGTGAAGACTCTACGTGATGGGCACCAGCACACATTTGGCTTTGGGAAGAGAAATTGCTCTCTCAAGGGGGTTTGGGCACCAAATCACCTTTGCAGACCTCAAGTGAAACCTGCTGCAGCCCAGAATATGAATTTAATAACAGAGACATCCAGTCTACAGCCTAGAAACAAGAGTCCTTAATAGGAGGCAGACCCTGATCTGCCAGTTTAGCCTGGCAGTGTCACAGACACATTTTATGGTCAAGGAGAGTTAAGACAGACTGGGGATGTTCTTGCCCTAGACACGTTTGTCCTGACCTTTGGAGTGTCCCCAGCAGCCTTCAGCACCCCCAAAGGCCATCATTAACTGCCAGGTTTTTTTCTCTTCTGCTCTTCTTCTCCAAAGAGGCTGCTTAGGGACAACACGGGAGCCTGGGTGCTCCATGGCCCATACCTGGCATCCACAACTATGGGATGATGTATGACAGTGGATATATGCCAGCCAAGTCCTTTTCAGATCCATCTATAGACCAGCTGGCCAAGAATGTGCCTAGTGCCTTTCAAATGAGCCACCAACCACCCCAGTCTACTGCAGCACCAAGATCGAGGCACTTGTTATCTGCTTGGGGAAGCAGGACCCTCATCCTTTTTCCATTAACTACCCCCAGGTTTCACTGCCAACTTCTGGTTTTTCGATAGAGAGATGAGGTGAGCAACAGTTACACCTTCCTCTGACTCAGAGCCTTCATGATTCTGTAAGTCTGGACCAGGTTTCCATTTTCATTCAATCAATGCACATTTCATTTCACTCCTGTTTCCAGACTGCTGATGGAGCCCCCACACCAGTCCTGAGGTGTTACACCACCGACTTCTCCATCTTTAACACTCCAAAGGTGACACACACCTGACCCTCTGCCTTCCATCACACAACTCCTTTCCAGCACCTGAAAGACCCTTCTTAGAAACACAGAGTCACTAAGGTTGTACAGGACCTTTAAGATCACCAAATCCAACCACTCACCCAGTACCACCACCATGTTCACCTCATCTTTGTGTGTTGGAGCACCAGCAGTGACAAACGTGAGCTGAATCCTGCAGGGGCACATGGGGCCAAGGGTGCTGCTCACCCAAGAGAGCACCTATCCAGGTGCATCCCACAACCCAGCCAGAACCTGGACCCATCAGCACACACCAGGCTCCATGGAAAAGCCAGCTGGTGGCACCTGAGGGAGTGGGAAACACATTGTGTATCTCCTGGTGCCCAGCTGCTGGCTGGATCAGGCTCAGAGATTCTCAATCCTTCCATGTTGGGGGTGCAGCATCCTTCAGTGCAAAGCTCCTGTCTCACTCTCCTGCTGCTATGACCAACAGCAAAGCCACAGTTTGGGCAAACAGCCATCAACCACCCCAGCAGGAGAGCAGCCCAGCAAATGAAGCAAACCCTGCTGCCTCAGGTCATGCTTCACCAGGAGACTTTGCTCAAACACCCTGTGATCCCAGTGTAAGCTACATCTTTGCTTCTTGACATTTGCTAAACCCCAAAGTGCCCAGCTTGGAGGAAATCCAAAGAGAGGGGAAAAAAAAAATCCTCAGTATTTTTCAAACAGATGATTGCTGAGAGCTAGAGAGACCTTGTGGTTTGGTGAAGGGCCCACTCAAAGCATATATTGCTTTTCAAACCCAGATGAGAACCACTGCCAAAACAAGAGTCTTGTATCCATTTTGGCCCCAGTGAGGAGTAGGGAGTAGTGGGTGAGGCTAGAAATTTAGTCCAGATATTTGCTGTAAGGGCCCAAGTCCTACCTTATCACATGCCTGTCAAGGAACACATCTGAAAACGTGTGAGGAAGCAGAAGTATAAACTTCTGCCTGAGCCCTACTCTAGGATGTTTCCTAAATGCTGACTTGGAACTTTCCTAAGCAAAGCTGGAATCACGTTCATCACACGACTCCAGAGGAGGAGGCGCTGAGAGCCCCAGCTCAAGCCCAGTGGGAAGGGATGGCTCTGACCAAACAGGATGAACAGCACCCTTGGAGTCACACAGGAATCTGTTTTCTTCCCAAATCCACTGACAAATGCTCTGACCAGGGCACCCCCAGGTGGTGCCAGACCCATGCCCTCAGCAAAACCTCATGAGAGGGTGCTGCTGCTACCACTCTGAAGGTAGCCACAAGGCCACCCTGCAGGAGTGACTCCCAGTCCCCTGCTCTGGAGGACTGCAGTGCTCTGTCACTTGAAAGCATTGTTGTCATCATCTGGGAAACAGAGGAATAATATAACCACATGTTTCTGATATCTCTGTTTACAACCAAATTTCCAAGTCCTCCCAAAAAACATCTCATGGGAACATTTCTGTAAGCATAGCTTAGCCGGAAAACCTTGAGCTCTGGCTGGGAGATTACAGCAAATTCATCTCACATGGCTCACAGTGAACTGGGAACAAGTGACAGCTTGGGGCTCAGCTGAGAGCTCAAACAGGAGAAAAGGAGGGAAAGTGGTCACAGGCTTCTGGTTTAGCACATCCTAAGCTCATCTCTGTACACACATGGCAAGTATTCCTGGCCAAAAACCACACAAGTCTACGGCAAGACCTCCCCCCTCAAATCTGCTGCCACTGGACTTGGCCCCAGGCAATCCCATTCTGATTATGCCAAGCCAAGTTACTCACACTAAAGCCCTTATTCCAGGATCAGACCTGATGCAATTGTCACTTCTGCAGAAGAATTCCTAGTTATGTTTGAATTTTAATGTCCCAACAAAAAGGAGAGTTTGTGATCCTTTAAGTAGTGCTCCCTGCTCAGGGTTTGAAGGATACTCTTCGCATTTCCAGTATGGGTGGAGATAATATTTACAACATCCTTAAACTGTCCACTTCCCTGCCTTTAAGTGCCTGGGGTATATGAATGATGAAGCACATGACTGCACCCCAAACCACCATCTCTCAGAACCCTCACACCTTGGGAACTTCCCTTCTCACCCCACCTGCTTGGGGTTGATGTAGAAACATTTCTTCCAAGTTTCCAAAAGGCAGAATGGAGTCTACAGAGACAACAGCAGCTGATGTGTCAGTCAGTGAAACCCAAAATCCTTGGGTTCCAGCTTGAGGTGCTCCTAGGGGGTTGGAAGCAGCACCCTCACACCCATGGTGTGCCAGCACCTCACCTTCCCCTCCAGCCAACACTGTCATGGCCCTTTCCCCTCTTGCTGTCCATGACAGAGAAGAAAACTTGACTTCCAAATACCTTATACCATACCCTGTCCTTGGGAATGGCTCTGTCCTGTAGCACATAATGTCACCCTCTATATGGAGACATGCCTAACTCCTCAGTATTTCTATTCACCATTTCTCTCCAACCAGGCCAAAAGGATGGTCCAGAAGGACAGAAATCCCTGCACAAGGTCCCAAAGCACTTGGCCAGGCCATGGGATTTCACTGGACTCCACACAGGGCTGAAGCATCAGCCCCTGTACAAAGGGTGTAGAGCCCATTGCCTGTGCTCACCTCCATCCCAGGCAGATCCTGGTGTCATGCAGATTGTGAGACACTCACAGGTGTGAAGCACAGGACGGCAGAGGTGACAGGGCCCCTGCAATTCCCTGGCTGTGGAAGATCAACCTTGCCTCTCTGCCAAGCAGTTCAAGATCTAAACCTGAAAAGCAGAGCAATGAAGGACCACATGTAACACGAAACCTCAAGTTTCACCTATCTCTCTTCCCAGGGAACTGCAAATATTTGCAATGTTTTATCCAATATCCCTCCGTGTTTGCCCAGTGCCCAAAGATAAATGAACAGGTCATGTACGCTTAAGATATAAAGATTTTATAAGACTTCAGCACAAACACCAGCAAGGCACTGTTGCCACAGGGAAACAATCAGCATCTGCCAGCAGCCAGGGACCCAGACTGCAGGTGCCACAGCGAGCCCCCATGCCCACCCATCACTGTCCCCTTGCAAGCCCCAGGGATGGATGTCCACATAACATACACCAGTTTGTCTGTGTCAATGCCCACTGTCCCCATAGCCCAGCAGAAGACACCCCAGAAGACTGAGCCAGCACGGGTACAGCCATGGCTGTGAGTGCATGGAGGTGAGTGCACTTTCAGGAGGTGAGGTTTGCAGCAAACACCTCTGGGAGCCTCTTCCAAAACCTCCCCAAATGCCAGATGACAGCACGTCCTCGAGCCCTTTGCTCTGAACAATGACACGTGGGGTTGTGACCCTCATGTTCAGTTTGCGTGGCAGCACCCCAGAGCCAGGTCTGGATCTCCACACAGGCAGGCAATCCATCACCAACAGCAAAATTTATCCCCTCAACATACTCCTTTTTCTGCTCTGTTTCTCCTAGAAATGTTCCTGACCAGTACTAGTAGCCCAATTTCTGAGCTTTGGCTCCCTCTCCCCTACAGCCTGTTTTCAATCATGTGTTAAAAGGGCAAGTAATGCAGAAACAAATCTGCACTAAAGGTCAGGCAGCTTCCCCCACCCTGCACAGCTGAAGAAAAGCCCCTCTGGCTCCAGCAGATCAGAGCCCCTGATCCAGCCCCGGCCATCTCTCCCTCCCCCAACTCAGCCCCAAAACAGTTAGGCAAGGCCAGGATCAGATGAGTTATGGCCAAAAACTCATTGCTACCAGTCCATGCCATAGCCACACCAGGAGATGCCACTTCAGAACATCACCATTACAGTTCTATACTGTTTCTCTTTTTTTCCTGGACAAAATTGCCCAACAGCCTCACACCAGCACCAGGACTCCGTGCTGGTCCAGCCTCACCTTGAGTCCTGGGGGCAGTTTTGGATGCCACAATATCAGAAGAACCTAAACAGGAAAACATCCAAAGAAGGGACATGAGGATGGTGAAGGGTCAGGAGGGGCCATAGGAGGAACAGCTGAGGGCTTCTTCAGCCTGGAGGAGACTGAGGTCAGACTTTATCAGGATCTGCAGCTTAATTTCAAGGGGGCAGCTTCAATCTCTGCTCTCTGTGACCAGGGACAGGATCCAGGGAATGGCTAGAGCTGTGCTAGGGTAGGTTTAGGTTGGATATCAGGGAGATGTTCTTCCCCAGAGGGTGCTGGCACTGCCCAGGCTCCCCAGGGAATGGGCACGGCCCCGAGGCTGCCAGAGCTCCAGGAGTGTTTGGACAGCACTGCCAGGGATGCACAGGGTGGGATTGTTGGGGTGTCTGTGCAGGTCTGAAATTGGACTCTATGATCCAGGATTGCATGATGTGCCCAGTCCATCTAGAGCACTTTGTTGAAGAAGCACCTGCTATGGCAGTCCCTTTCAGCATCTCTTTCCCCCTCGTCCAAAACCACCTCTGCTACACGGGCAGCAGCCGTCACTGTGATTTCAGAGACAGCAACTGACCACAAAAATAAAGAGCAAGAGCACAGCTGACAACCCTTCTTCTCCAAAACCTTCTCATGGGTTGGGAAAATAACAAGCTCACCCTCAAGGCCTGCTCTTCCCCCTAGTAAATTTGCTCTTCCCAGACAGAAACCCCTCAATCCCAGGTAACACAGCTGCCAGATAGAGGCAGAAAACAGGAATGCTGGATGCAGACCACGGTGAAGCCCCTGCCAGTCCCTGCACTGTGAGATAAGAAGCTGGGAACAGCACAACCAAAGCTTCCCACCAGAACAGGGGACTGCTGGAAGCAAGGCCATCGACATCGATCCGGAAGGGCAGGCTTGGATCTGGATTCAGAGACACCCGTGGGTCCCAAGATGTCCCCACATCTTGGAAGCACATAGGGAAAGGAAGTTTGGCGGTTCTGTCCCCCCCTTCTCAGAAGATCTGGCTTCATCTGAAGTCAGCCTCACAAGGTCAATGCTCTGGCAGGGACTGTGAAACTTCCAAGACAGTGTCTGCTGTTTTAATTTTAAAACACTGCAGGACTGGCTCAAATAATAAGTGCAGTTGTTCTCTGGGTACTCAACCCTCCAAGCTGGGGACAAGGAGCAGAATGAAGACCCCATATATTCCAAAAGAGGAAACAGTCAGCAAAATGCTGCAGCACTGACACTCACAAGTTTCTGAGGCCAGATGGGATGCTGAGCCCAAGGGTGCTGAGGAAGGTGCTGGAAGAGCTCACTGATGCACTTTCATCATTTTCCAGCAGAGCGGGCTCACCCAGCTGCCTGGAGGTGCCAGTGTGATGCCCATCCACAAGAAGATGGAAGGAAAATCTGGGGACCTGTAGGACTGCCAATCTGACCTCCAGGGGGAAGTTCATGGAGCAGATCATCTTGGGACAACCACATGGCACGTTCAGAACAACCAGGGAATCACGGCCAGCCAGCACAGGCTCATGAAAGGCAAGGCCTGCTTGAGCAGCCTGACCTCCTTCTGTAACAGGGTGATCCCTTCAGCTGATGGGAGAAGAACTCTGTGGATGTATCTAACTGGACTTCAGTAAAGCCTTTGTTACCCACAGCATTCTCCTGGGGAAAGTGGCTGTTCATGGCTTGGACAGGGGCACTGCTTGCTGGGTGAAAAATGGGCTGGATGGCTGTGCCCAGAGGGGTGGGGAAGGAAGCTCCATGCAGCTGGCAGCCAGTCACTAGTGGTGTTCCCCAGGGCTCAGTGTTGGGGCCAGTTCTGTTCCAGGTCTTCAGTGAGCTAGCCAAGAGGGTCAAGGGTACCCTCAGATCACAGGTGACACCAAGTTGGGCCGGGTATTGATCTGCTGGACGGCAAGAAGACTCTGCAGAGGGATCTGGACAGGCTGCATCCACGGGCCAATGCCCCTGTACGAAGGTCCAACAAGGCTCGGTGCCTGCTCCTGCACTTGGGTCACAACCTCATGGGATGCACCAAGACTGGAACATGCCCAGTGGGAAAAGCCCTGGGGGTACTGGTCAAATGGTGCAGCTGAGTGAGACAGACATGCCCAAGTGGGCAAGGACAGTGGTACCTGGCTTGCACCAGCGTGGCCAGAGACCAGGGCAGTGACCATTCCCCTGTACTGGGCACTGCTGAGGCACCTCAGATCCTGGGGTCATGCATGACCTGCATGTTCTCCCTGGGTGTTCAGCAGGGAGCCTCACACAAGCAAAGACTGCCCAGGAAATACAAAGCTCTCTTCAAACACACAACCACAAACCCAAATTACCACCTCCAAAGGCAAGCCCAAAGCCACAAGATGAGTTCTGTCCCCAGAAATCCCTCCAAGATGAAATACCACAATGTCTTGCACTAAACCTGTGGATCCCCCTGCATTTCCCCTTGGAGCGGCAGCAGCAAAGCCCCTTCAAATGCACACCCACACACAGAGACCAGACCAGTTTCACCACTCCCGCAGTTTGGGGTGTATTTGCACATTCTTATCATATTATGTATGTTTATCCAATTCATTTCACTAAAATGGGAGAAGAATGCTCCTCAGAAGCAAGAGTGTTGAAAAAAAAAGATCAAAGGATTATCATTTAAAATTAATTAATCCAAGCATGAACTATTAACAAATTAAAAATTCAAACCACACAGAAGAATATACCCCTTTCCAAGTAATTTTCAAGAACCTCTAGTGCTGCAAGATAAGGTAATTGCACATTCCACTAATTTGCAGGATGCACAGTGGAGGTTAACCTCCACTTAATTAGAACTAACTGTAATCTTGCGGGAATAGGGCAAGCACACATTGTAAAAGATCCTCTTGACATTATACATCAGAGGGAGGGAAGAGAGCTCTTTATGCCACCTCTCCCCCTCTCCCTACACAGTCATCATCCCTCTGCAGCCCCACGTGCAGGCTCAGCTGGAAGAGCAGAGGCATTTCACAAGGGACCATGGCCACCAAGGCAATAGGAGAAAAAAAGCAGATTTCACTTCCACAGCATCCCTGCTATGGGCAAAGGAAAGGCACATGGACACTTAAACACCAGAGTCATTGC
Source organism: Cinclus cinclus (assembly GCF_963662255.1). Classification (NCBI taxonomy): domain Eukaryota; kingdom Metazoa; phylum Chordata; class Aves; order Passeriformes; family Cinclidae; genus Cinclus; species Cinclus cinclus. The sequence continues at coordinate 10,940,720 of NC_085061.1, forward strand.
AGGAAGGGATACCGAGAGCTGAAAAGACCAGACAAAGTCACAGAGGAGAACCAGCACCGAACCCCACTGGAGTCGTCATGCCACATGCTGCAAGGTGTGACAGCTCAAGAGGGTATGGGAAGGCTGAGCCTCGGACAGCCCTTCCAAGCAGCCTGTGAAGCAGGGTGAAACCCCACCGCTCACCTCCCTCCCACCCGGCAGGGCTTGGAGACAAACCTGCATCTGCCAGCGCTCCCACGGTTCCAGGAGTGGACGGGTCCAGTCCCAGCATGAGCCCTCGGCTGTTCCACAAAAGGCCCTTCAGCTCTGCCTTTCCAAGCTCACTGTTCCCTGAGCACAAGGTAAATTCCCTCCCCAGGAGCTTCACCCTGAGTCCTCACCAACCAAACCAGCCCTGGCCAGGAGGCAGCACCCAAGTTGGAGCCTGGGAAGGCTCCTGGCACCGCTGTGCGCCGCCAGCTTCACCAGCAGCCCTGCTCAAGCCCTCCCTCCCCTGAGCTCTGCCTCTTCCCCAGCCCGGCCCAGCTCCCAGCACAGCTCCATGCACACTTCTGGTCTAACCTATGCAAAAAAAAAACCCCACACCATGGGATGGCCTCCAGCTCCATTAACCCAAATTGATGCAAACCATAATTCAAAGGGAGTTAAAGACATCCACCCTAACATTTTTAAGATTTGCCTAAATCATCTTAAAAGACTCCAGTTCCTGTTTTGCCTGAAGCTTCTCTGCAAGTGGAAGGAATTGCTGCAAGGTCACAGGCTGCACTTCTTCCACCTGGGCCAATGCCACCCCTGAAGCCCCCAGGAGCCATGGGGACACCCACACCTGCTTTCCCTGGGGACTGACACCCACCTGACAGCCTGCCCCAAAGCACCAGCACAGCCTGTGCTCACAGAACACACCTGAGGTTTCGCTCACACTCAGAGGAGGGAGGGGAAGGACCAGATCCTGGAAACCACAGATCTCTCTCTATGTTAAACCTGCCCCCGAAGGCATTGCAACAGAGATGACCTTTAAGGTCTGTTCCAACCCAAACCAGTCTGTGGTTGTATCAAACACTGACCTCCCCACGCGTGGCACAGCCCTGGCACTGCCCAGCTGCCAGCCCAGGGACTGTGTCTGGCACACAGCACGTATGCCCCTTTGCTTTTCACTGCCTGAACTCCTCACCCTGCCAGCACTGCTAACAACACCTCCTGCCACCACCAAGCCAAGTAAAGCAGTGACTTCATCGCAGCTTCCTTCACCTAAATTGTCTCAGGAGACCCCGCTGCTGCTTTCCAGCGGGTGCAGCATCCTCCCCACGCAGCTGCACGCCCCCGCTTCCTTCCTCTGCACGGACCTCTGCCTTGCATCCACCCCTCCTGAGCTTTAACCTCCAGCTCGCCTCTGTGCTCCAGGACAACCCAAACCAGTCATGGGGTCCTGCTCTCCAGCGATGCTACACACAGCAAGAAGCTTCCAGAGGCTCCCCAGGGTCAATGGGGCTGAGCTGAGCTCCTGGGGAGAACAGGTAGGGCAGGATCCTCACCAGCTCAGGTTCAAGCCCAAGAACAGACAGCAGTAGCATCACCACACTCTGCCCTGAGCTCAAAAGCTTCTCTGAGGATCAAGCAGAGGCACATTTGCACACAAACTCCTTTGTCCATACCCCATAAAACATGGGATGGCATCAACACGCTGAGGTGGCGAAGCACAATCAGCCAGGGCAGGAAAATGCCTGCAACATTGACAAGAACCTGGGAATGTTTTGGATAGAGATGCTCAAAATTCTTTCATTCTGCTTTGCTGTGAGGCACAGCAAAAATAAGGTGCTTGAAATCATTTTATTAAAAGCTTTTTGGAGCACCACATTGCTCAATCAGCTCCACTAGACAGACATTCCCTAGCACCATCCCCAGCAAGCTGATGACATTCCTGAATGTTCCTCTGGCTATGGCCAGAGCCCAGCAAGTACAATTAAAGCAAATCTAGTTTAAAAACAGCAGCACATTACTTTAAGACTCACCTGGTTGCTTTCACCAAGCCTGTGGTCCCAGCCCTAAGCTAATCCATCAATGAAAGCACCTCCATTGATTTTGAGGGACTTCAGCTCAGCTAATACAAATTGTGACACCCACCTGCCCTCTCACAGGCCAGCACTGCAGGTCAAAACTGGTCTTCAGACCATGCTTTTGTCCTCAAAACACTCCCCACATTTCAGCCAGGCTGCTGTCTTTCATAGAGCCATGATACGGTGGGAAGGGACTTTTAGGATGATCCCATCCCAAACCCTGCCATGGGCAGGGACACCTTCCACTGTCCCAAGTTGCTCCAAGCCCTGTCCAGCCTGGCCTTGGGCACTGCCAGGGATTCAGGAGCAGCCACAGCTTCTCTGGGCACCCTGTGCCAGGGCCTGCCCACCCTCCCAGGGAACAATTCCTTCCCAATATCCCATCCATCCCTGCCCTCTGGCAGTGGGAAGCCATTCCCTGTGACCTGTCCCTCCATCCCTTGTCCCCAGTCCCTCTCCAGCTCTCCTGGAGCCCCTCTAGGCACTGGAAGGGGCTCTGAGGTGTCCCTGGAGTTGTCTGTTCTGTAGACTGAGCATCCACAGCTCCACCAGGATGCTCCTTAAGAGCGGAAGGAGCACAGTTTCAATCAAGCCAAAACAGACCACAGCATCACACACAGTGTTTGTTACTTCATATTTTCTAAATTTTTAGGTTTGATAAGTTTGAACAGTTCTATTTCCCCCTTAATTGGTGCAATTGTTTTTAACCCTGCTCCTGGAGCCACGTTGCTATGGCTACCCCGCACAAGCCTGGGCGAGCAAGGTGTATTTTTAGAATTGCCAAAATACACGTCTCTAACAGAGCTTTTCTGGACAGAGCTCTCCTTGTTCCATGACACAGGAATTAAGGGCATTCAATGGAATTAAAATGTGGGAAATTCAAAACAGATTAAGAGCGAGGCCCACGGTGCAGCAGCCGGTGCATGGCTCGAGCCCCCACACACAGGACGGTGCCTGGAGGGAGGCAGGGCTGGGGCACAGCTGAGGCTGCAGCCTCCCCAGGGCCACAGGGCATGGTGGGACTGCTGAGTGACCAAGGGTGCCATGGATGGACACGAGCTCTATGGGACAGCAAGGAGGAGCTGCTATGGGCACATCGGGCTGTGCCTTAGGAGAGCTGCCCAGCCTGTTGAGAGCTCAAGGCTGGGGGACAGACAAACACAGGCGACACTGGTGGCTGTCAATAGACCTGCTCAGGACAAAGCAGTTCAGACATTGTGGCAAATGGTGAAGGTTTCGTGTTTGCAGATCCTGATCCTCAGGGATTTCAAGAACCCAAAGGCGTGCTGGAGGAACACCGCTGTGGGACTCAAGTCGGCCGATTTCTGGGGAGCACTGGTGACAGCTCCCTAACACAGGAGAGTGGGGACAGCAGGAAGGGACACTCTGCTGGGCCTTACCACAAATGAGGAAGAACTGGTCAGGGTGTGAAGGTCTTGAGCAGTCTTGGTGCAGTGCCCGTGAGGTGGGGGGACACTGACGGAGCAGCAGACCCAGCAAGGCCCTGTGTACTCCTGACAAGAGACACTTCACCGGTCGTGGCCAGGCAGACAGGCAAGCCCTAAGGTACAGCAATCCAGCCCTCAGATTGCCCCAGCTCCAACACTCCTGGCACCCCTCCAAGAGTCACTGCCCAGCAGCAGCTCCTTCAGCTTCAGGGGAGAAAACACATCTGAGCTGAGCCAGAAGGAAATTCAAGGAAGGAAATGGAAAGTATAGCAAGGATTAACACCATTTTAGCTGAAGTCAGCAAATGGATTAAGGGGAGGGAAAGCTGGGGGCTCCAGCATAAACTCATTCTTTTGCAGGAAAGAACCACTTAAAGAAACTGCTGAGCTGTAGCACTGAGCCTGACCCAAGTTCCTGCAAGGACCCATCAAGGACAAGGGAGAGCACAACCAAAAGAAGGCCACAGTGCCAGCAAGAGCCATTCCCTGCCAACTCTGTGATGCTGAGGCTCTGCTATCCCTTCACTGCACTCCCAGGGAGCTGCCAGACAGATGCTGGAGAGGAACCAAAGAAGCTTTCACCTCCAGCATGGGTGGGACGGTTGAGCTCAGCCTAATTTTTGATCAGAAGCTGCACTCTGACTCAGTTTAGATACAGGACTAATGAGAGACCAAGGGCACAGCCGGTCCTGTGGTCACAGCTCACCCTGACTGTCCTGAGCGAGGCACAGGAGAAGGTCTCCATCACCACAGCTGTTCTCTGGCTGGGCAGCAGCTGTGCATGCAAAAGCCATAGGCACAACCATCACACCTGTAAGGGAAAGCATGGCCTGCGGACAATCATTCCTCCTGAGACAGGGCACCAGCATAACAGTGGCTCTCAGCACCCTGTCCATCCACCCTGGTGGCCACAGGCTGTCTTTTCAGGAACACACCAATGACATCAGGAAAAACAAAACAAAAAACTAAAGAGAAGATTCTAGAGGTGCAAATACCCAGAAGTGAATCTTCTGGTTTAGAGTGCAGCTGTATTTGAGAGATCCTGGGGTCTTGAAAATTTGCATAGACTAGAGAAAAGAATAGTTCAGAGAGACATTTACATGCTGTAAGTCAAATAGATAAATCATAAACACGAAGACAACAGCAGAGTCCAAAGATGTTCCTGCTGCTAATGGCTCTCTGAATGCCCCTCCAGCCACTCCTTCCAGAGGAGCTGTGCTATGGACCATGACTGCTCTTGGCTGGAGCTGGGCTCTGCCAGCTTCACTCCAGGGGCACTGTGCAGCTGGAAAGATGCCCTCTCAAAAATCATCTGCACAATTCATTTCAGAGTCAGAGCAGTCTGCCAGCAGCTCTACTCATGCTGCCCCATCCCTTTCACAAGGACATGAGTAATTATTGAGCATTCTAGCTACCAAAACTGATTAGAGCAAAACAAACTAATTTTGTTCCAAGACAATGATCTGACCTCGTTAACGATGGTAGTAATGCACTAAAAATATTTTTCTCTTACACAGTAATGTCTTTCATTAGCTCTGGAGCTGTTTGGTAAAGGAGCTTTGTACATTCCTTTAAACTCATTTGCATAGGAGGAAAACCAAACCAACGCCCGCATATCCAGAGGCTGTTGTTCCCTGGGAAGCAGTCTGGATTGAGAGTATGGAGAAACATCACCCTGTGGCCAGGAACAATAACCCGAAGTGCAGGGCTGGTGTGTGGGGCAGCCCTCCCTTCACTGCCTCTTCAAAGCAGGCACCAAGACAAGCTGCTACATCCCGGCCATGGCAGATCCCTGCCAGACCTGCACAGCAGGTTTGCTCCTCCTCCATCACAAACCTACATCTCATCTCTTCTTTGTGAATGAAGAGAACAGCTCTGGGCATCCAGACTCACTGTGAGTGTCCACAGAGATTTGACACATTTCACACCACAGTTATTAACCTCAGGAAACACCCTGTGTGTGCAGCTCTCACACTTTCCCTCTTATGAGGCATTAGCCACTAAACAGAGCTACCAGCTGCCCTCGATTCAGTCTGATCTCCTGCACGAGGTACTAGCACACCAGCAAGGATCCTTCCCAAGTATTTCCATGAAGAGACACCTTTTCAAATGATGTTTTCCGCTTTGTCTTTTGTGTACTTACAGACACCCCAGGGAGGTTCAGCATGTACCAGCTTTAGAGCAAGCCGTCCCAGCTCAGATCTGTCAGGTTTCAGGGACAAAGCAGAGGGAAGAACCCGACTGACATCCTGAGGGCTGGGACAAGAATCCTGCTGCTCTGGAGAGCTGCTCCAGCCAGGCAGCAGGAGGGACACTGGGTAGCCAGCTATGGCACAGGGGGGACTTAAACACGTGTCACTCAGAATCACCGGTGGTCAGGGTCTGATTTAACCCACCTGCTGTCACAGAGTCACCTGCTCAAGGGGCTCTGCTTCAGCACCTCAGGTGCTGGCACTAACACAGCTCCCACTCCAAGGGCAAGCCGAGAGTTCCCCTACACTTGGAACATCAGGGACAAAAAGACCTCAAGATAGTGCTGCCACATAACACGCCCATCCCCAGCCTGTCTTTCCTTTTGTCCTTTGTCCTAGCCAAAAGCCTCCAAGCACTTGCTAATCGCTAATTAGCAAGATCTCGCAGCTCTGCTTTTGAGAAGGACTGGGAAATCGCTTCTCCCCACCTCAGAGATAAGGAAAAACCCAAAAACCCACACAAAAGTAGATGATGCTCTTTGAGTTTGTCTGGAGTTCAGCAGCTCAACCCACCTCGTCTTGCAGGGCTGCACTAGGAGTGCTGCCTGCACCTGCTGTGAGGTGATGGGGTTTTGTGGCCACGTGCCTTACAGTTCTCAGACAAGGCTCACACACAGTTTAAATGCATTTAAAGAAAGGGTTAGTCCAGTTTCCCCTTTGCATTGTTAGAAAGGGATGTTTGTGCAGCAAAATAGCAAAGAGGTCTATCTAAGAAGTTCAGTCACAGCCAGAGGGCAACCGCTCTCTTCCCATTAACCAGCACAGCACTGTAGGGCAGGGGGGAGCCTCAGGTGAAAGCAAAACTCGAATTCCAGGGACTTCTGGGCTCCCTTATGCAGGTCATACATTCTTAGCACTCTGTGAAATGTTAAAAGCAAGATAGGCAGCTGCCCTGCCCGACTACTGCTGCTTGCAGGCTTGTGGGCAGCTCTCACAGTGTCACTCACAAGGCTCCAAGAGGCAGAGTCACCCTCTGCCAGCCAAGGCTGCTGCAGACACGGGCACAGAGTACCTCAAATTGATGTCCCCAGGAACCTTCTGTAAACAAACACAGACCAAAACTAGGTGTTAGACTGGTTACATATCCCCAGAACCAGGCTGGATACTGCACCACTGTGACGTGCAGGCACACGAAGAACATCCATCTCAATGTTCTGTAACCTATGGCAGCTGTGGGCAAAATTGGGGCAAGTTCTTAGGACAGGCAGGTTTGTGCCTCTCTTTTGGAAGAAGGCTTACAAATGCTAACCCCAAAGCACCCAGAACAGAGACAGCCTAGCACTACATCCCAGGAAGCTAGAAGAACAGCAAGGGGAAGGATGACGGCTCAGAGGCAGCTGCTTTGATGCACACAGATCAACACTGGAGCTGCCAGAACCCTGCTCAGCACAGCAGGATCAGACCCCAGCTGCCACCACTAGTGGGAACAGCATCAGAGGAGCCCCTGCAGACCAAGTTGCCCAGGACTAAGCAGTTCCTCAGCCTCCCTCATTTTACCATTTCTTTTTTCTTTTCAAGTTACTTTTCAGTCACTGAAACCCCTGTACAAGTCTGGAAGCCCTTGTGCCTTGGTGTCTCTCCAGGAGCTTCACAGCCATCAAAAGGAAACAATTCTACTGAATTCTCCCCACTCCCCTTTTCAACTCCCTGTCATGCAGGCAACAAATCTCTGAGGCAGAGGAGCTCAGCCCAGGACCCGAGCCTTGCTTCACACTACATTTGGTCTGCCAGACATCCAAAAAAAGATCACATCAGTCATTCTGCTTCAGAGCTGGCTTCTCAGCATGGAAAATTACATTTCCTACATGTAGCTAATGCATGAAAAGCTTTGAAAGGTCAAAAAATGAAGCCATCAATTTATCACAAAAACTAACTTCTTATTAAAGCTGCTGAAAGCCTGGGCTCCCCGGTGCAAAGACTCCACCTAGAGCCAGCTGTGCCAGCCCTGCTTGTCCAGGGCTGCCAGCACCAGCAGGTGACTCGGCATTGCCACTACAGCCCAACGGGGCTGTGCCCACAGCCAGTGCCACCAAACATCAGCCACTGTTCTGCAGGGGACCCAAGCAGATTTTTGGTGGGACAACCTCCCCTGCTTTTGCAGGGGATCTTGGCAGAGAGGACCTTCACTCCTAAAAGCAAAATAAGGGACATGTGCTCTTGCACTGCCTTTCCTTTGGGCATCATCCCAGAGAGGTCACCCATGAGGTGATCCCAGCCAGCAACATCCTGTCCCTTTGTCCTTGGGGACAACATGTGGCTGAGCAAAGCACAGGTACAATCACAAAGCATGAAAGCATTGGGATGACACCAGAGTTCCCAGACACACTGCCAACACTTCCTACTAGAAGGGAGAGGAGCAAGGGAGACTGAGAACCCAAACGAAACAGGATCCTCTCCCACCCAGCAGCTGAAGGGGAGCAGACACCACAGTAACTGGTTCCACCTGAGCAACAGCATCCAGCCCACCCTATAACTGTGCCCAGGACAATTCAGTGCCACTGAAATAGCACTACTCTTCCCCTGCTGTGTGTCTATCCTCCAGCTCTGTAGTCCTTCCTCATTGCATCCCAAAAGGAAACCAAGCAGTGCCAACCAAGGCAGGATTTGGTCCCTGTGCTCTCATTCTGGCCCAGTGAGTAACAGGTCAAGTGTCTCACAGGTAAGTGAGAGACTCCTGCAGCTGGCAGGACAGGCATAGAATGCAGGAACACATCGACAGGATCATGGGGCTGCCACAGGGGTTGGCGCTTGTCCCTTCCTGCCTCAGGGCTGCAGCAAATAGGCTGTGGCATTCCACAGAGCCTCAGCAGGACTCAGCATCCCCTGCCTGCCACAGCTCACCACAAAGATGACATTTAACATCTCAACTTTAGAGCTGGGAAAAATTTGAAGCAAGCTGGACAGGGAGTGCAAGACCAGCCTGGAGAAGACAGAGGCTTGCAAAGAGCAGAAACTTCACCCCAAGCTGAGCACAGCTCTGGCCCTCACTGCCATTGCAGTGCTGGGGAAGCTGGGGACCCACGTTTCTCCTTTTGGGACAGAAACAGCCCCATAGGGAGTGGCAGCCTCAGCACAGCTGCACCTGACAGCAGCCAGGCCCTTCCAGCAGTGTCCCAAGGCTGTCCCCACGTCCTTGCCAGCTCCTGCTGCTAGGAGCCAGGACAGACAGGGCTCTTGGTTACCCTTTGGCTCAGCTTCCCACAAGTGAACATCCTCTGCAGCTCTATCTCCAGACACCACTTGGGATTCCCCAGGCACTCCGCTGCTGGCTCCAGACACACAGGCTCTGCCCCAGCCCTGCACTGCTCCCATGCCATTCCCAACACCAGCAGCACTGCACACGGATGGCAGGACAGGAATTACTGCATCTCAGCTCTGTGCAAATGGTGATAATGTGCCCTCTTAAAAAATTAAAACCTGAGAGATGACAAGAAGAGTGTTTGCTCTTAAGTTATGGCTCACTGGAGGTAGGGGGCTAAGAATTGACATTCCTATTGCCATAATGACGGCCATGCTAGAGAGAACACCTGCCCCCTCTCTGACCACTGTTCTAATCATCCTGGAGTAACACACAGGGTGTTGTCACTGAGTTCTCTCCCAGATGAACACCCCAAGTTCCCCGTGAACATCACAGCAGGTGTCACTGGAGAAAGCTCTGATAGCTCCCAGCACTGCACAAGGATGGAGATGCCTCATCCTAATGAAGGTGTTCTCCAGAAACAGACACCAAGGTGATCATCACTTTCTCAGCAAGGCTCTGGCTCTCTGGGGAACAATCTCACCAAAAGCACTTGCCTTCCCTACACTGGGAACAACCACCCCAGACTGACACAGCTCTAGGGGGCAAACAGATATGGACTGCAGGTTCCCTGGCGCTGGGAATCATTTAAACAATTATTGTCAGCATAAAAACAGATGTGGATTTTCACTTTGCAGAAAGGGAGCAGGAAGGTCTCTACTCATCTAACTAATTCATCCAACTATTATGACAGATTTCAATTTTTCATAATAGATGAAAAGATTTTTTAAAAAAAGATTTATCAATGAAACCCAGCTTTGCTGAGGTGAAAGCTGTAAAAGTCAAGTTTCAGGTATCCAGTGAAAGGCTGGGATAAGAAATTTCCCACCTCTATTTTAGGGAAGAAACACTGTTATTCAGCAAGTTCATAACTTCTCAAAATGCAGGACAACTTCCAAGGACCACAGGGGAGTTCCCAGTGCCACAATAAAATTAATTCAGGGAAATAAAACAGAACCCCAGAGCATAATACCACTGGAGACAGCCCAGGCTTAAGAAGCAAAAAGCAAATTTTCCTGGGTTTAAATGGTTTTGAATTTACTGTTCTACAGGTAAAATATTTATTATAAAGAAGGAAGACAAATTCCCCCCACACCCCCTTTATTTCACTGCTGGAATTGCCAGTTGAGACCACAAACAGCGCCCTTAGGGGGAAGATAAGGAGGAGAATCAAGTCCCTGAGCACTACACTGCATCATCCCCTTTTGGGGGGGATACACAGGAAAGCTGAGCACAAGACAAACACAAACTGGTCCTTCACTTGCAGATGTTCCAGTGGAGTAAACATGCCAGCCAGCCCAAGGACCAACTCCAACTTGCTCATCCCCACCTTGAAGCATCCTGCTGACTCCAGGCCTCAAGAATCAATGCCCAGCACTCACCTCTGTATTTACTTGTATAAAACACACAACTTGTTGTTCATATTCAAGAATAAACTGTTCAGGGAGCACGTCTGCACATACTGTATTCTCAGGGAAGCAATTTCTGCTGGTTTGGCTGGCTGAACGTCAATGCCACCTGCACGAGAAATTCCCTTGTTCACCCATTTTCAGACAAACCTGAAGAAATCCAGCTTTCACCAACAGAGCAGAAAAATCGGATCTGCTCTACACAGTGACAATCCATGGCTGCAGAAGCCAGGACACCAGCCAGCAGGCTGGGAAGCAAACAGCACACTGCCAGCATTGCCGCTTCCCTGAAGATCATATTCTACGGAAATCTCAAAACTAAAGGAGAAAAACCCTAGTGATGGAATGAACCTGCCAGATGAGGAAACCTCTGGGCACACACCATGGACCGAGATTACTGCGGGACCCGCTGCTCAAAAGAGCAACTCTCCGAAACCAAGGCAAACAGAGACAGCGAAATCGTCCTTAAAAGTGAAAACCTGCTCAGGAAAAAAGGCGCTGGCGGCGGAGCAGCGCCCGGTGCAGCACCGCCAGGCAGGCTCTATTAACGCGAAAGGACTGAAACCGAACAGCAAAACAGCATTGCAAGAGCATGAAGTAATCCCATCCCTGCAGTTCGTGTTTTCCTACCCAATTAGCTACTCCAAATGTAAAAGGAAAAAGGGGGGGGGGGGGGGAAATGAAACGTGCTGCAAATCCAGGAGATGTTTTGCAACTCCCGGACTTCTGCAGCAGAGCCCTGCGCTCCCGACAGCCACGAGCGAGGCGAGGGGACCCACGAGGAAGAGAGGAGGGGAAAAGCGAAGCGAAGAGGGAAGAAGGCCGCTCACTTGCTCCGCCGTCCCTCGGCCCCGTCCACGGATGCGTCCCCGCTACCGCCGGCAGGGAAAGCACCGGGCTCCGGCCGGGACCCGGGGGAGGAAGCGGGCGATGGGGGTGGCCCCGGAGCCACCCCCGCCCGCCGCACAGCCCAGCCCAGCCCGGCCCGGCCCGGCCCACCCCGGGATGCTCGGCGGCCGCGGGGGACGGGACGGGACCGGACGGAGCCGGGAGCTCGGAGACAGCGGCCCTTACCATGCCTCGGCCGGGACGGGAACTCGCTGCTGCCTTGCGGTTCGTTCGCGAGTTTAACAAAACCGCTTTGAAATCACTGTCGAGAGCGCTGGGAAAGAGCAGGGAACAGCAAAGCCCCCAGAGCCTGCTGGAGGGCAAGGGAAGTGCTCGGAGCTGCTCCGAACCGCGCTGGGCATGGGGCAGCCCCGCCCGCGCTTCCCGCTGGAAACCTTCCTGCGGCTTTCCTCAGTTTTTGCGTGGTTCTAACCTCAGTCTGGAGACATCTACTAGAGCAGCGTGTCTGGAGAAAGTGAAATGCCGTCCCAGGCTAGATGTTAATGTTAAATCGCGCAAGGCTACAGTGCGTATGAACAGAGGCAGGACACACACTGCTCCGCAGGCTCACGTGTGAGGTCCCCTTGCATCAAAGCAGGGAGCCAGACCCGCACTTTTGATGGCTTTTGATGACCCACTACTCTAAGAGAAACCACTGGGTCAACCCTGCTTTGCCATCACTGTTAAGTTCCTCTTCCCTGTGCTCCCTTTATCGCCGCTGATCATTCCATTTCCCCTCCACCGATTGTCCTGCTCTCCACTGATGATGCAGCTGGAGCTGGTAATGCTTCCCAGCTGGAGCCTGCAGTCTCCATCCCCCTGCACCCCTCTGCCAGCTGCCTGGGGGCACCTGCAGCTCCAACCCACCTGCAGCCCCCATCCAGCCTACCACACCACCCCCATGCACTGAGGCCAGGGAGTGCAGCCAGCTCTGACAGATTTAGAAAAGTGCTTTTGTGCACCCCTGTGTACTGGGGCTGCACACTGCTGGGTGTCAGTGTCGTGGGGATCAGCTCCATCACCTGTCCCAATGACAGACCACTGCCACCACCACTTCCCCACAGCTCAGTGCTGCAGTGCTTGCTCTCTGTTCCTGCTGTGTTGCATCAGACCTGTGCACAGAGATGCAGACTGAAGCAGTGTCAGGTCCTCTTTGTGCAGACTCATCAGCCAGCCCAAAAATTGGCTTTGTCCATTTGCTGGGGCTATATAGGGTTTTCTCAGTGATGTCCAGCTGCATGGGCAGTGCAGGGTGGGCTGGAAACCATGGGAGTTTATGGACACAATGTTCCCCTGGTGTTAAGTCCCGAACACACTATATATCCATCTCTGTTAAATTCAGGCAGGGAACTGCCTGTATCTCCATGTTCTTCACATTGGTATTTTGTGCACATCCACCTGCCATGCTGCAGAGCCATAGAGCATTTAATTTCAGTTAAAAAATTCTAAGAACACTCACACTGTGGTGATGTGTATCAGCAGCCTCTGTTGCCAGCCTAAGGTTTATGTGACTGCCTCTCATTAGAAAGATTTGGAGGTTAAAGCTTCTGAGATTTACCAGTGGAGATAACTGTGCTGATAGGCAGCCTAGGGAGCATCTGTGAAACCTTGTGTTAGCATTTAACCTTTCACTGGGAGTAGCTAGGCCTCATCAGTAGGAAGGAATTGTTCCCTGTGAGTTTCCCTCCCCTGAGGCCCTGGCACAGGGTGCCCAGAGAAGCTGTGGCTGCCCCTGGATCCCTGGCAGTGTCCAAGGCCAGGCTGGATGGAGCTTGGGGCAACCTGAGCTAGTGGCAGGTGTCCCTGCCCATGGCAGGGGCTGGAATGAGATGAGCTTGAAGGTCTCGTCTAACCCAAACCATTCCATGATCCAGTGATTGACTATTCTGCCTTAGCAGGGAGTAAAGGCTGCTGCAAAGGGCTGCCATGGTGTCATGAGCATCATTCTCCCTCCAGTCAGCGACTGTCCCCAGTCTGGCCAGTCATGGTTGGCTTTGCTGCCCTTATCCTGTGTAGGCTAAACCTCACCACCTCTGCATGGTGGTTGTGGGGGCACGTCAGACCCCAGCCAGTGAGGGCTCATGTGTCTGACCACACATCAGAGCCAGCTGGGGTGTAGATGCTGGGGGGTCAGTTGAGTCAAGCCCCCTCGGAGCAGCAAGCTGGTCTGCAGTTGGGATTCTTCCATTGTGTCAGGGTGCTGTCTCAGATAAGTCCTTCAGGCTGAGAACTCTCATCTCACTGGGGTAACCCAGCTCTGAGTTACTCTTCTAAACCTTAAGAAATAAGAAGTCACTCGAGTAGAATCAATTCCACTGGACATCATGACACTGTACTCAAATGCTGATGGAGCTTAATTGGGTTAATTTATTGAGTTGGTTTAATAAAACCAATCTGGTTTAACTGGTACATAAAATAAATCTGATTTGAATATATTATGTGTCTCAATTTTACAAGCCTCCGCAACACTTCCTCATCACACTTTTCCTATTTTAGATTGATTCTTCAGACAGTTGGACAAAGTGGCTCTTAACCTCCCTCCAGGCAGCTCTAAATCTTCCATGGAACAATAGGTTACCAGAAAAATTAACTATAACACTGAACATCTCTCACTTTCCAGTCCTCTGTAAGTATATGAAGAGCAGTGATTCCAGATGGAATGGATGAGGGCAGCCTCAATGGACAAGTCTTCTGGAGTGAGCTGCTTTTCCAGGGTCAAGACACCAGCTGTGCTTAAAGTCCCTGTCTGTGTGGTGAGTGAGGCTGACAACACCAACACCAGCACTGGCACTGCACCCCTGAGGCCAAACCCTTCTCTGACAGTTCCAAGGAACCTGGTGCACCTGCACTCCTGTTTAACTATCCTGCTTCAAACAAACATGGTATTGGTTACCCTGGCCTGGGGCTGCAGATGAGACAATGACAAATCCCCCTGTTTTAACACACCTGTTTCACTTCTGGAACACTTCCTGGGCCTTATCTTCTACTCAACTTGTTTGCGGCCCATCCTGGGCTTTTGCCTAGAAAAATTCCAGATGGTTGAAGATTTCTCCCAGACCAAAGCTGCCTCCTCCTCCTCCAAACCTGGCTGCCATTGGAGGGCCAAACGTGCCCTCCGAAATGACATCTGGAAAGTGACTGCACCTTTCCTACAAGGGCTCCTTTCTGTAAACCACGTTTATGTTTGTGTGTCGATAAAGCATAAACCATTTTTATGTTTATGTTGTCCACGGTTCGAGACGCAGCTACAAAACCTTGTCTAACTCTTAATTCACAAGCTTCCAGTTCAGACACAGCTAACAAACAGGATTTATAATGAAGGCAGCTCCTAATGAGCTGACACAAGATGCAGCATTGGATCTCACTTGCTTTGAGAAGCACTGATCAAAGTCCTGCGGTTTCTGGTTGGAGAGCATAATTAACAACAATTTCCAAAAAGTCAAGTTTGGGTTGATTAAAAATGCCATCTGACAGCTCAAGAGTGTTGTGATGTCTCATGATCTGCTGCACAGATACAGCATAAACCAAGCACGGTGTCCCTCCTCCCCAAGGAGGAGAAGGGCTTTTGTTCCTTTCCCAGCAGGCTCAGTCCCTTGGCTTTGCAGAGTGATGGATCTGCCCCAGGAGGCTCACAGGGCTATGGGACTGTCCCTCTGTGGGCAGTGGGTGCTCGAAGTTCTTGTGTTGCCCCACTTGCAGAGAGATCTGGCAGATCTGGTGCATCCCCATATCTGGTGGAGATGGAGGGGTCTGGTGCCATCAGCAGCAGAGTGGAGAGCCTACTCCAAGAAAGCAGACAGTCTTTATAGTGCTTTGGGAGATTCCTGTCTCAGAGGAAGAAAAATTAAAGGAATGAGAGCTGCTGAATCCTTTTCAATCTTCAGCATAACCAGGTCAAGGCAGTTCTTTGGGCCTGAACTCTTGAGTTTCTTGCCAGGCCATAGACTCCCAGGTTATGTCCAAGCCATTAACTCCTGAGGTTTACTCCTGCCCCCAGCAACACACAGGGGCTGAATCCCCCCTTTCTGGATTCAGAAAGGTGGGATTCACCTTGAGATCCTCCTGCTTAACTCCTCAGCCATGTGAGGTTTAGAATACACAGAGACATTTGACCCAACAGTCCCCAACCACAGCCCGTGCAACAAAATCCTGATCACATCACTGACACCTCCCATGCCTGTCAGGGAGAGGGAGCCGCTGGAGAAAATCACAAGCACCACTCTGTGCATCTGTTCTTCGGAAACAAGCCATGGCTTTGCCCAGCCCCCTCCTGCCTTCAGCTTCTGCTAAAGCTTATTTCACCTGACAAAAGAAAATTCTTTATTCCCAGTTGCTAGTATTTCTCCCTCACTCTGTCCACACCCTGCTCCAGCTTGCAGGAGAGCAGTCTTCCCAGGTGATTTCATTATCAGGGGAACATCCTCTGGATAAACCACACCCCCACAGTGACAATTAGCTCCTTATCTGAAGCTTTTGAATCTGAATGGAAGCCATGGCCACTCAGCCCCGGTAGTAAGAGAACTACAGAACAACTTTGTCAGGTCAAATTAGAGATAAAAACTGAAAACAAAGGCGGTAAAACAACTTCCTGGTACCTGATCTAGTGAGTGGCATCCCTGCCTATGGCAGGGCAGGGCTGGAACATGATGAAGTTTAAGGTCCCTTCCAGACTAAATCATCCTGTGATTCTATGATAAAGTACAGGAGGATGTTTTGGGGGCATCAGGGTCTCTGATACTGTCTCAGCCACCCCATCAGCAGCTCTGCACTGATTCCTGCACTCCCCTCACCTTCCAGAAGCTGGACCAGACCCTTCCTCATTCAGGCCAAAGTTGAGTTCAGCCCTAATCAAAACAAAAACCCAATTTACAGGGAACTCACCTTGTATTTTTACAGAAGGATGTGATGTGATCCTGTGATGCCTTCTAGAACGAGGTATCTGATTTATTATGATGGAAACAAAACCTCTTCAAAGTTGCTGTGGTCCTCCAGACAGTTAGGTATGACTAAATTGCCTTTGGAAATTAGGAGGTTATGAAAGAGGGGTTCCGTAGCTAGCCTATCTTAAAAAAGGTGACTTACCAAAGCCATAGCTGCTGATTAGGACACAGCACCTCTGATGGCCGACAATCAGTCCTTGCTTCAAAGCACAGAGGAGAATTGAAATAACTTTTTGCTCTGCAGGCTGATCTGGCTCCATGCTAGGAACCAACAACAACCTCATCTGATGGCTGAGTTCTGTCTCTAGGTCAGAGAGAAACTCAAGCATTTGGTGGAGATGTTATCAAAGTGTGGAGCTGCTCAAGAGATGGAGAACTCCTGCATTGGGTACGTGACATGGTGTGGAAACAACGACCCTTCCTAGATGATCTAGGTGCCCACCACTAATATTTTTTCCAGAGATGAGGCATTAAAATGATGATACAAGAAAGGATTTTTTTTTATTTCTATGGCACCAAAAAACAGCAGATAGGGATTTTTTTTTTTCTGAAAAAATCTGAGAGTTGGACCTGTCTGATAGCACTGACATTCTCCACAAGGGTGAGAAGTGGCAGGTGATTTTAGTACAAATATCACCAGTGAAGGAAAGGATGAGCAGACATATGAGTTAGAAACTGAGTATAAGATAAAAGTAGAAATCAGAAGCCCTTCCAGAGATGACATGCATGTGTTTGCACATCAAGATTGCTATATATGAAAGACTTTTACTCAGTTTCAGCTGAATGCCCTCAGAGAGATGCAAAATGGACAGCTGAATTAGTAAGTGAATTTCAACTGCCCTGAAAAACTCCAACGTAGCTCTTAAATCAAGTTCAGGAGTAATGCAAATGAGGTTTCCAGCACATGAAGATCTGCGGTAATTTTTGAATTCTAGAAGAGGAAGATGAAAGTGAATAAAGAAAAACAAGCTGAATTCTGAGCTTGATTGCTGCCCACAGGGAACAGGATGGAGCTCATCAAATGCTCTTACCTGAGCAATAGGTGATGTGATGGCCTGGATCTGAAAGGTCTTATCTGAGACCAGGAGCAAAGATAAAGATGATGTTAATCTGCATTGGTTGATCAGAGTTTAATCTGGCAGTGATGTCTGCAGAAATTTAGATAACTTCCTCCACCTGATGCAGTCTTCATCATCAGCTTTCAGGTATAATTTGACTTAATCAGTTTTGTGCAGAAGACTGAGACACAGTGTCAAGTGCTTTAGTAAATTCTAAATATCTTACTGCAATCTCTTCTAGCATCAGTCACCACAGCCCAAACTCAGAGCTGACAATTCCCTTCTCACCTAACTCCTAATTGTTAACTAAATATGGGAAATAATAAAAGACAGGGAAGAGAAGCAGTCAATACAGCTGTGGCTTATTGTCCTCTCTTTGCTACCAGCAGGGCCCTGTAGACACTGATTGTGGATCTCTGGATACAAGAGTATCCAGAGGTTTTTCTTTTCTAGTCGGTGCTACTTTTCATTAGCATTGAAGCAGATTTATCTGTACAGTTACTGCCAGCTCACTTCTCTCTTGTGCCTTTGTACCACGCAGTTTTCCAAACTTTAGGAGTTTCACCAGTTTTAATTTTCTGTACTACAGGACCACCTCCACCAGGACCACACATGTTCCCATCAGGCCCTGCTCACATAGCACAGGCACCTGCTCCTTCAGCTGGCAACTGGCACCTGGGCAGTAGCCAGAAAGAGCTCCTGCTGCAGTGCCCAGTTTGCCCAGTTGCTGCTAGTGGGCAGAGAGGGGCCATGGGACTGTGGGAAGACGCCTGCAGAGCTGGCAGAGGCAGTGGGGCAGTGTGGTGAGCCCACCTGTGCTCTGCTCCATTCCCTGCACAGACACCTCCCAAACAACCCTCACTATGCTGGCCCAAAAAGCCCTGAGATGGCAAATCTAGGCCCTGCCAAAGTTAAAGGCTTGGTGTTCTTTTCTCCAGGTAGAAGGCAAACATTTGGGAGTAGAGCTGAATGTGTTTGAGTCTTGCCTTGCCTCTCCAAGGTGTGCACACCCCATATTTGAACTTTCTCCAAGAAGCAGCCAGCAGTGGTTTTGCTTTTATCCAGGAATATTACAATGGAAGACAAGAAAATACATTTGCTGTACACTTTATTAGCAATTCTGAGGGAAATAAAAAAATAGTTGTCTTTGGGCCTTTCTCCCTTCCATCCTCCATGGGGCACGAACTTCCCCTAAGCTCAGATCTTTGTATTTCCTTTCTGATGGTGTTTGGGTTTTGTTATTTTTTCCTGCAAGTTTTGCTAATGGCGTGCTTTTTTTTCCCCCTTTAACTCATGCAAACTTCGGTATCTATAGTTTCCAGTGTTGATGAGCCCAGAGTTCACCCCCCATTCCCAGAATCTGCACCTTCAGGGGGAATTAATGGTGCTGTGCAAACACTCAGAGCATGAAACGATCTTGCAAACCTCACAACCACACTTGGTCCCAGGATTGTTTAAGACCTTGCATGAAGGCTCAGCAGTAGAAGCCCTGGTCAGTGGGTGGGTATTCTTTGTCCCACAGGAACCCCATCTCCTTTTCACAACACTCTGTTCTGTGAGAAGGCTAGAGAGGAAAAAAAGAAAGATCCTTCAGGTTTCCATTTGGCTGCATTTTCCCAGACTGTAAATCAGGTAGCCAGAAGCCTGGAGGGCAAAACAGACCCATAAATACCTCAGTACTATGGGTGATTCTGCAAACAACTGGGCAAGGCCCTTCCCTTGTCCAAAAACTCCGAGGGACATGGCTTTCATTTGGTGTGAACTGAGACCTCAGCCTGGGCTCAAGATTTGGAAGATGTGTTAATGTGATGATCCTTAACACATTCAGTCCCCAGGGGCGGTATTAATCCACTGCTTTTCCCCGTGGTTTATAAACTTGTAGCCTGGCTTTAAGGGGACCTGCATGTGTTAAATGCGTAATTTTCTACGGAAACAAGGGAGAAAAGGCTCCCTTGTTACTGCAGCACGTCAGAAAACCCCACTGGCAGTAACACAGCAAAGGCGGGACACTCCTGCACATGGTGCTCACAGGGGCTAGCGATGAATTGCTGCAGATGTTTTCCAAACACCCTGGCCAGATCACAGATTCACAGCCTTCCCTCTCCCCAGGTCTCCCTCCACAGCCCAGCTCTCCCTGCTGAGACACCAAACCACTGCTCCTCACTTCCTTCCCGTACGGCCAGACATGATCTCTTGAGAGCCGGCCCGGATTTGCACAGCCCGGCCAGGGATCACCTGCACCGCAGCCCAGGGCTTTGGCCTCTGCTTGTGGGACAGCGGATCCTCCCATCCCTGCTCTGCTCCAGCAGTGAAATCAGAGCCTCTGGAGAAGGCTCATCCCAGCAGCTCCTGTGTCCCGGTGAGGGAGCTGCAGAGTCAGCAGCGCTGGAGCCCGGGGAGACACAGAGTAGGGAAACCGAGAGCCCTGCATTCCCCGTTCTGGGTGCTCCCCTAGCCCAAACTCCGAACTGAGTCTCTGAATGAGACCACGTTTGGAAAGAAGTTCCTTTTTCTTTTGGATCTTCTCACGTCGGCTGCACTCTGTTCCAACTCGGACACACACTGTAGCTCCGTCTTGGAAAGAATGAGGGACTTGTCTTTACAAACAAACTGAATGTGATGGTAAATAAAGTTAAATACTGAGAGATAAAAGAAACAATGCGAAGGATTCCACTGGCTGAAAATTGGAATGAGAGATTTGTCTTCGCAAACAAAGTATATTTGCTGATAAATAAAATTGAATACCGAGAGATGAAAGAAACGGTGGGCAGTACGATAAATACAATAAAGAATTTCACTGAGTGATACAAGGAAAAGACAAAAGGGGGTTTATACATTAGGAAGGGGGTCTTAGGTGCTCCAGAAACTCCGTACCTTTCAAGTACTTCAGCCAATGGGAAAAGAGAGGAAATTTGCAGCCAGGAAATTAGGATAAAAAAAGAGACTGACTCCTCAAAAAATCTGAGAGACCCCAGGGTAAAGCCCCATGGCCTCCCCCTTTATTCAAATAAAGTTACAGGACTCCTCTGTCTCCTTTTTGGACAGAAACCTCTCGTGTTTGTGGATTAGTTTTCCTGACAATCTGCTTCATGGTTTCACATACAGGAGACTTCCTTTGTCCTCCCCGTTTTGTTTCAAGCAGGGCTGATCCAATGTAACATTCAGGAAGAGCGTGAGGATACAGACTATTTCCCCATGAGTGTCCCTGCTGTCAGCTTTTTTCACCTAGCTAGCTGAACTGAAGCAACCTCAAGTTCTGCCAGGGGAGGTTTAGTTTGGATATTAGAATAAAATCACTTCACTGTAAGGGTAGTCGGGCACTGGCACAGGCTGCCCAGGGCAGTGGTAGAGTCACCAGCCCAGGAGGTGTTAAAAAAACATATAGATGTGGCACCTGGGTATGTGCTTTAGTGGTGGGCTAATGACTGGACTTGTACAGAAAATCACACTATGAGAAACCAGGGTCCATAAAAGAAACAGAGGAGTCCTGCAGCTTTATTCTAATAAAGGGAAGGAGTCCACCAGGGCACACCCATGGGGTTGTCTCTCTCGAGGTTTCAGAGTGCACAGCCTCTTTTTATCCCAAGCTCCCGGCTGCATTTTGCCACCTTCCTTTCCCCATTGCTGAGATACCAGGAAGGTACAACTTCCCCAACCACCTGCCACATATCCCCCTTGAAGCTGGCATTTTACTCCAAAATTCAGAACCTCAGGCTGATGCAGACCCACTTGTCTGTTTCTGGAGTCAGGCTGTTTGGGCACAGTAACAAATTTGCTGCTTGAAGCTGGTAGACATTAAGACCCATTTCAAAGATGTTAATACCTATCCCCTCAACCATGGAATTGCTTGTAAAGACATTAGCACACACCTTTCCTATAACACACACCTTTCTTATAACAAGGAGCTGTTACCTGCGACAGTCCTGCTGTCCTGGCCATGGTTGAACACCTGCCTGCCCAGGAGAAGCAGGGAATTAATTCCTTGTTCTGTTTTGCTTGCATGGCCTTTGATTTCCCTGTTAAACTGTCTTTATCTCAACGCATGAGTTCTCTCACTTTTACAGTGCTCTCCCCCATCCCACTCGGGAAGGGTGAATGGGGCTGAGTTGCTGGCTGGGGTTAAACCACAACATGCCTGTGTACATAGGAAGGATTTTCCTGTGTCAGTTCAGCAAACAGCACTGATCCCCATGGGCAGCATACAAGAGGAGCACAGCTTACAGAATATAATATAGCAATAATATAGAAAATGTGGGGAAGTGTATTAGTGATGCATCTATTGCCTGGTTTAATTTTTTTCTCTTCTTATTGCTAAGTGATGCCTACTTGAATTTTACCCAGGGAATCCTACCACTGTGGGTTATGGGCATAGCTTTCAGAGAGCTTTAGGCACCCAGCAGGAGATCCCAATGCCTGGACAATTATTTCTATTAGCTGACAGGTATTTGAGAGTTGGGCTCTCAGGAAAATACAATTATGGATTGTGGAATATCACCTGGCTCCTGTCAGCCTGAGCAGTGAATGACCGCTGACAATGTAACTTCCATTACATCTCACCTGTGCAAGATTCTCATGACTTCAGGCCCAAAACCAACTGGTGCTACAGCTGTGTACAAGCAGCAGTCCCTTGTACATCACACAAGTATTTTAACCTGTCTTTTGTAACTAAACCTTTGCACCAGTCAAAAATGTTACTTAGTATGTGTGCCAGGGTGAGGTACTCAGCATTTTCCCAGCAAGCAATGTCATTGAAGCAGAAACACAGTTCAGACTCTGCTGGCTTAAAATCCAGGCCCTGGCACAAATGTCTCCTATGCCAGCTGTGCCACATCAGGTCTGTACTGTTGCTACATGAACAGAATACAGCTCTTCGCTGCATTTACCCATTCCAGCACAAGCTACTCTCAGTGAAAAGAGTCAGATACACACACCTGGGACTTTTTCCTCAACTGGCTTTTTCAGATGATCCACAGAAAACCCAACCACCCACAAGAGAACACAGGAACTGATTTACCCAGCAGCTGCCCTGTTGCAAGGCTCCTCAGAAGGGGAGGCAGCAGGAGCCCATCATGGAGGTGCTGAGGGGAGTGAGAACAGCTGGGCTGCAATGTCCAGTGTCAGCAGGTTTAAGCTCTGACCCTCAGCAGAGGAGTGTTTTTATCTGTCAGGAAGTTTTTGCTCTTCACCTGCCAATTATCATCTCACCCCAGCATCTCTGCCATGGTTTCACCCAAGGTTTAATCAGTACTCACTGCAGCTGGAAGGGGTGAGGTAAAGCCTTGCCCTCACCACCACGCTGCCCCTCCTGATTTTGAGATGGCAGCAGCCCTTGCTTCACCTAAATCTTTAAACCAGCATGCAGATAGTCATCTGTCCTTTTTCCCAGCAAGGTGCAGCTTAACAGCAAAATGCCTGCATTAAAGCTTTCCTGTCCGTTGGGAGGAATTCTACTGCCTGCACAAAGCCAGAGTCTCGGGAGGGGCATACACCTGATTAATCTCCTGTACAAAGAGATCTTTGGGGTGTGGGGATCATTTTTAGCACTGCCAAACCACAGAGACTTGATGCAAAAGGTAGCCATATCAGAAGTGCTGCTCCAGCAGCCTTCATGCCTCAAGTGACTTTCCCGGATTACAGCAGCCTGATCCCTTTTTTAGCTGTTTTTAATACTTAAATGCCGATAGCATGCAGGGGCCTGAGGAGAGGTATCACTCTCAAGGCCCAGGCTGTGCTCCCCCTGGGACACCAGGTCATGCTAGAAGCTCCAGGGGTCCAGGGCTCCATCTCCTGGCCAGTCCCAGCCTGCAGGTATTCACCTACCCAGGGCACAGCTTTGGGCACCACAGTATCAAAAGGATCTAAACTTATTGGAGAGCAAAGGAGGGACACGGGGGTGATGAAGGGTCTCGAGGGAACTGGAGATGTGTGTGGAGTGGCTGAGGGTACTGGGTTTTTTCAACCTGGAGGAGACTGAGGGCAGAGCTCAGTGGGGGCTGAATCTTCATTCTGAGGCCCAGCTCTGATCTCTGCTCTCTGTGACCAGGGACAAGACTCGAAAGAAGGGCTGGAGCTGTGCTAGGGTAGGTTTAGGTTGGATATCAGGGAAATGTTCTTCCCCAGAAGGTGCTGGCACTGCCCAGGTTCCCCAGGGAATGGGCACGGCCCCGAGGCTGCCAGAGCTCCAGGAGTGTTTGGACAGCACTGCCAGGGATGCACAGGGTGGGATTGTTGGGGTGTCTGTGTAGGGATAGGGGCTGGACTGGATGATCCCTGTGGGTTCCTTCTGATTCAGGACATTTCATGATTATAGAGAAGCAGCTGTCTAAAAATAAGCTCTTCTTGTCCTGCTGCTGTGCTTCCCAGGGTCTCACAGCATTGCAGCTGGTGACTTTGTTGATTAAACTATTTTCTGATATCCCCTGTCTGATATCCCCACCAGCTCTGCTGAGCCCAGGGATAAATGGCTGGGCTCTACCTTGGCTCATGCCTCAGAAGCGTAACTGTTCACAGTGTTCTGAGAGTGAACTCACACTTCTTTACAAGATTCAGGGCAGGAAGGGGCCAGCCCATTTGCCAGATACTGTTGCAAAGTCCACAGAGAGAGAAACCATTCTTCGTCGGTGTCAAAAGTGCAAATTACAATTGGAAGAACGTTGACTCCGTGAATATGGAAACCCACGATGTGTGATGATTTTTCTGATACTGTGTAGTGGTTTATAAGGCGTTTTAAAGTCCTGTCTCCATTAATCACCTGGAATTCTCAACTTCTAAAGTCTGTGTTCACATAGCTGCAGAGAATCACAAGCATCTCAACCTCAGATTCAGCCATTGAAAGCAAAGAACCACTTTCCTACTTTCTAACTTTTTGTTAACTTTCATTCTGCTGTGCAAGGGGGAGGACTGGATTTCTGCTCCTCAGCTGCCTGAATAGACAGTGCGGAGTGCCAGCTACGGGCTCTTCTGGAGAACTGCACTGCTCCGCAGCAAGAGCTGATCCTGACGGGATCCAGCAGCACTGGGAGTCCGCGGCACCAACCCGGCAGCTCCCACAGCCGCAGGGCAAGGCAGAGTCCCCTCTCCATAAAACAAACAAACAAACAAACAAACAAACGAAAATAAAAACTAAACAACACCCATAAATTTTGTTTTATGCTGATGCAAACCAGGGGCGGCGGCAGCAGCTTGCCGTGCGCTGTGTCCGCTGGGCTGAAGGAGGTTCCGCCAGGGGAACCGGGCTGGTCCCGCTTCCAGCTCCGGCTGCGGGCCTGTGCGGGGCCGGGGGCTCTCCACTGCCAAGGCTGAGGGGAACGAATCCCCTTTGTGTCCTCACCCCAGGAGAGGCCGGGTACCTCGGGCTGTGGGACGGGCCCGCGGCTCCGGAGCCCTCTCAGAGGGGGTAGGAAAAAGAGGGAAGTGCTGCAGGCAGCGGAGGAAAAAGCGGGTTCCCCGGGCTCAGCGGGGGATCCCCGGCACTATCCCGCCTGCACAGCGACCCCCGTACCCGGCACCCTCCGGGCTGCGGCCGAGCGGGACCCCCGCGCCAGCCCGAACCCCTCAGGCCGGGGCCGCTCCCGCCTGCGCCGCGCGGGACACGCCCCGCCCGCAGGTCCTGGCAGGGCCGTAGCGAGCGCGGGGCCGGCGGGAGGAGCGGCGGGGAGCGGCCAGGCTGATGTTACCTGCGGGCCGCGGCCGAAGGTGAGGGGCAGGGAGGCGGGGAAGGGCCGGGCCGGGTCCCGCGGGGTGCTGACCGCGCTGGGCCTTGCAGGGCGGCGGCGGCGCTGAGGGCGGCGCTGGGCGAGGGCGCGGAGAGGCGGCGGGAGCTGGAGCGGCGAGCGGCGCGGAGCCGGGCGCTCCTGTGGCGCTGGTGAGTGCGGACCCGGGTGTGGGGTGACCCGCCCGGCACCCTCTCCCGGGCCCCTCCATCCCTGGGCGGCCATGAGGGAGGAGGGAGGCCCGGCCTCTGGTCCCGCAGCCGTGTCCAAGGCCCCACGGACCGGGAGTGCTGGTCCCGTTCTGGTGCGGCTACGCTGGCCCCGTCGCTATTTGTTGCCTCCAGGGATGATGAAGAAGAGGAGCGGCCACAGCCACAGCTAGGCTCCAGCACTGAACGCGGTAAGCTCTTCCCTGGCGCCGGTGCCCCCTTTATGTCACACAAGCCCCGGGGCAGTTCGGTGTTAGGAGTCATTCCGGTGCTCTGCATTCACCTACGTATTCCCTCTGCCGTTTTCCTCCCGCTCTCCTCCTTGGGGTTAGCTGGGAGTCGTGTCTCGTTAGCCAAGGCTGGCAATAAAGTGACTGTGGGCCTGACCCAAGTGTGGGAATGTCGTTTGTTGAGGTTGACTCAGGAGAACTGTCTTCCTGTGGCTCACATCCATCCTGGGTCTTCAAAGCTTCTGGCAATCCTGCTTGCATCCTCTGTGCAGTGTCTGTTCCCAGTGCTAAAAAAATACCCCGTGCACCATTTGTTCGGTTTTGTTTCCTTCTGTGCCACTTGGAAGAGCAAGCTAGTGAAGAGTCAAATGGGGAACATCCATTGACACTGACATGTTTTCTCTTCTTGCAGAAGACAGGCCTTCACCCAAGGAGCTAGAGGAGCTGGAACTGCTGAACAGGGCCTTAGAGAAGGCACTGAAAGTCAGGAAAAGCATCTTGAAAACTCCATTAGAGGCTCAGGGAGCTACAGGACAGAAATGGGCACGTGAAGCACATGCACCCAAGAAAACTGAAGAGCACCAGGCACCTGTACCTGTAAAGGATGTTCTTGAGTGCAGGAAGGTGAGGGTTGGAAGCAAAAAGTCCTTGTTGAAGAAGCCCTTTCCATACCAGTTAAGAGCCCCTTACAGGACTGACCCAGATGTGAAGAAACAGCAAAGGAAAGTCCCAGCCAGATGTGTTTCTCAAGGCCCCAAGACAGCTGGGAAGACTTCCTCAAAAGGAATTACTTCCAAACAAGGAAGGAGTCATAGGACAGCAACTGATGCCTGTGCTGCAGCTGAAGCCCAGGAGACACCTGGCTTGTCTGAATCTGCCCCAAATGAGCAGCAAAGCTTTTCTGGAGGGGATTCAGCTGCAGGAAATAATTCCATAGCTGCTGGCAAGCAGTTACTTGATGCAAGGAAGAAAAGTTGTAGTTTCCTGGGAGAGTCCAGCAAAAAGGAGGATATTGCAGGTGCATGGGGAAGGAGCACCTCACCAGGGACAGGCACCCTGCAGGAAAAGGGGTAAGTGTGGGAGGTGGGCACATCTCCTGTTTTGCTCCACACTCACAGGCACATGTACAGATCCTACTGGCTGTGGCTGCTCTGGGTGTCCCAGCCTGGCTTCATCCTCCTCACATCCCTCTCAAGAGGAAGGATCCTATACAGTTTAAAAGCCTTTATTGTGGTTGAGTAAGTGTTTTCATTTTAAGGGCTTATTTTTGGATGGCTGGGACTTTGAAAGCCTTTCAATTAAGACTTTTGATGTTTCAAAGTCCCCTGTGAGTGTTTTGGAAAGCTGTCTCTGTAGAGCTTTCTTGAGCCTTAGCTTTCCTCTGAGTGTACTCTGTTATAGCATATTGATTTTTTAATTTATTCTGTTTTTTACACAGTGATAATACATAATGCATGAATTTTCTCTTGCTAAAGCATGTGCTTGGTGCTCTTTGGAGTGATGGCATCTGGGTTTAATACTGTCCCTGTTAACCTGTAACATACTGCCCATGTAACTTGCAAATCAGCACTGACTAGGGTGTAGTTGTTTCAAGGGTTTGGTGCAGGAAGGATTATGAAGGGAATGTTACTGAGATTCTCTGTGGAAAAGTGGCAAAATAATACTTGGACAATTGGCTTTGCGTTCATGCCAGTCTGTCTTGTTTAAGTAATTTCTTTCCTCTTTTGCTTTAAAAGAATATCAAAGCCCAATCTGATGTCCCCGGAAAGTTGTGAGGAGTATTTCTCTCAGCTGCCGCAACATAACTCTTGTGTTTGTGCAGGGAGGAAATGATCCCTTTTCACTGGCATTGGAAGGGCCCCAGGACACTTTAGTGACAGTTGCCTTGGGAACAGGGGTCTGGATTCAAACATTTACTTAAATTCCCAGCTGTGGCCTTGCATTCCTAATCTACACATGACTAACATCTGCCAACCCTCCTGTTTTTGTAATAACAGTTTAGGGATTATTCTGCTTCATGGTTAAGAATCATATTCCCAGTGGAATTTGGAATGTCTCTTTCCTATTTCTTTGGGTGTGATATGGTGCTGAGCAAAGCTGCCTTGTCCTGCTCAGGCAGGGTAACAGGGTATGGCAGAGCAGCTTCCCTGAAGGCGGTGTTTCCATGTCTGTACTTTGCTGTGCCATGGCTCTGCTCCCAGCTGCCCACCCTGGATGAATCTCTGGTTGGTGGCAGAATGCAGGAGCTCTCCCAGCTCAGCTCCATGATGCCTGTGGAGTAAAATGAGCAACCTAATCTTCCTTCCTTGAGCACAGTCTGAAGACGGTGGTGGAGCTAATCTCCAGAGCTGCTGACATCTCCTATTGCAGCTAAATTAATTTCAGATTTTGACAAAACACTATTCTCTCTGTTGGAAGACAAGGCTCAGTTCATTGCTTTCCAGCTGCCAGGATTGATCCTTCTCCTGTTTTACAGTTGCCAGCTGAAGCTCCCCCTTCTCTACAGGAAAGCCTATTCCAGGAACTCCAGGTAAGACCAGTCTGACCAGTTCAGTCCAGAACTACCCTCAGCTTCAGGGCTGTGAGGAGGGCTCTGCTGTGGCTGTTCCATATGCCCCAGGGAGGCAGTGACCCCACAGGACATGGGGCCTGACCTGGGAGCAGGAAGAGCTCCTGTACTGCAAGGCTGCTGCTGAGGATGTGTTCTCCTGTTATGGTATCCACTAGCGCCACTTTTGTTTTCCGTGTGCAAATTAGTGTTAATCACTGAGTCGTGAAGTTCCTGGAATGCTTTAATCGTGGGTTTAAGGGTGCAGCAGAAGTCTCTGCTGGTGCCATACACCTGTTGAAGGCAGGATACCCCCTAGGATGGGTGTCTGGATACACTGTCCAATGAGAGTCTCCCAAACCATCCCTGCCCTGCCTTTGCAGCCTAAAAGCACCACAACTGTGTGTGTTTGAGGCTGGTTGGTGCTGCTGAACTCTTACACAGAGCCAGCTACAGGGATGTTACTGCAGGGATGGTACAGGTGGTTGGGGTTTGCATGCTCTAGTCCATTCTCCAGTCTTCTGGAAGGGTTTCCCACATTTCCTTTGAGAAATCTTGCCGTAATTCAGCTCTTTGCTTACTATGTGCTTTGTTCAGATATTAAGCATAAACCCTTTCTTAAATCTAACTGTAGCCCTTGTGCTGCCCTCAAGAATTCCTCCTCCTTTTGGAAACTGTCATTTATCAGAAAGCAGTTTGCTAGTTGCCCTTCTGTGAGTTATAATGACTTTATACCCTTAATTTTCACTTCTAAATTGAGCCTTTCAGCATACTAATCACTTTGGTGTAATTTTATGCTTCTCACTATTGCTTTCAACTCAGTAACAGATTGAGAATAACCTTTGCACTAAAGATCCCTTGTAGAGGGTTTGCATCTTGCCTGGGAACTTCTGTTCTTTCCTGTTCCATTAACCTTGCCACTTCTTTGCATAATGTATTTCTGAAATCTGCAGATTCTAACATGATTTAAAAGACCCATTAGGCTAGAGAGAAGACACATGCACACTCGAGTTAGTCAGGCACTGCAGAACTATTTTAAGCTTCCTCCTGATGGCTCTCACTTACTGCGGCAAGTTTTGGGAGACAGTCCTTAAGGAAAGGATATTATGGGGACTGTGCATCCATGAGGGTGTTGAACTCTGTGAGTGAAATGCAACTCTCTGGTAGTGCTGTTATTTGTGCAATGCTTTATCAATTGGTGGACTCTGGTGTGAAGTCCTGGTCAGCTTCCTCATGATACTGTCCTTCAACCTCTGTCTTGCATCCCTGACATGCTGCTGACATTCTGCTTGCCGAACATACCACTTTTTTCCCCCCTCAAAAAATTATTAAAGAAGAATCTTGAGAAAGTTTGGAATATGAAGTAATTGGGGTGAGAGTTTGCCCTGTCAGCTCTTTTTTTTTTTTTTGTACACTTATACTAACAGAATAAATGTACAGAAGTGCAAATGACTTACTCCTAAGAAAGGAAGGGAAGATTTGTTGTTTTCTGTGGGGTGTAAACACAGGCAGGACAATATAACAGAATGAGGGATGTGCTGTAAGTTCACATTCTGTTTATGGAAATGTGCTGTCTGTCTTCTGATCCTTCCCCTCAAAACAAGAGGAGAGAGTAACAGGTGTTCTGCAGTGTCTGATGCTTTCTGCAGGTTGTCCTTCTTGATCTGATAACAGCCGTGGGAATTAATTTGGAATGGCTGGTAAATAACCTGTGAGGAGAGAGGGGGAAGGGAGACACTTGTAATTAAAGCACTGATATGCCACACTGCTTTGTCACAGCTCAGCATGAGCACTGTCTTGTACAAAGGAGTGTAACTTCCACTTCCTGCCCCTTTGGAATTTCAGGGCATGGGAGAGATGTCGTCTGTGCCAAACAAGCCCAGATGCAGCAGCTGCAAGGACCCGTTTTATGGAGAGGATCCAGACAACTGTATCCTTTCCTAGCAGGCACAGGGTGCAATTGCTCTGCAGTGAGCTACCAGCTGAAGAGAGTTATGCCTTGCATAACAGCATTTCCAGTTGGGTCTCTGTGGGTTTTTTTCAGAATACAGCTGTTGAGCACTTAAAAAACTTCTGATCCAGCCAAATGTGACCACAAGGCAAGCATGCCCTACACAGCTGTGCTGTGATGTCCTCACCTTCCCCCTGCAGTGCTGCTTCCCAGTCTGGTCCCCTCTGCCCTGATCCCAGCTGGCCTGGCCTGGGGCTTGGGATGCTACACAGAGCTGGTGCTGTGGAACCTTCCTTAAGCTGCTGCTGTTTCAGTTTTGCTCCCCGAAGCTGACCCCCAGTCCTGCAGAGATTGAGGAGGAATTAAGGGGCCTCCAGGATGTCCCCTCCCATCTGAGGCAGTATGTGGAAGCTGAGCCTGCAGGTGAGGAGGAAGAAAAGGCAGTGGGAGGACAGTATGTGGAATAGGGATGATTTGGGCTCCAGTTCCATGTGTTTTGTGTTCTTGGCCTATGCTGGACATGAGGGACGGGAACATTCTCTGCCTGAAATGAAGACTAGTGAACCCAAGGCTACTCTGGAAGCTGTTTGGGGACGAAGGTTCCTGTGCTCATACCTTTTCTTTGTTTCTCTTGTAGACCCTCTCACTCTGCAAGGAGAGTATGAAAGCCTTCTGACCTTGGAGGGTTTGCAAACCACAGTGTCCCAGTGCCTGCAGAAGCTGCAGTTGCTGCGAGCAGGTGAGACAGTCCCTGTGTCTGTGGTCAGGTATGAACATGGCCCTTTGCCATCTGTGTGCAGGACACTGGACCGAGGCTGATTTTCTCCTGATTATCTTTATGGTAATAGAGCACTTAATTCTCTGGTGGCAAACAAATCTGTGGTACCTGTGTGCCACCCCTCTGTGTTTAGGAGAGACTTGGAGCTTTGAACTGTAGTTACAGTTCAAGAGGGCTGGGAAGGGCACAGTGCAGGCCACAGCTTAGGGTGTGCCATGTGTGAAGAGCTTACCCTGATTAATACAGTGTCTTCACTCATTAGTTTCTGGGAACAGTAAGTAGATCATAAAGTCTGCAAGTACAGATTTAACTTGTATGTTTTTGTCTCCTGCCTTTTCTTGTACCCTGGCAGCTCTGGAGTCCCAGCTGAGGCTGTGCCCAGACTGCACTGGAGATGTGGGGAGTTGCTCCCCAGCCTGTGTCCCTGCCAGGGGACAGACACGTGACAGTGCAGACATGCTGGCTGTGCCTCTCCTCTGTTACTCCAGTCTCCAGGAGCTGAGGGACCTGTTTGCCTTGAAACTGCAAGTGTCAATGCTGCACCAAGAGATTGCCTTACAAAAGGTGAGAGAAGTGTCAGTGCTCCCGAGAAGAAAGGGAAAGAAAAGGACAATTGTGGGCAGCAGCAGCACAGCAAGTTCCCTCAGTGATGTTTCTGTGTTTATGCCTTGTTCTCCTTGTTGGTGAAGGGGACTTTTGTTGTTGTTGTTGTTGTTGTTGTTGTTGTTGTTAGGGCCAGAGCAGAGGCCATTACATGCCTGACCCTCTCCTGAAAAGATTTTATTTACCTATTCTGAAATAATTTGGCGGTGGAGGATGCTGTTGGTAATGCCCCTTTTGTCAGGACTTTACAGCCTTATTAGGGCACCCACTCCCTCATTCCCTCTGGTGTGACTTCCAGCTGGTGAACTCCTCTGTTCTCTGTTGCTTTCCTTTTAAATATCTAACCACAGTGATGCTAATCTTGTTTTTACCATTCTGAGACTGTAAGAACAGGGTAGGAGGTGTCAGCTTCTTCAGTAGCCTGAGCAGAGAGTTTGCCACACAGGGATTACTTGTTCTTCTCAGACAGCAGCAAAGGGCAGAGAAGATCTGTGAAATTAAATCTACTTCTTTGACCTATTCTTTGCCATTGGCCTGAATGATGGAGGCTTTGGAAAAGTAATTTTTTGTAAGCCAGGGAGGCATTAATAATAACTGTCTGCAACCCTGTGGCTGAAGACAGATTGCTACCTGACTTCAAATGGGATTTCAGCATTATAATCCTAAATTATGGATTATGAAGGGTTGTTTTTTTCTTTTATCCACCCAAAATGAAGTGGTGATCAAAGCCTGATTTCTGCTGCTCTGTTGGCTGACTCAGTTTCTTCTGCACATGTACCCTGAGGTGAGCCCTGGTGAACCCAGGTGAGCCCTGAGGGTCTGAAGCAGCTCTGAGGAGAGTGTGCAGGATAAGTAAGATTCTTGGGATAGGTGAAGTGAGTAGACATGGAACAAAATAAATACCCCAGAAAAGGATGTACTTATTTCTGGGCCAAGCCTGTCCACTGCCTTTCCATGGAGGAATGCCAAGTATCATAGAAATTCCTGGTAATACTTAGTCTGTCTTTGATGGTGAAGATCTGTTTATTCTTAGGTATCAGGAGCAGAGCAGGTGGATGGAAGTGGAGCAGTGCAGCACTCCTTCATGTGCCAACTTTCCCCCTAGGTAGCTTTCATGTGTATAGAAAGAGACTTCCCAGAGATGAGCAGCTGTGTGCTGCTCCCCTGTCCCTGCACAGTCTTGTGTAGAACAGGAGAGGGAACCTCCTGCAGATACCCTGTGATCTATTCTATTTGGGTCTTCCTCTGTATCCACCAGGGAACAATAATGGAATCACAGACTAACTTGAGTTGGCAGAGACCCACAAGGATCAGAAGTCCAACTCCTGGCCCTGCACAAACAGCCCAAGAATCCCACCCTATGCCTGAGAGCATTGTCCAAACACTCCTGGAGCTCTGGCATGGATGTGGCTGACACTTGAAGTTGTCTTCTCTCCTGGGCAGGCAGATTGTGCAGCAGGCTGGGTGGGTTTTGATGTGCAGGCTGCTCAGATTTCATAACCTCATGCCAGATTAAAAAAAAAGAAAAAAAAAATTAAAATATCAGGTGAAATGTCTGAGCATTAATTCAAGAGTGGGGCACCAAAGACCAGCTTTTGTCCAGTGATTGAAGTGGGCTTGTGCTTGAGTTGTCAGTCAGTACTAATCCCAGAGCTGATACTGATGCTGCACTGGATTGTTTGACAGCATGGGCTGAGATGCCAGCACAGGCTTAACAGAGCAGCAGCCAGGCCAAGGAATGTTGGATATTGAGCAGTCCCTGTAGCGTGTTCAGGCTGGAGTTGGCCACTTGCACCTCTGGCATAACTGGGAGGTGATGGGAACAGTCCTGAGTGAAAGGTTGAACTTACCCTTGGGTGAGTGAGCACTTCACTGTGTGGCTCCTGAACCAACACCAGCTCAGTTTCTTGAAGGAAGCTGATCTCACCCGAGTACTGGGCCTTCCGTGCAGCAGAGCAGAAGCACTGCCACTTGTCTCACTGCTCTGGAAATGCTGGGTGGCTGCTCAGGTAGCTCATGAGCAGAAAATTATCCACTCTGTCTTTATTAAATATGACAAAAGAAAGTATCCATCAATCGGTTAGCCTGTTATTAGTCATACTGCTCTGATTAGATTTCATTTGTTATGCAGCCACTTCAAGGAATACTGGAGTGCTGCTGACTCTGGTCACAGTGTGTCCTTTGTTCCTGCCCAGGTGATGATGACAGAGCTGCTGCCTGTCCTGGAGGGCAGACCATTCCTGGAGGGCTCTGCAGGGCTGTTCCGGGCCATCCACACCCAGCTCTGTGAGGGGGGCCGGCACTTCCCTGTGCTGGTGAGAGACGAGCTGCTGGACTGAGCTGGGGAGCCTCCTGCTAGTCCTGCACGGAGCCAAAGACAGCTCTAAGAAATAAATCTTTTCTATGAACTTTGTTACTCTGCCTGTTCATTCAGCTGAATTCCAGGGGGTTGTTTTGTCTTGTTTTGTTTTGTTTTTTTCATTTCCTTTTGTATCAGGAGGCCTGGAGCCTCTCTGCTCTGGAGCCAGGCTGGGAGATCTAGGGCTGTTCAGCCCCAAGAAGAGAAAACTACCTTAAAGCCCCTTCCTAAAGGAGGCTCAGAGCCCTAAAGGGGCTCCAGGAGAGCTGGAGAGGGACTTGGCACAGGGGCCTGGAGGAACAGGACAAGGGGGAATGGTTTGCCAGTGCCAGAAGGCAGGAATGGATGGGATAGTGGGGAGGAATTGTTCCCTGGGAGGGTGGGCAGGCCCTGGCACAGGATGCCCAGAGAAGCTGTGGCTGCCCCTGGATCCCTGGCAGTGTCTGAAGCCAGGTTGGTGCTTGGAGCACCCTGGGACAGTGGAAGGTGTCCCTGCCCAGGGCAGAGGTGGCGTGCGATGAGTTTAAGATCCCTTCCACCCCAAACCAGTCTATGATTCTATTGTTCTGTATCACTTTCCTGACCTTTTTGGCTGAGGTTCTGTGAAGCCCCTTCAGGGCTTTGGAGACTCTTATTTTGGCTTTTCTTCCAAGGCTGTCTCTACCAAGCTCTAGATTCGTGACTACCTCAGTGTACCAGGCTCCTGGATGCGGACAGCGTAGCAGGGAATAAAACGTGGTTTATACTGGTGAGATAGCCACAGCATTATGGATCACGGCCTTCCAGCATCCAGAAATCCTGGGAACCTGAGCTGCTGCTTCCCTAGTACTCTGTTCACCTGCTGGCATGGAGAGGCCATGTAGTATTGACTGACTAATTGTTTTTGATGAAGGAGGGAAGCAAGGAAGCTCGCAAGGCTTGCGCTGCGTGTCTGGCTGTGCCCTGCAGGTGGCGGGCGGGTCCCGCGGTCCCTGCTGGAGCCGGAGGGACCCCGCCGCTGTCCAGCCCGGCCCTGGAAAACGCAGATCTCGCAGCAGCTCCCACCGTGTCACCGCGGGAAAAGGCCACCTGCCGTTTCTCCTTCACGCTGGTTTTTTGTGTGTAATCCCCAAATTCCCTGGCGTTTCAGGCGCAGGTAAAGTTTTGGAGTGAAATGGAAAACCTCTGCTTGTGAGTATACTTAAAATTCTATTCAGGATGTGTACCACAGCCTAGCAGTACAGTTTGACCCCAACCACATCTCTTAGCTGGACTCAGCTTTTGTGTGTGTGTGTGTGTGTGTGTGTGTGTGTGTGTGTCGTTTAGCTCTTAGCAGTTCAAATACACTCATTATTTTTTTCCTTCTCTTTCTTTCTAGGCTGGGTTGCTGCCTGGCTCTTCTGAATGTCTGGCTCTTTCTGACACACAGAATTCAATAAAAATCATTTATATGATAGGTGAAAATCAACGTCTCTCACTTTGTTTTTTTGTCATAGAATCATAGAATGGGTTGGGTTGGGTTGGGTTGGGTTGGGTTGGGTTGGGTTGGAAGGGGCCTCATCTCATCCCATCCCTGCCATGGGCAGGGACACCTTCCATGGTCCCAGGTTGCTCCAAGTCCCATCCAACCTGGCTTTGGACACTCCAAGGGAGCAGAGACTGCATCATAAATCAGCATGGTCATACACATGAGCATGTCCATGTTTGAATGGGAGAGCTGACATTTGGTATTGTTAATTTGGGTGCTGTTATGGATAACTTCTGTCTGCAAGCACTGTATGAGTCATGGAGCATCTGCTGCTCGGCGCAGAGCAGGCCAGTGTAAATTGGCAGCAACTTCAGCACCACAGCAAGGACCGCAGAGGTGGGAAAGGGTTGGCAAGAGGAGACAGCCCACAAGAGGGTTCACAGGGGTTGTTACAAACTGAGAAGACAAGCTGACACTGTAGGAATTGTGCAGAAGGGGTGCAGAATGTCAGGTAGCTGGGCTGTTCTCTGCCTCTGGGTGCAGGGGGTTTTGTTTCTCTTTCTGCATCACATTTTAAAATTTTCAGAAATGTGTAAGACTTTTAATCATTTGAATGACTCACTCTTTCAAACCAGTCTTGTGCTACAGCAGAGCTGGAGAGATTCAACAGCAGTTGAACTCAGGGGCTGGGGGGTTTTGTTACAGAATGTGCCATTGTTATGGGAAGAAAGTTCACTCGAGATGAGGAAACAAAGATGTAAGGTAGTGTTTGATGCCAGGGGATAGAATTACAGAAATACAGGAAATGAGCAATATTTTTGGAACTTGATAGATGATCTCAGTGTTGTGTAAACATGAGCTGAGAAAGCACAGTGCGAGTCAGGGAGGATTAGTAGCTCTTATTCCTTCTTTGTCCCCTGCAGTAGTATTTAAAAGGTTTTGGGTTCTCCCTTCTGAAGGATTGGATCTTGAGGAGAAGGCATGTTGTTTCTTTTCTTTCCAAAATCTGTGACTTTCAGTATTTCCAACTGCTACAGTTTGTCTTTTACCCTGGCTCTCTTCTCTCATTCCCCTCTACAACTTCTCCACAGACCGTGCTTGTTTTGCAAATGTGTTTGGCCAGTGGAGGGACAGCAGCAGTGCTGCTGTTGGTGCACACTGCAAACAGCAAAGCCTCTTGCAGGGTTTCACATACACCAGTCGTCTTTGGTTAGCATTAGAGAATAATAGAATCACAGATTGATTTGGCTTGGAAGGGATCTTAAAGATCATTTAGTTCTACCCCCTGCCATGGGCAGGGACACCTCCCACTATCCCAGGTTGCTCCAAGCCCTGTCCAACCTGGCCTTGGGCACTTCCAGGGATCCAGGGGCAGCCCTAGCCTCAGCTGTGCTTAGTTCTGAAACTCTGTTGATCTCTCCAAGGGGTTTATCCTGCATGTGTTACCAGATCTGCCACCAAGTGCTGCTGAAGCCTGTCCTTGGGTGGTGCCCAAGGAGACACCTTGGCATGTAGAGAGTCAACAGTGGGGCTTTAGGGGTGCTCCCCATCTAAAACAGAAATAACTTGAGTCTTGGTAAGAGGGGTGACACCAGCAGTGGTGTGGAGGAATGTCCTGCCTCTTCCAGTCCTTCTGAGGGGTCTGGCAGCATGTGGGTGGTGGCAGAGCATGCCAGCCTGTGCCCTGCTGCTGTGACTGTCCACGGCACACTCGCAGCCCTGGGAAAAGGGCAGGAGGAGCCTCCTGGGCCAGGAGCACACATTAAGGTTTGGAGAGGCAAGCCCTGATGAGCTGTGTGAGGGACAAGGGAATTTCATCAAAGAGCAGTTTAAGATGGTAAATGTTGAAGTGGGAGGAAAACTCCCAGCCCTCTCTGAAGATGACAAAATTGCTGTTGATGTTCATCTCAAAATAAGCTTTCTGTGAGCTCCAGAGAGCAGGTTACTTGATTAAAACTGTGTGTGAGTCAAGCCTGAAGTATTAACACCTTACTCAGCAAGTTGCTGTGCCAGCCTAGAGTTCTAGAAAGAGCACTGGTGCTGCAAAATGCTGGGACAGAGCTCTTGGATTGTAGGGGAGCTACCTGGGGGGAGTTGTATGTTCTCCACACACAGTTTTTTAGTTTTTATATTCTTTTACCCAAATCAATCTCTCCCTGAGTAAGAGAATCCAATATGAGCTTGTGATTTCCAGCTGAAGCTTTCCTGAGAAATTTTGTCCATTTCTGCTAAATCTGAAAGGGGTGTTTTTGGGTTTGTGCAGAGCACATTGAGAATGCTGGATGTGGGAACTGCAGGATGCAGAGAGCTCCTCCAGACTGTCCCAGGGTGTCTAATTATCAGTATACTGTAAGCAGTGAGTGGGAAATGCTTTAATAGCCTTATGGATGCCAGGAGAAGGAGCCAACAGGGATTTTTTTGTGGGCAGGCAGCCAGTTCATGGCTGTGCATTTCCAGTCCTGACTCCTGTCACCATTGTGGAGTCACTAAGAGGCTGCAGCAGATGATGGATCTGACACCAGGGCTTGTCACTTGTTATCTATAAAAGAGAGATTAATGTCATTTCACTTGCTCATGAGCTTGGTTTTGTACGTTTGTGCTCTCTGCAGCAAGGCCTTTTGTTCTGGTGGATTTTGGTTGATTTTTGTAAACACGTACACTGGGATTGGTGCAGTTAACATCTGGTTCCACTTGCAGCTTCCTAGTCCTTCTTCACAAATAGCAACCTCACAAAAGAAAAACCCTAACCATTGCTCAGTCTGACATGAAAAAAAAAATTAAATAAGTATTAATGTTCCTACCATCCACCATTCACATTGAGTACTGTTTTTATAACCACCACCCAGAATAAAAGATTTATCATCTTGGTTTTAATTTGTGGAGGAAGAAGGGGTTTAGCGTTGTAATCAAGAAAAATCTATGGCTGGTTAATTAGTCTGAGCTCAGTTAAAAAGAAGAGGGCAGGAAGCAGTGTGCCAGATGTGCCAGGAAGCAAAGAGCTGGGAGTGGGAAAAGTTAAAAGGAAGTTTTGAACTGTAATTTCAGAAGGCAGAAGTTTACAGTAATGGGTTATTTAGGCACACAAATGAAGATGTTTGGCTTCTTTTCAGCCAGAACAAGAAAGATAACCAGTGGATCATGAGTTTGGAAAAGAAGAAGTAACTAGAAGCAAGATGTGTGTCAGTGGAGGAGCCTGGTCTTGGAAAAAAAAAGCTTGTCTGGAGTCTTCCTTCCTGGTTTCTGGGAACACAAGCTCCTAGATGCACTCATGCTGCTGTTAGGTTTGTCCTCAGCACTTACATGTTGTGGAGGGAAACCATTTATTTGTCTCATCTGAGCTCCAGCTTAAAAGAAAGACTTAAGGAAGGCTTAATGTACATGTCCAGGTCAGCTGAACTCCAGTGGGGCTCCTTCCTGCCCTGCAGATGATGTTGGGTTGTACATTCCCTTTCACTGCAGCTCTGTGGGACCTCAGCATCCTTTTCCCTCTCTCAAAACCATTGTGCCACAGCTGCTGATTCAGCTGGCACAGCCTCGGAGCTTTGCAGTTTGCAAGTGTATTCTCTGAGGACCTCACCCTTTGGGATTTTGTTTTCCTGCTTCAGGCTCTGAATTTCAGAACATACAGCAGTTTTCTCTGGAGGTGAAGTCTCCTAGAGGACATGTTAGCAGTAGATCTTGCTTTGGAATTGTTGGGCAGCTGAGTGTGGTCATGCAAAGTGAGGGCATCTGGATGGGAGTTTGGGTACCAACCAGGCACAGGAACATGAAGGAGAGAGCACAAGAATCAGAATTATTTAGGTTGAAAAGACCTTCAAGAACTTAAAGTCCAAATATTCGCCCACTGCCAAGACCACCACTAAACCATCTCTACACATCTTTTAAATCCATTCAGGGGTGGTGACTCAACAACAACAACAACAACAACAACAACAACAACAAACCTTTAAAAACTTGGTGAAACCATAAATAGTGTTTTAATTATAATACTGTGCTGACCATTTAATGGGATAGAAATCATATGGTTGGATATTGAATGGAGGGATGAATCAGATAGTATTTTTTATATTTAAGCAAGTTTGGGCATATAAATTTAAACATAGCCACATGTTTCTGTGAC